>NC_092874.1:89382662-89702207 GCF_028372415.1 Notamacropus eugenii
TTTGTTGTGAATTTGTTTTGGTTAACAACGGTACAAAAAGAAATAATGCAATTTACCAAACAGGTAAAGAGTTGAAAGTTGGCACAAATTTGAGCACCCCACACACATTTTTTTAAAAAAGAAAGCCCCCCAATATTTTAAATGGTAATAAGAAATTTAGATTTCACTAGTTAAATATTTATAAGATTTCATTTTTCTTGAGGAGATGACTCATTTCCTATTTTTCAAATATAGCTAAAAGAACACGAAAGAATTTCATTTCTGGTGCTCGCAATCACCCCAAAATCTAAGTACAAGTAACTTTTTGTTAATCAGAGGAAAAAGAAAATCAAACTACAATAGAAACAATTTTTATAAGGAAGCCTACTAATTAGAAAGAAGTATCATATACTTTAATTAGTCCATTTAAAATACAGGATAATTTCATAAATTGTCATTAAGTGGGTTACATACTACTGCGCTTTTAAAAAAAATTCTGGAGCTTAAATATTGTGGTTTTATAAAAACAAAATACAATTACACATGGAATTTTGCAAACAAGTTCTATTCTAAACTTCACATAGCAAGCAGTTGTTGTGTTTGGAGACACCCGAAAATTAGGAGAAAATAAATCTTAAAAATACAATAATTGAGGGTATGAGAGGAAAAAAATTAATTTTTCAATTATTAAATGACCTCCCCACCTCAGTTACTCATGGAATTCAGCACATTAAGCTTCTTATTTAACAAGATTCCATAGTTCAAACATCAAAGTGCTACTAGGCTCGTTAAGCCAATCTCTGAAAATGTGACTCAGAGAAGCTCCCTCATTTAAAAAAAAAGATGCAAAGACCTGCTGCCAGAAAAAGTTTAAAGGGGGAGAAGGGTAAGGAAAGGAGAGGGCAGAAAGGTCATTCCTCCCAAGAGAGTAATTTGTAGAGTTTTGAATTTTACTGTTCGTAGTTTGAACTAAAATATTTTTTTTCTTTCTATTTCACCTAATTAGTTCAACAACCTTTTACTAAATGCTTACTCTATCTGAGGGCAGCTAGATGGCACACTGGATTGAGTGCCGAATCTAGAATCACAAAGACTCATCTTCCTGAGTTCAAATCTCACCTCAAATACTTCCTAGCTATGTGACCCTGGGCAAATCAGTTAATTCTGTTAGCCTCAGTTTCTTCATCTGCAAAATGAACGGGAGAAGGAAATTTCAATGGAGTCATAAAGAATCCAAAATAATTGAAAATCTACTGAATAACAATAAATACTCTATCTCAGGGATTGCATTGTGTACCAGTAAACAAAATACTGCCCTCAAGTAACATGAGATCTAGTTGAAGAAAGGAAGTAAATAAATTATAAAGGAACATGTCAGAAAGTACAAAATGTGCTATACAAATTCATCAATATTGCTTAATTCTAGACATGGAATCCAAAATATCAAGTCATAGCATCAGATATCTCAGCTAAAAGAGTCCTCAGAGGTTACCTGGAACAAGAATCTTCTCTCCAACTTGCCTGGGTGGTCATCTAAGTTTTGCTTTAAAATTTTTTTAGTAGGTGATATCCAGTGAAATCCACTCCATTCCTGGATCTCACTCTGGTCACACAACTAGCTCCATCTCCTTTAGCTGACACACAAAGATCTTCACTATTGTCTTCTACACATTTCTAGCATGTAAACTGTCATTGCTAACAAGCTGCAGATGTCAGAGAAAAAGGTAGCAAAGCTCAGAGGCCCAATCAACGAACAGGCAACTTATAAATGAGCCAAGAACTATGCTAGGCACAGAGCATCCAAAGAAAAAAATTGAAATAATCCTTGAAGTAATCCAAAAAAAAATGTACATTCTCTCAGAGGAGACAACATATATGTACCTAAGTATATCTAGAATTAAAAAATAAATAAATACACAGTAGTTTAAGGAGGCACCTGCACAATTGTAGGGAGGAGGGAATCAGGAAAATAGAAGGTCAAGCTTCAGCTGAATCATCAACAAAGTAAATGATTCTACAAGGTAAGGCAAACAGGCATTCCAGACATGAAGGAAATTCAGTGGAAAGGCCAGGAAACAGGAGATGGACTGCAATGTGTCAAGAACAGAAAGAATTCTAGTCTAGCTTGATCAGACAGTGTTGGAAGGGGAATCATATGCAATGGAGATGGAAAGGCAGGTTGGGGCCAGATTATGAAAAGCATTAAAAGTCAAGATTTTATAGGAAATAAAACAGGGAGACACTGGAGTTTATTAAAATGAGGAGGGGCATGATCATAACTGAGTTTAACAAATAACTTTAACAAATAATGTAAAAGATAGACTCAAATGAAGAATCACTGCAGGCAGAGAAAAAAGTCATTAAGCAGGTCATTACAAGAGTGATGAGGGTCTAAACTAAAGTGGTGGCTGTTTAAGTAATAAAAAAAGAGATGTATGCAAGAGGTAGAAGCAACAAAATTTTGACTAGTTGCATATGTTGGGTGTGAGAGTTAGGAGTTAAGGATAATGCTAAAGTGGCAAATTTTGGTGATTAAAAAGATAGTTGTTTCCCTTAATAGAAACAGGAAAACTGGGAAAGGGGTAGGTTTGCATGTTTGAGGGAGGACGATTGAACTGTACATGTTAAACTCAAGTTGTCTATGCAACTTCTGGTTTGAAATGTCCAACAGGAAAACATAGTCTAAAAGGGAGTCAAAATGGTGAAGTGACAGAAAGGAGTACAGTAGGGTACCCTCTGTACCAGATGGAATTCTAGTAGGATAATCCAGAAAAACTCACAGTGAGCTCTTTGTCCAGCCCCAGCTCATCAAAGGGAGACACTAGTGAGGTCTGAAGACACTGGGTACAAAGTCAGCCAGAACCATATTGTGCAGGTAGCACCCCAGCATCAGGAGAAGCTGTGTATCAGGACAAAACGGGGTTCCAGAATGGGGGGGGGGGGGCATTGAGGGATGAGGCAGTATGTATGTGCACTGTGATGAGAACAGGTGTGAACTGGCAGTTTTGTTACCGATTACCCAGTTCTAGATTCAGAGCAGATTGATAGAGGGGTCTGTGCAGGGCAGTGGGGATTCTGGGTAGGGAGGCATAGAGCTAAATATAGAGAAAGTTCAGAATTCATTAAGAGCAGTGATGTGGCTCAGGTTTCCAAGGGCAGATTAGGTTCTCTTTTCCAGCATCTAGGCCAGACTGCAAAGAAATAATCAAGGCAGGAATCCCAAACCAAAGGAGAATCTAAAATTTTGCTATTTTGAACCAAAAAAGATTTCCAGTTAGTTGATAAGAGACAGAGTCCAGCACCATTCTTCTACTGCAAGGAACCTGCAGAGCTTGGGGTAGACTTGAGGGGTGGGGAGGGCACAGGATCAGCCATCAGACTTTGCCCTGAACCACACCACTTAAGGAGCACCAAAAGCTTTCAGGTCCACAGTTTTTCCCTGAAATCCCCAACAAAGTAGGAGCAAAGGGACCAACCCAAGCATTCCCTCCAGAAGTGCCACAAAGCCTATCCCCAAACATCAAGTCCCAAATCCAGAAGTAGGATGGAAGAATGGGCCAGCAAAAGAAGTAACTTTATTATAGTAAGAGTTAAAAAAAAAAAAAGGTTTAAAATGTTTTCATAAATAGGATAAGAGTACTTGCCAAAAAAGTTAGAAAAGAACCATGGAAGAACTAGAAAGAGCTTGACACAAGAGGTACAAAACCTTACTGAAGCAACAAATACCCTGAAAATTCAAAACAACCAAATAGAAAATAACTTCATAAGGCAAGAAGAAATATTAAAACGAAGTCAAAATTATAAGAAAAAAAAAACAAAAACCAGAAAATTATGTAAAGTATTTCATAGTGAAAGCAACTGACCAGGCAAACAGATCAAGGAGAAAAATTTAAGGATTGTTGAACAATCTGAATATCATGACCAAAAAAAAAGAGCCTGGACATTGTATTTCAAGAAATCTTAAAAGAAAATTTCCCAAATCTCTTAGAACCAGAGGGCAAAGTGGAAAAAGAAAGAATCCACTGACCATCCCAAATGAAAACGCCCAGCAACACCATAGTCCCAAACCAAAGCTTCCCAGTCAAAAGAAAAAATACTCCAAGCAGCCAGAAACACCATGTTTAACACTATAACCTATACACGATAAACACCATGAAAAATGAGCAGCATCAAAATGAAGTTGTATTTCCCTATTCATATTAGAGGTTCCTGAGTGATGGAGTTATTTATTATGATGGGATCATAATAAAGTTGCCTCCAGCCCCAAGATTCTAACTTCCTTATGGGTCCCAATGAATAGCATTTATGTCCTGATTTAACCACACAATCTAGCTTTAACTATACAGGCCCCCAGACTCAATACAGTCACGACTCCCAGATCCAATTCACATATTTGAACAGGTGTATTCTTGTACTCCACCACAACCACATCATCCATTTAGTCCAAGACAGGACCACAACACTTAACTATCCAACTATCCATCTTGATCAGGCAGGACCACAATAGCTAGCCAACTGGAAAGCAGCATGCCTGGATGTTTGACCATCAAAACATAAAAGGGACTCTACCCATTACCTAATCCCTTAACAAATCCCTCCTGTCTCTTTAATATTCATAATTTCCGTTGTGTAATCAGCATCATTACACTATAAAATTGTCTGTCTTGTCTAAGTTGCTGATTCCTCTTGGAACCTAGACCACTTCTGAGGGGTGCTGATCTTCAATAAATGCCTATATGTAGATTAGAGATGGTCTGATTCTGAATTCTTCAGATGGTGCCACCACAACACACCATGAAACCATAACAGTAGCAGTGAGTCAATGCTACCCTTCCTTTCCAAACCCTATTAGGAGAGAAAAGGGAGGGAACAAGCAATTATTAAAACCTACTCTGAGCCAAGTACTTTACAAATATTATCTAATTTAATCCTCACAATAACACTGAGAGGAAGGTGCAAGGGACATATCAATGACATGCACATACCCAACATGCATCTTTCCATCATTGTTTATGAGCTTAATTCTTCTAAGATCAAAATATCCTAGAATTTGCAATCACTTGGTTTCATCAACAGAATACAGGTGATCAAGATAACATCATTTTTACAGCAGAAACAGTTTGGAACTACTGAAAATATAACATAATTTGCTAAGTGCAAATCCAGCTCAATCTTCATCTCCTCCCTAATTATAGGCAGAACTCAACGACCATCAGAAATATTTGTCCAAAATAAGACCAAGGATATAAACTCAAGTTAATATGGCCCTTTCAAGTTTACAGAGTACTATATACACAAAAGTTTTGCAAAGTATGAAACTCAAACTTTATTTTATAGATTAAAAAAAAGTTCCTCAAGTGATTTGCTCATGGTCATGTGGCTAATTAATTAAGTGTTGAAACTAGGGTTAATATAACAAATCTCATTTTTTTCCCATCCACTTTGCTATAGTCACTTACCCTATAAAAACAAACTATTTTTCACACTACTGTGGATTTTACCCGCACTTAGGAAGTAAAGTCTCTAAGATATAGCTAAGGCACCATTTTGTCTGCATGCAGCCTTTCCTGATCCCTCAAAAGGCAAAGGCTCTCGCTCTTCAGCTACTATTGTAGTCAAATGCATAAGCACTAAACACACTTCCCTGTCTGATACCCTGGGTGATAACAACGTTCCCCAGAGCACTTGAGTCATCTCCACAGTCAAGACTGACATGGAATTTTGCATAAATCTAACATGTAGAAGAGAAGCAACTTGCATAAGGAGAGTTCTTAAGGTTACATTTTGCTGAGTCAAACATTTTCTTAAAATCAACAAATGATAAAGACAGGGATACTTTGCATAATCAGCTGCATAGATGACCACAAATAAGATGGTCTACGATAGAAAATCAGCTGTGAATACTTGGTACCTCCTGCCCCTTCTTTTTTAAAATCAAGACTGCACATAGACCATTCTCATAATTTTATAGACAAGAACTGCAGGTAAATGGGTCAGTACTTGTCAGTGATTCTTCAGAGGCTTTTATTTCTCTGCCTTCTTTGATACAGAACTGAAAATAGAACTTCTTAATTCAAATTAAAAAAAAAAAGTCAATAAGAATTTATTAAGCACCTACTATGTACCAGGAACTGTCCTAGTGTTACAGATACCCCCCAAAAAGGCAAAAACATTCCTTGTTCAAGGGAGTTCACAATCTAATGGAGGAGACAACATGAAAACAAGTATGTTCAGACAAGGCACATACAGTCTAAACTGGGGATAACAGAAGGAATGCACTAACATTAAGCGGGGACTAAGAAAGGTTTCTTGCAGGAGGTGACATTTAAGTTGCATAATTTCAGAATTGTCCCCTCTAGCACCTATTTCTTCCATGTATACTTGGGCAGGTTCAGCCTTTTTCCCTGCCTTGCCCTTGCCTTCTGAAATAAAATATAGAAAAGGTAAGATAACATTTTGCGAATAATTCAAGTCCATTATTATGGATATTAACTACTGTGATGTATTATAGATGATGAAAGTTTGGGACATGGTTATAGAGGTTGACCTCAGTAAGATTACATCTTGTCAAACAATACAAGAGTCTAGCAATAAAATGTAGGTACTAATGCTGATATGACCATATACATGGCATATTAATGTCTTTTGAGGGTTAATAAAGAACCCATAGAAGATTGCATGCCATTTCACAGAAGGAGGGGGAGAAAATCTAAGAAAGTGATAGTAGAAAACTGAAAACAAATAAATTCATTTTAAAAATGAGAAAAAAAATTTTAAAAGAAAGAAAAAATAAATGAAAAGAGAAGAGGTGACAGAGAGGACAATCTGTTGGAAGAGACAGGATGGAATGGGACTGATTCTTGAACACAATAGCCTTGGTAATGTCACTTCACCATGTGAGGCAGGGTGAAAGAGGAGATATTGGCAGAAAGCACCTGAGTGATAGGAGATGAATAAGAGTGGAGAAGTAGGAACACATGGCGAATGACTTCCATATTTTTCCAAGAATGTAAACTTGTCAGCCTTAGAGGGGTACTGAAATATGAAAACATGAGGAAGTTTCTCAGGTGAGAGAAAGGGGGGAGGAGCAAAGACATAAGGCGTTTAAGGAGGAATGAAAATGTTTGGAGAGCCGCTGTGGAGAGCGAGAGAGCAAGATAATTAGGGAGATACAGTAAGACTGCCCATTAGCAGGGAGGGCCCAGGGTCCAGCTGAGATTATGTCACATAAATCCACAGTGGACTCAGGACAGTTGCATGATTTTCTCCACCTTCATTATCAGCACGTGTAGGCACAAATATAAGTGGCAGAAGTGATCTAGGGCCAAGGCTTGACTGGGTGTAATCAGTGATATGATTAAAGGAGTGGGGAATTCAAGAAAAGAGGAGAATGTAGAGTTGAACTGGTTCACCAAGGAGTCAAGATGGGGAGAAGAGGAGTGTCTAGTGCAAAGGAGATGGCCTAGAGGAGAACTGAGGGATCAACGGATTAGAAGTCATACTGTGAATGAAAAGTAGGATCATATAAGAGAAGGCAGAGGGAGAGGTGAAAAGCTAGTTAGTTATGGTTGGATGAACAGATTTCAGAGTTTTTCAGCAGAGTGATACACTCTTGAACACAGAGGAAGATGGCAAGATCAAGGGTATGATCATCTTTGTGTGTGGAATGGAGAAGTTCATGGGAGAAGAGTAGGCTGAGGAACTGAGTGGTTAGGGAATTTGAGCGAGAATCAAGACATATGCTAAAGTCCCCGAGTACCAGATCAGGAGGTGGAGAAGAAAGAAAAGTTGCAAGCCAATATCAAACTTAAACAAGGAAAGCAAGAGACTAACCTGAGCATCTGTAGACAATGGCTACCAAAATTTTGAGTGGGTGGTAGATATAAATAGCATGAACCTTAATGGTAGGGAGGCTAACGAATAATGAAGGAAAGGAGACAATCTGAAGTGCCAATGGGGAGTAAAGAGTATTTCAATTCCCCTCCTCAAACCATGAACTGAGGAGAATGAGTGAAGGTGAAGCCAATACTGGAAAGAATGATCAGGGAGATTGTGTCATCAGGGGAAATCCAGATTTCATTAAGAGGTAGTAGACAGAAAGAGTGGGAAAAGAAAAGATTTAAAATGAAGTTAAGTCTGTTCCCTATGGAACAAGCATTCCAGAGGATATAATGGAAGGACTAGGTGGAGTTAGCATGATACTTTGGGGTGGGAGGACTGGTGGGATGGGAATGTTGAGGGAGGTTTAGATGATGACCTACAGGAGTTCAGAGTCCCTGGAATGTGAAGGGTACAACCATATGTGAGAAGGTTTATCATTGAGTGCAGGGCACCACTCCTCTCCCCTCAAAAGACAAGCAAAGCAGAAGATGGGAGATGGGAGGTCTGAAGATGGAGGGAGCGCTGTTGCTGTTCTTCACAACGCAGGTAGGAGATTAGGCTGGCAGCAAGAGGCACAACTGATATAGATACAAATGACTGACTGAGACAGATGAAAGATACCTGTCCTGGCCCCTGGGAGCCTTTCTTTAGACAACGTGCTACATACAGCAGAAGATGGAAGGCTCAGAGCACTAGCACACCCATGGTCACCTTATCTTGCAACAAAAGCAAGCATCATATGTGGTGGGGATATTCTGGTCTTTTTCAACAAGTACAGGAGTGAAGCAAGGACAGCAACTCTCCCCTCTATTATCTGATATAGTTATGGATATTCTAGCAACAGCAATAAGACATGAGAAAGAAATTAAAGTCGTGAAGCTAGGTAAAGAAGAGATAAAACTATTCCTATTTCCTGATGGTATGATTTATTTAGAAAATGCTAGACAATCAGCAAAAATACTAATTGAGACTATCAATACTGTCAACAAAGTTTCATGTTACAAAATAAATCTTCAAAAATCAACAGCATTTCTATATATAATAATTTTAAAAACACAAGAAGCAATAATAGAAAAGGAAATCCCCATTTCAAATACCAACAAAATGCATAAAATATCGAGGGATGAAAAATATACAAGGACTAGAGATCACTACTAGCACTGTGCTGGTAAACCATGGTCACTGCCAACATCCATCAATCAATCAACAGCCATTTATTAAGAACTAATTACGTGCCAGGCATTGGTCTTGACCCCTAGGCATGGCATAAAACCTGAAGAGGAAGACATCTGCAACCTGATGGAAGACTGAATACGTGGGAAGTCCCATCATAGAACGCATAAAGCTTTCCTGACTGGTACTAACTTGGGATTTGGCTTTGTAATCTCAAGTCACTGAGTAACAGCAGAAATAACTACTGGAGAGGGGTAGAGGCAACAGAGTGTTTGATATACTGTCATGAAATTCTGTACTCTATAGTTTCCAATCAAGGATCCCACTTTACCATCATCAGTTTAAGAGTGGCCCATGGAGCATGACATACAATGAACATTCCACATACCAGATCATCCTCAAGCACTTAGCGTTACACAACACAATGTTACTAAGGACTCAAAATTTTCAGAAAGCCATTACCGACCCACAACCCATAGAACATCTACAAAGAAGTAACTCATGGCAAATTCTGCACCCAGAGGCCACAGAACATTGGAGCGAGGGAGATTTCTGTTCCGGAGAGACCTGCAAACCTCTTGCAAAAGGTCCTTCGCGCCACGGACTGGGCGCCAGGACTAGGAACTGAGTACAGCCCTGCCGAGGCCACGGCACCGAGAGGAAAAGATCCGAGCGGGCTTCAGGGACGGGATCTCCAGCAGCCGCACAAGTCCCTCCAACCACAGGTGACGGGGGTTGGTGAGAGAGTCTCTTTGGCGGGTCAAGAGAGGGCAGTGGGGTGCCCCCATGGCTCGGGCCCCCTCGGGAGGCGAGGCGGTGGTGGACAGGGGCTCCCCAAGCAGGCAGGAGCTCAGATCCATTGTTGAAGGTCTCCACATAAACCCCCTGAGGGAACTAAGCCCTGTGAGGCAGCCGTGCCCCCACCTGAGCACCTGAACTTAATCTCACACTGAACAGCAGCCCTGCCCCCGCCAAAAGCCCTGAGGCTGGAAGCAGCATTTGAATCTCAGACACCAAACGCTGGCTGGGAGGATCAGGAGGCGAGGTGGGTGTGAGGAAAATATTCAGAGGTCAAGTCACTGGCTGGGAAAATGCCCAGAAAAGGGAAAAGAAATGACTATAGAAGGTTACTTTCTTGGTGAACAGGCATTTCCTCCCTTCCTTTCTGATGAGGAAGAACAATGCTTACCATCAGGCAAAGACACAGAAATCAAGGCTTCTGTGTCCCAGCCCACCCAAAGGGCTCAGGCCATGGAAGAGCTCAAAAAGAATTTTGAAAATCAAGTTAGAGAGGTGGAGGAAAAGCTGGGAAGAGAAATGAGAGACATGAAGTCAAAGCATGAACAGCAGATCAGCTCCCTGCTAAAGGAGACCCAAAAAAGTGTTGAAGAAATTAACACCTTGAAAACTAGCCTAACTCAATTGGCAAAAGAGGCTCAAAAAGCCAATGAGGAGAAGAATGCTTTCAAAAGCAGAATTAGCCAAATGGAAAAGGAGATTCAAAAGCTCACCGACGAAAATAGTTCTTTCAAAATTAGAATGGCACAGATGGAGGCTAAGGACTTTATGAGAAAGCAAGAAATCACAGAACAAAACCAGAAGAATGGAAAAATGCAAGATAATGTGAAATATCTTACTGGAAAAACAACTGACCTGGAAAATAGATCCAGGAGAGACAATTTAAAAATTTTGGGACTACCTGCAAGCCATGATCAAAAGAAGAGCCTAGACATCATCTTTCATGAAATTATCAAGGAAAACTGCCCTGAGATTCTAGAACCAGAGGGCAAAATAAATATTCAAGGAATCCACAGAACATTGCCTGAAAGAGATCCAAAAAGAGAAACTCCTAGGAACATTGTGGCCAAATTCCAAAGTTCCCAGGTCAAGGAGAAAATATTGCAAGCAGCTAGAAAGAAACAATTCAAGTATTGTGGAAATACAATCAGGATAACACAAGATCTAGCAGCCTCTACATTAAGGGATCGAAGGGCATGGAATAGGATATTCCAGAAGTCAAAGGAACTAGGACTAAAACCAAGAATCACCTACCCAGCAAAACTGAGTATAATACTTCAGGGGAAAAATTGGTCTTTCAATGAAATACAGGATTTTCAAGCATTCTTGATGAAAAGACCAGAGCTGAAAAGAAAATCTGACTTTCAAACACAAGAATGAAGAGAACCATGAAAAGGTGAACAGCAAAGAGAAGTCATAAGGGACTTACTAAAGTTGAACTGTTTACATTCCTACATGGAAAGACAATATTTGTAACTCTTGAAACATTTCAGTATCTGGGTACTGGGTGGGATTACACACACACACATGCATACACGCACACATACATAGAGACAGAGTGCGCAGAGTGAATTGAAGAGGATGGGATCATATCTTAAAAAAAAAAAAGAAATCAAGCAGTGAGAGAGAAAGATATTGGGAGGAGAAAGGGAGAAACTGAATGGGGCAAATTATCTCTCATAAAAGAGGCAAGCAAAAGAATCATTAGTGGAGGAATAAAGAGGGGAAGTGAGAGAAAAACATGAAGTCTACTCTCATCACATTCCACTAAAGGAATGAATAAAATGCACACTCGTTTTGGTATGAAAACCTATCTTACAATACAGGAAAGTGGGGGATAAGGGGATAAGCAGGGTGGGGGGGATGATAGAAGGGAGGGCATGGGGAGGAGAGTGCAATTTGAGGTCAACACTCATGGGGAGGGATAGGATCAAAAGAGAATAGAAGTAATGGGGGACAGGATAGGATGGAGGGAAATATAGTTAGTCTTATACAACACCACTATTATGGAAGTCATTTGCAAAACTACACAGATTTGGCCTATATTGAATTGCTTGCCTTCCAAAGGGAAGGGGTGGAGAGGGAGGGAGGTAAAGAAGTTGGAACTCAAAGTGTTAGGATCAACTGTTGAGTAATGTTCTTGCCACTAGGAAATAAGAAATACAGGTAAAGGGGTATAGAAAGCTATCTGGCCCTATAGGACAAAAGAGAAGACAGAGACAAGGGCAGAGAGGGATGATAGAAGAGAGAGCAGATTGGTCATAGGGGCAATTAGAATGCTTGGTGTTTGGGGGGGGGGAGGGGATAAAAGGGGAGAAAATTTGTAACCCAAAATTTTGTGAAAATGAATGTTAAAAGTTAAATAAATAAATTAAAAAAAAAATAATAAAAAATAAAAAAATGAAAAAAAAGAAAGCCATTACCTACAACATTAGGAAAATATACCGCAGGTGGCAGTGTATGTACCTTAACCAGCAATCGTTAAAATGGTTCAGTCTTTTCTTTAGTTAGGATACATGGGTCTGAAAATCAATATGTAGAAAAGAGAAAAAAAGTAACTGTGCTTACAGCAAGTGTTTAAAAAAGAAAATGACATTCTAAAAATCGTTTGATTCCCACACTGAGTTCTTAACCTAGGCACTCTATGCTATAGATCTCAAGCTACCCCCATGTGACATGAGATGGAGAACGGGCCAGAGTCTATAGAGAACTTATTCTTGGCCATTATTCACTGGTTTAAAAACAAACAAACAAACAAGTCTATGGGATCTCAAGATGAAAGCAAGAATGGAACTTACACTCTACAGCGTATACAGTGGCGAAAGATAGTTGGGATGAACTGTACATGTAACTATTTTAGTATGTAAGTGTTCTAGAAGTCATAGGCCAAGGAGGAGGGAGGCTATACAATCAATTAACAAATATTTATTATTAATTATCAGTTAGCAAATATACTATGTGCCAGGCACTGTGCTAAGCTATAGAGATACAAAAAGCAATTGAAGACAGTCCCTTCCTCATGCAGCTTACAACAAATGAAGGAAAATAACTCTCAAACAAATGTATACAAAGCAAATTATACAAAGGATAAACAGAGAATGATTATGAGAAGGAAAGCACCAGAATTAAGAGGACTTGGGAAAGGCTTCCTGTAAAAAAAGGGATCTTAGATGGGACCTGAAGGAAAACAGGGATGTCAGTAGACGGAGATGAGAAGGAAGGCATGAGACAGCCAGAAAAAATACCCTGGAGCCAAGAAATAGCGTGTCTTGTTCATGGCACAACCAGGAGACTAGTATCACTAGACTGAAGAGAATGTGGTGGGGAGTGTTTCTGCAGATATCTGTGATGTAAATAGAATGACAAGGAAGAAATGAGGGAAGAGTATGAAGGCTATCTGTGTCAACACTGTACTGTTACACTGTTAGATTTATGTTGTATGTGTGCACTATCTACAATCAGTGCTGCTGCATTTATAATGAAATGTATTTAAATGTCTTCAATCATGTATAATACTACATGTGTGACAAATATAGGATAGAATGTAATGGATAAATAAACTAAATGGATTTGCAGTACACTTAATATTTATGACATTTCATTTCTGTGCTTATAATATTCAACAATCAATTTGGTCAATGGGAGAATCTCACCTAGACATTTACAATTTTCCTCATGTCCACAAATAATTAAAGTACAAATATTTAATAGGACCAAATGTGTAATGCTATAACCTCCAAAAAAGTTGGAAGAACTCAATTCCACATTGGCCCAGGGAAACCAGTTTGTAAGATACTTGGTATTAAATCCTAACTAGTTCAAAGATGGCATATACTGTCTGTGTGGCCAAGTACAAATTATTTAACTTTTCAGTGCCCCATACAACAAAGATGATAATTTGTCGATCTGTAGTAGAATGACCAAATTAACTCAAGCCCAATCAATCTTATCCTGTCCTAAAGTATACATAAAGTCCATTTGTCTATCTGAAGGCCAGCTGTGGAAAGATCACAAGGAAAAGATACATGCCAATAGGATTCTACAACTGTAGCATTAAACGTTTTTTCAAAAACAACAACAGAATGTGGGTATTTTGTTATTAGCCCATGATCATGGTTCACTGCTTTAACTTGCATCATACAACAATGAGAAGGGCTAGAAAATGTTTACAAGCTGATAAAACAACTAGCTGATTTGTAAAAGACTTCTGAGATACTTGTCAGAAGCATAGGCTATTTCTCGAATCATAGTAAGCTCTAGCAATCTTTTTTTCTATTGGACTAATGTAAAAGCTTGTGTCTAACCAACTGTCAGTTTACTTGCCATGCTTCTGACCATTTAGCTACTTGGCTTTTATAAAACAAGAAAATATGTAACATTAACAGATGCAGACATAAGTAAAATTAATACGACAAATTAGATTTAATGCAGTTCCACAATCACAAAAGCAATTGAAAGTAGCATCATGTTCAACAGCCCTTCTTTGATACATCCAATTCATCTGAAACAAATGCCAGGCTCTGTTGGAAATAAATTTTAATTCTTTCCACGGGATTAAAGCAAAAATCTGCTATTAAAAATGGTTTCATTTTTGGTCACTATCTTTCCTCTCTCATTCTATTACTGGTCAAAAACTTGTCAGAATCACTTAACTTGTTCCCTGTGCATCTATGTCAGTGCCACTATGGATGATCTGCATGCCATAAAAGCCATCAGAGCTACTATATCAACAAGAACTATCAAAAATTCCTATGAAGAATAGGAAAGCCCTCTTTCTAATTGAAACCACTTTGCACAGCAAGAAACTAGCAACTCCATAATTCAGAGTAAATGTTAATTAACTGGTTCCATCTCACAGGATAGTCTTCTGCCACAGGTTGTAGCTAAGCTTCCAAAAGAAATGGATGTGAATTTTGATAAAGATAATATGAAGAACAGGAACTGTTTTTCATTCTTGTCACTGCATCTCCAGCCCCTTAAAAATAGTAGATATTCAATAAATGCTCACTAAATTTCATATGAAATATAAATTTTCTCCCATCTAGTTACACATGGCAACAAAATTTATTTCACTAAGCTTTGCTATCCATAATCACTCACATAACAATTATTGGAAAATGAGCTTTGTTTCTAAAGATCAGAATCAACATGGTCTACATGGCAAACTATGTGGCTAATAAAAGCCTAAAATTCATTGTTAAAAATACTGCACTAATACTTGTGATGTAAAATTAATAGAACATAATAATTATGTACTTCTTTAGCAATTCTCTGAAAACATACTTTAAAGGTAAAATGGGTACATGGTCTAGGTATAAAGATTGATACGATAAACAAATAAGTGGAGCAAGGAATTGTGTATTTATCAGATTTATGGAGAAGGGAAGAATTTTTGACTAAACAAGAGAAAGCATTATGAAGTGCAAAATGGATAATTTTGATTACATTAAATTGAAAAATTTTTGCACAACCAAACCCAATGCAACGAAGATTAGGAAGGAAGTAGAAAACTGGGAAAGAATTTTTGCAACTAGCATCTGCGATAAAGGTCTCATTTCTAAAAGATATAGAGAACTGAGTCAAATGTACAAGAATACAAGTCATTCTCCAAATGGTAAATGGTCAAAGGATATGAACAAGCAGTTTTCAGAGGAAGAAATTAAAGCTCTGTACAATCATAAGAAAAAATGCTCTAAATCACTACTGATTAGAGAGACATAAATCAAAACAACTCTGAGATACCACATCACACTTATCAAATTGGCTAACATGACAAAACTGGAAGATGATAAATGTTGGAGAAGATGTGGGAGAGTTGAACACTAATTGTTGGTGGAGGTGTGAGCTGATCCAACCATTTTGGAGAGCAATTTAGAACTATGCTGAAAGGGCTACAAAAATGTGCATGCCCTTTGACCCAGCAATACCACTTTTAGGACTGTATCCCCAAGAAATCATAAAAATGAGAAAGGGTCCCACATGTACAAAAATATTTATAGCAGCTCTCTTTGTGATGGGCACAAACTGGAAATCAAGGGGACACCCATCAATTGGGGAATGGCTGAATAAATTGTGGAATACGAATGTAACGGAATACTATTGTATTATAAAAAATGATGGGGGCGGAGCCAAGATGGCGAAGTAGAAAGACACACATACACATAGCTCCGAACCCACAAACCACAGAATGGCTAGAGGGGACCAACCCAGGGCGAATTCTGCACCCAGAGACCACGGAATATTGGAGCGAGGGAGATTTCTGCTCCGGAGAGACCTGCAAACCTCTCGCGGGGGGTCCTTCGCGCCATGGACTGGGCGCCAGGACGGGGAGCAGAGGGCAGCCCTGCCGCAGCCACGACACCGTGAGGAAAAGATCCGAGAGGGCTACGGGGACGGCTCTCCAGCGGCCACGCAGGTCCCCCCACCCACAGAGGGACCTGCAAACCTCTCGCAAAAGGTCCGTTGCGCTGCAGACGCGGAGCCCAGCCCGGACTTGCGGTGGCCGCCGCGGCTCCGAGAGGCACAGATCTGAGAAGGCTCCAGAGACGGGATCTCCAGCGGCGGCACAAGCCCCCCCACCAACAGGTGACTGACGGGGGTAGGTGAGAGAGTCTCTTTGGCGGGTTGAGAGGGGAGTGGGGTGCCCCCATGGCTCGGGCCCCCCCAGAAGATAGAAGCTGAGAGGCGGCTACAGACAGGGGCTCCCCAAACGGGCGGGAGCCTGGATCCATTGTGGAAGGTCTGTGCATAGACCCCCTGAGGGAACTGAGCCAGAGAGGCGGCCCTGCCCCTGACCACCTGAACTTAATCTCACACTGAATAGCAGCCCTGCCCCCACCAAAAACCCTAAGGCAGGAAGCAGCATTTGAATCTCAGTCCCCAAACGCTGGCTGGGAGGACCAGGAGGCGAGGTGGGTGTGAGGAGAACATTCAGAGGTCAGGCCACTGGTTGGAGAAAATGCCAAGAAAAGGGAAAAGAAATAAAACTATTGAAGGGTACTTTATCGGAGAAAAGACACTTCCTCCCTTCCTTTCTGATGGGGAGGAACAATGCTTGCCATCAGGCAAAGACACAGAAATCGAGGATTCTGTGTCCCAGCCCACCCAATGGGCTCGGGCCATGGAAGAGCTCAAGAGGAATTTTGAAAATCAAGTTAGAGAGGTGGAGGAAAGACTGGGAAGGGAAATGAGAGGGATGAGGGAGAAGCATGAAAAGCAGATCAGCTCCCTGCTAAAGGAGAACCAAAAAAATCTTGAAGAAATTGGCACCTTGAGAACTAGCCTAACTCAGCTGGCAAGGGAGGTGCAAGGGGCCAATGAGGAGAAGAATGCTTTCAAAAGCAGAATTAACCAAATGGAAAAGGAGATTCAAAAGCTCACTGAAGAAAATAGATCTTTCAAAACTGGAATGGTACTGATGGACGCTAAGGACTTTATGAGAAAGACATATCTCAGAACATACCGCGCAGATTCGAAAAATGGAAGATAATGTGAAATATCTTATTGGAAAAACAACTGACCTGGAAAATAGAATCAGGAGAGACAATGTAAAAATTCTGGGACTACCTGAAAACCATGATCAAAAGAAGAGCCTAGACATCATCTTCCATGAAATTATCAAGGAAAACTGCCCTGAGATTCTAGAACCAGAAGGCAAAATAAATATTCAAGGAATCCGCAGAACACCGCATGAAAGAGATCCAAAAAGAGAAACTCCTAGGAGCATTGTGGCCAAATTCCAGAATTCCCAAGTGAAAGAGAAAATATTGCAAGCAGCTAGAAAGAAACAATTCAAGTATTGTGGAAATACAATCAGGATAGCACAAGATCTGGCACCCTCTACATTGAGGGATAGAAGGGAATGGAATAGGATATTCCAGAAGTCAAAGGAACTAGGACTGAAGCCAAGAATCACCTACCCAGCAAAACTGAGTATAATACTTCAGGAGAAAAAATGGTCTTTCAATGAAATAGAGGACTTTCAAATTTTCCTGATGAAAAGACCAGAGCTGGAAAGAAAATTTGACTTTCTAACACAAGAATGAAGAGAACCATGAAAAGGTGAACAGCAAAGAGAAGTCATAAGGGACTTGCTAAAGTTGAACTGTTTACATTCCTACATGGAAAGACAATATTTATAACTCTTGAAACATTTCAGTATCTGGGTACTGGGTGGGAGTACACACACACACACACATGCACACACACACACATGCACACACGCACACATACATAGAGACAGAGTGCACAGAGTGAACTGAAGAGGATGGGATCATATCTTAGAAAAAAAAAATGAAATCAAGCAGTGAGAGAGAAATATTGGGAGGAGAAAGGGAGAAGTTATATGGGGCAAATTATCTCTCATAAAAGAGGCAAGCAAAAGACTTATTAGTGGTGGGATAAAGAGGGGAGGCAAGAGGAAAACATGAGGTCTACTCTCATCACATTCCACTAAAGGAAAGAATATAATGCACACTCATTTTGATAGGAAAACCTATCTCATAATACAGGAGAGTGGGGGACAGGGGCACAAGCAGGGTGGGGGGGGGGGGATGGAGGGGAGGGCACGGGGAGGAGAATGCAATCCGAGGTCGACACTCATGGGGAGGGAAAGGACCATAAGAAAATAGAAGTAATGGGGGACAGGATAGGATGGAGGGAAATATAGTTAGTCCTATACAACACAACTAGTATGGAAATCATTTGCAAAACTAAACAGATATGGCCTATATTGAATTGCCTGTCTTCCAAGGGGAAGGGGTGGAGAGGGAGGGAGCTAAAGAAGTTGGAACTCAAAGTGTTAGGACCAAATGTAATGTTCTTACCACTGGGTAACAAGAAATACAGGTTAAGGGGTCAAGAAAGCTATCTGGCCCTACAGGACAAAAGAGAAGACGGAGACAAGGGCAGGGAGGGAGGATAGAGGAGAGAGCAGATAGGTCACAGGGGCAATTAGAAAGCTTGGGTCTGGGGGGGGGGGGAGGGGATAAAAGGGGAGAAAATTTGTAACCCAAAATTGTGTGAAAATAAATGTTAAAAGTTAAATAAAAAAAAAAAATGATGAACAGGAAGACTTCAGAGAGGCCTGAAAAGACTTACATGAACTGATGCTGAGTGAAAGGAACAAAACCAGGAGAACTTTGTACACAGCAACAACCACTATGTGCAAGGCATTTTTCTGGTAAACTTAGTACTTCGCTGCAATGTAAGGACTTAAATAATTCCGGTCTCTTAAGACAAAATGCAGTCCACATCCAGGGAAAGAACTATGGAATTCGATCACAGAATGAAACAGATCATTTTCTTTTGCATTATGTTTTGGTTGTTTCATGATTTCTCCCACTCATTTTAACTCTTCTGTGCACCATGACTAAAGTGAAAATGTATTTAATAGGAATGTATGTGTAGAACCTATATAAAACTGTATGCTGTCGCAGGGAGGGAGTAGGGAGGTTGTGGGGAAGAAGGGGGAGGAAGGGGAAAAATCTAAGATATATGGAAGTGATTGTAGAACACTGAAAACAAATTAATAATTTAAAAAAATTGATAGTAAAGCTAGGTAACCACTAAAAAAGCTGTATTTTTTTAAAAAATGAATCATTTTAATTTGAAAATTAAAAGTACCCCATGCTAAAAAGGCTAAAAAGTCTATACAAGGCTTAGAGAAAGGAAAATTTACTGTAGCTTAGAGCATTTGTCACAATTTTAACTTAATGAAGTGAAAAGTTCACCAGATACAGTTATCTATTCACATTTTTGCTCTTCCCTCAATAAAAGATGATTCCAAAAAGACTTACCTTGCACAGGGGTTACTACTGTTCCTTTGAAATGTGGATTTATATGTATGTTCTTCGGTTGTTGAGGGGTCACTGGTGGCGGAGTCATCATTATTCTGGGTGTTTCCATTTGGGGAGGCATATGCATTCCTTGAGGAGGAGAAGGATGGTGTGGATGCTGTAAGGGAAGCAGAGGCTGTAGCTGTTGCTGCTGGAATAGACTTCTAATAGGCTGCTGTTGAGGAGGTGGTGGCGGAGGTGGTGGAGGTGGAGGTTGCGGCTGTGGCTGTGGTTGTGGCTGAGGTGGTGGAATTAACCTCGGTGAATGAGTCTGAAAACCAAAGTAAGAAATAAATCCAAATAAGTCAAAAATCAATTTAGTGGAAAAAACCACAGAATTCTGATTAAATGTTAAATTTTATCACTTAGAAAATGTGCCTAATGTTATCTTGGACAATTTCTGAAATCTAAATCAATTAAACCCATTCATGGTAAAAAAGTGGGGTTTTTGGTTTAAAGTAAAGTGAACACTTGGCATGAGAATTTAAGAGAAAGGTAAGCCTCTTAGTATTCTGCTAAACAAAGATGAGACCAAAACTAGTGAAATGACAAAATGATGAAATATCCCAGACCACTCAGGACTGCTGCCATTGGCTTGTACAAAAACAATCCTGTGCTTGCATCTTCGGATTCCAAGGAAGAATCACATCACCCATAAGTGCATCTTCAGAGTTTAAATCACTGTAGACTAAGCAGTCCACAAGTTTTCCAGTTGGTAAGGTCTTGCTCAAACCCACAGTGGGTGGTACAATAGGTTTTTATTAAATAACTACGCAATTTGCCACATTTCCCCTGTAAAATACCCCTAATATTACAAAAATTTTATTAAAGACATTGCATTTTGTTTTTTAAATGTGTTCACATTCTGTCATTCTAACAAAATGAGGTAGATGAACAAGTATTACAGACAAGGACACTGAGGTACAAAGAAATTAAAGTGACTTTCCCAAGGTCACACTGGCCTGTAAACCATATAATCAGTATTGTTTAAACTCCTCACTCTCAGCCTAGGGTTTTCTCCATCAAATTATACTACTACTGCTTTTTTATTTTTTAATATATACTAAAGAAAAATAAGGAAACTGGTAACTGGGAAAGGCAACAAACTGAAAAGAAGTGGTTTGATAATTTTCACATTAGAGGTAATTAACAACAATGCAATCTTATACACATCATTAGAAATTCTGGATGTTATCATTAATCTTCCATTATCCTTAAAAACAAATTCCTCATGTTAAAAATCTTCTTTTGCTATGTTAGATTTTCAAACTGTATGAAAGCTACAAATCTAGAAAAGGGAAATATACTGAACATACTAGACACCAAAAACTTTATTTAATTTCAGTTTAACTTAACGCCATTGAAAATTCAATGACTGAAAAATCAAAAAGTAGCTCTACGGCCTAAAAAAAACATAAACATTAAAAATGTTTGGCTTCTGTCTTTAAAAACACAAACACTAAAAATGTTTGGCTTCTGTCCTTGTCCCAAAACACTAGTAGAAGGAAGTGACATTAAAATACATTTATAGATACTAGACCTATATGCAAAATTGGTTTTAATACTTACACCAAGAGCTGGTTGGTTTAACCAACCATCATCATCTTCCCCTACTCAATAAATTATAATTGCTCCCCATTACACCTCCAGGATTATATATAATCTTCTTTTTGGTATTCAAAGTCTTTTACAATTCACCTTCTTTCTTTCTGAGGCTTCTTACATTTTTTTCCACTTCACACATTTTATAAATTTGCTACTCCTCATTCATGACACTCCATCTCCTGGTACCACAAAGTTTGTACTATCTGTGCCCTATTCATGGAATGGTTTTCCTCCAGACTTCTACCTTCTACCTTGTCTGACTTCTTTCAAGACTCAGCTCAAATCTCATCTTCTGCAGACCTTTCCCAGTCTCACCATATCTCTCATCCCCACTGTTAGAGTCTTATCTGAGATTACTTTCTATCTACTCTTAATTTACAATGCATATGTAGAATTATTTTCATGCTGTATCCCCCATTAGAATGTGAACTCCTAGACGACAGGAACAGTGTTTTCGTCTTTCTTTGTACTTTGCCCCATACCCAGCACTTATTGCAGTACAGGTCACCTAATAAGTACTTAATAAATATCTACTAAGTGGCTGACTTATAGTAACATCCAGGACTCAGTCTACAGATAAAGAAACTAAGACACAAAGAAGTTAAGTGACTTATTCAAATTTTAACAACTGGAATGAAAAAATCAAACTAGACTCTAGACTGAACTACTATGTAATAGAAATTGTTATACATATTATATATGTGTGTGTGTGCGTATGTATATAATTATATAATAAAAAAAACCACACACCAGAAATAGATATATACGTATGTGGATGTGACATTAACAGGCTACAGATTACTTATTTTTTAAAAAACTATAATATGATGTTGAGAATTTGAACTAATACTTACAAAATAATACTTTAATAAAGTCTCAATTGTCCATGCAGTAGGCAAAACCCAATTTTATAGGTGAAGAACTAACTACAGAGGTTTGCTGGTCATGAGGCCAGTTAAGAGAAGAGTTAGAACTAAAACCCAACTCTTGTTTCTCTATCATAGCACATTGCCTCAATGTATCACACCTTTAAAATATTTCTAACAATTCCAACTCTGTCTTATCTAAACTTCAGATCTCCTGGAGTGCCCAGAACAGCATTTTGTAACAAAGTGAGTACTTAATACTTTCACTGATTCTGCAGTTACAATTTAATCATTATTTTTGTTTTAATTTTTTATTTCAATCAGTTCTACATTGTCTCTAGTTCACACATTTATAGGAAAGCAGGCTTACAAATGGATAAGTTGAGGAGTCTGAACTGCTCCTCAAACCTAAAAATGAAAGCCCATCAAGATAACATTAAACACAGTAACAAGATGACATTAATTAGCACAGTGTATATAATTCTTGAAAATTTAAAACTATATCACATTTGATACAACTTTTTACAAGACATAAAGAATACCAAATATAACCAGGGATAATTGCCATGCCACAAAATTTCCTTCAGTTGATCCCATTTAATAAAATTCCTTTCCCTAAATATAGCTGTCTATTGCTCTTGATCGTAAGGTTGCTTTTCATTTAAATTCTAACTGTTCTATAGAAATATTTAATAAAACGTTGCCTCCAATACAAAATTACAGATAAAAAGTGTTTAAAAAACAAAAATATGCAAATAATGACCCTTAATCATTTTACATAATAAAAATTGGCTAGCACAATAAAGAAACCAACAATATTCAGAAGCCAATTACACAATACATTATTAAAAATTTAGAGATCAATAAAACTTTTCTAAATTTGCTATTTAAAGAAACAATGAAGTGGATGCCTTCTAAAAGAATCCTTGTTTAATCTAAGAAATAATCATCAACAAAAAGTTTAGGCTATCATATAATGGATTCTTTAAAAAGAGGGACGCCTCTTGTACCAAAAGAGGGTAAAGTCAAAGAAATTGAAACACTACACATTTGGCATGGTATTTTAGGATTTCATGCCTTAACACTCATGAAGGTTTATATCTATCAGCTCCATCTTCTTAAATTTATTCATCTTACAGAGAAAAAAAGGTATCAACTCAATCAGATGTACACAAAACAAATACTGTTCTTTAAACTATCACCTCTATGGAAAATGAAAGAAGCTCAGAAGTTACCACCACAGGAGGCTGTGCAGGCAGAAGAGCAGGCCTGTGATCCTTCATTCTTCCTCTTTCACTGGTATCTCTTCTCTGCTCTCCCATCCCACGACACATGAGAGAACCTCCTCTCCTTCCTCCTCGCCTGGAACCGTATCGTCCCTGTTTATGTTGCCGTTCCCTTTCTTCAAATTCAAGCAATGCAGCTTTAGCTTCAGCTGAAAGTTCTATATGAAAAGATGCATACGTGTGAGCTATCTTCTAAAAGATTTATTGGAACTAAGGGGAGAAGATGAGAAAGGAATGGGTAGGTGATCATCACATGATGAGATTGTGCTACACCCTGAATAACTATTACACTGGTATTGAAAAATACCATAGGAAATAAGATAAAACTCATTTATTCTTTGTTTACCTTTCTGTGTTGATTCTTCTATGAAAGCAAACTAGGCCACCTTTTGCCTCAATTCCTTCCTAGCCTTCAATGACGCAATGAATATTCCCTCAGACAACTGAGATCCAGGAAAGACCTTACCTTTAAAGGCCAAGGTCTCTCACTGCCTCAAGGGCCATCACCAGTGGTCCTGACCAGTGTCTTGCCACTGGACTCTGATGACTCTGGAGGGGCAAGTGAGGCTGAAGACTCTGCACAGCTCTGCCTCATTTAAATCCTATTCACTTGCAAGTCAAGACATCAACCTGCTGATGTCACTGGTCTCTTCAAGAATGAAGGACAAACAAACAACTTGTCAATGACAAATTAAAATTTGCAACCTAGGAGATAATACATTTTGGTGAAAATGTTACATAATTATGTACTTGTGGGTCATCAAAAGGGTCCTGAATTTAGGAATTAAAAGGTCTGAATTTAAGTCTCCACTCTACCACTTTGAAGCAATGGGACCTGGGTAATTACTTACTTTACGTCATTAAAGTTCTAAGAACCTGTTTTCCCTTTTGTAAAATATAGATAAAACTTAATACTACAACAAGGTTATAGGCCATGAGAAACTGTTTGATAAACCACAACGTGTGAAGTAAATGTGAGCTGAAACAAATGTGAGTGCTGGAGGAGCCAAGATGGCGGAGTAGAAAGATACACATATGCTAGCTCCTAACCCACAGCCCATAAAATATCTGTAAAGAAGAACTCCCAACAAATTCTAGAGCAGTGGAAGCCACAGAACAACGAAGTGGAGGAGATTTCTGTTCCACAGAGCCTGAAAACCTGACACGAAAGGTCCATCGTGCACCGGACCCGGACCTGGAGCAGAGCCCAACCCTGTCTTGGCTGCGCGGCACTGAGAGGAGCAGATCTGAGTAGGCTTCAGTGGCCGCGTAGGTCCCTCCACCCACAAGTGACAAGGGTCGGTGAGAGGGTGTCTTTGGCTTGCCAAGAGGGGAGCGGGTGTCCCCATAACTCAAGCCCCCTCAGGAGGCGAGGTGGTGGTGGACAGGGGCTCCCCAAGCAGGCAGGAGCTTGGATCCATTGTTGAAGGTCTCTGCATAAACCCCCTGAGGCGGCCCTGCCCCTACCTGAGCACCTGAACTTAAATCTCACACTGAACAGCAGCCCTGTCCCCACCCAAAGCCCTGAGGCTGGGAAGCAGCATTTGAATCTCAGGCCCCAATTGCTGGGTGTGCGAATCTGGAGGTGTGGTGGGGGTGGAAAGAAAACTCAGAAGTCAAGTCACTGGCTGGGAAAATGCCCAGAAAAGGGAAAAAAAATAAGACTATAGAAGGTTACTTTCTTGGTGAACAGGTATTTCCTCCCTTCCTTTCTGATGAGAAAGAACAATGCTTGCAATCAGGGAAAGACACAGAAGTCAAGGCTTCTGTATCCCACACATCCAAAATAAATATACCATGGGCTCAGGCCATGGAAGAGCTCAAAAAGGATTTTAAAAATCAAGTGTAAGAGAGGTGGAGGAAAAACTGGGAAGAGAAATGAGAGAGATGAAGGAAAAGCATGAAAATCAGGTCAATACCTTGCTAAAGGAGACCCAAAAAAATGGTGAAGAAAATAACACCTTGAAAAATAGACTAACTCAATTGGCAAAAGAGGTTCAAAAAGCCAATGAGAAGAATGCTTTCAAAAGCAGAATTAACCAAATGGAAAAGGAGGTTCAAAAGCTCACTGAAGAAAATAGTTCTTTCAAAATTAGAATGTAACAGATGGAGGCTAATGACTTTCTGAGAAACCAAGAAATCACAAAACAAAACCAAAAGAATGAAAAAATGGAAGATAATGTGAAATATCTCATTGGAAAAACAACTGACCTGGAAAATAGATCTAGGAGAGACAATGTAAAAATTATGGGACTATCTGAAAGCCATGATCAAAAAAAGAACCTAGACATCATCTTCCATGAAATTATCAAGGAAAACTGCCCTGAGATTCTAGAACCAGAAGGCAAAATAAGTATTCAAGGAATCCACAGAACACTGCCTGAAAGAGATCCAAAAAGAGAAACTCCTAGGAACATTGTGGCCAAATTCCAGAGTTCCCAAGTCAAGGAGAAAATATTGCAAGCAGCTAGAAAGAAACAATTCAAGTACTGTGGAAATACAATCAGGATAACACAAGATCTAGCAGCTTCTACATTAAGGGATCGAAGGGCGTGGAATAGGATATTCCAGAAGTCAAAGGAACTAAAACCAAGAATCACCTACCCAGCAAAACTGAGTATAATACTTCAGGGGAAAAAATGGTCTTTCAATGAAATTGGGGACTTTCAAGCATTCTTGATGAAAAGACCAGAGCTGAAAAGAAAATCTGACTTTCAAACACAAGAATGAAGAGAAGCATGAAAAGGTAAACAGCAAAGAGAAGTCATAAGGGACTTACTAAAGTTGAACTGTTTACATTCCTACATGGAAAGACAATATTTGTAACTCTTGAAACTTTTCAGTATCTGGGTAGTGGGTGGGATTACACACACACACATGTGCGCGCGCGCGCACACACAGAGACAGAGAGCACAGAGTGAACTGAATAGGATGGGATCATATCTTAAAAAAATGAAATTAAGCAGTGAGAGAGAAATACGTTGGGAGGAGAAAGGGAGAAATGGAATGGGGCAAATTATCTCTCATAAAAGAGGCAAGCAAAAGACTTTAGTGGAGGGAAAAAGAGGGGAGGTGAGAGAAAAACATGAAGTTTACTCTCATCACATCCCACTAAAGGAAGGAATAAAATGCACACTCATTTTGGTATGAAAACCTATCTTACAATACAGGAAAGGGGGGGAGAAGGGGATAAGCAGGGTGGGGGGGGATGATGGAAGGGAGGGCAATGGGAGGAGGGAGCAATTTGAAGTCAACACTCTTGGGGAGGGACAGAATTAAAAGAGAGAATAAAAGCAATGGGGGGCAGGAAAGGATGAAGGGAAATCTAGTTAGTCTTACACAACACGACTATTATGGAAGTCATTTGCAAAACTACACAGATATGGCCTATACTGAATTGCTTGCCTTCCAAAGGGAATGGGTAGGGAGGGAGGGATGAAGAGAAGTTGGAACTCAAAGTTTTAGGAACAACTGTTGAGTACTGTTCTTGCCACTAGGAAATAAGAAATACAGGTAAAGGGGTATAGAAAGTTATCTGGCCCTACAGGACAAAAGAGAAGATGGGGACAAGGGAAGGGAGGGATGATAAAAGAGAGGGCAGATTGGAGATAGGGGCAATTAGAATGCTTGGTGTTTTGGGGTGGGGGGAGGGACAAATGGGGGGAAAATTTGGAACCCAAAATATTGTGAAAATGAATGTTAAAAGTTAAATAAATTAATTTAAAAAAAAAAAAAGAAATGTGAGCTTACTATCCACACCATCAACCTAAATGAAATTCATTTGTTTATCTTTGAAATATTTAAGCACTCTGAGCAATGTAATGACCAACAGACTCCAGAATGAAGCATATCTCTCTGTCTCTCCTCTTAATAAAGTGTGAGACTGTAGATAAAGAATGAGATACACATTTTCAGATATAATCATTACACCAAAAATCAGGTTTATCTACTGATTAAACTTTGGTCCCAAGAGAGGAGTAGAAGGTAGGGGCAGTGAGAACAGAGGATTAGGGGGAGATTGTGACAGTTATTTTAAAAAAAAAAAATATCAATGAAATATTTGTAACTATATGGAAGAAAGCAAAAGGAAGTTCAGAAAAGGAAGAGCAATTTTAGGGACACCACGTATAATTTGAATTTTTAAAAATAAGATATACGTAAGGTTCATAATTTCATATACAACTGGTTCTCTAACCTTTGAAATGTTGGAAGTATGGTTGATGACTTTTCTAGTTTATAATGAAGTGCTTTTTAAGAAGTTCAATTGTCAATTCATCTCTTTTCTCAGAGAATAGAAAAGAGATGAGGTTCAGTTTGCTTTGAAAAATGTTACTAGTCAAAATCTCTTCTGGTACTAAACTGAATAAACTGCTATGCTAGGTTTTCAAAAAGTAAAAAATAGGAGGCTTAATTTACGGATTTAGATAAATAGCAAAATTCTTTTGGAGGTGGAAAAGGGCCTAGGATCTCAAGGGAAATCATGAAGGGAAAAAAAAGTACAAATAAAGGGGAAAACTATTATTTTCAGAATTCATGCTATATTATAAAGTACTAATCATCAAAACTATCTGGAAGGGATTAAAAAAAGAGACCAGGGAAGAAACAGCATAATCAAGATCCAGAAAGAAACACAAAGTGTCCAGTGTCTAAAAAGCCAAGACAACCAACTTCTGCAGGAAGAATTCCAGTTTCCCTTTTCATAAGAACTACTAGGAAGCAGTAAGGTGTAGAAGGCATCTAACACTATATGCCACAATAAGCAAAAAGCACACAAGTGACAAAATTTTAGAGGTCCCCTTATTTAAAAAAAATTAGAAGACCAGAAAGAAGTACCTTTCAGAGCCATGATTAGATGGAGAATCCATAACCAAAAAATGCATATAGAAGATTACACATAAGTAAAGGAAACTTTCCTACAAACAAAAAAGGTGACTAAAAGAAAACACACTTATCAAGACAGTGGTGGTGTGTAGGGGAGGAGGAATTTCCTTAAAAGAGTTTCTGTAGGTCCTCATTACTCACCTGCAGAAAATATATCTAGACATTATTCTACAGAATATCTCATCTATTTTTAAACAACACAGAATTTTATTAAAATCTTAACTACAGAATTGGTTCATAAACACAGTTTATGCAGTGAATCAGCAATTATTTTTCTAGTAGCTCTAAGTGTCAAGATTAATTTCCCTATCGCTAGTAATAAAATGGTTTCAAATGACATCTTTAATCAGTAAGTAGAATGCTTTCCTCCAATTGAGACAAGCTGTCACAAAGGTCACCAAAATGTGACAGGATGGAAATTACATTTGTAACTTCAACTGAAATGTTAATTTCACTTTAAAATGTTTTCTGAACTATGTCCAGATTTTAAAGCAATGGGATGTGCAACAAAGTTACAGTGCTATTCATTTTTTTCAAATATTTCAAAGCATGCAAATTGTTTACATGCAAATAATTTTCACCAAAAATTGTTTACTAAATATACGAATTTTGTTCAGCAAAATAAAAAACTGCAAACTTTATATAACATTCACTGCCAGGTCTTTTGCAAGCTAACAAAAGCTAGCACTTATACAGCACTTGACACACATTAACTCATTTACTCCTCACAAAATCTAGGAAGGAAGGTAAGCAATAAACATTACCCAAAGTTTCTGGAATGTTTCTTCTCTCTCTAGGTACATCTGAGAGCCTAATGACTGTTCCTTCTTTCCGTTCAGTTTTGAAACGCTGTCTTCCAGATTCTTCATCATCTTCCTCCTCTTCATCAGATTCCTCTTTAATTTCCTTTTGGAGATCCAGAGTTTCAATAGCTCCCTACATTACAAAAAGAACATTTTTAAAAAAATACAAAGAATTAATAATTCACATCAAAGACTTTAAAATTCTCAAAAGGTAATGAAAGTTCATGTTTAATTATGAAGGGTGCAGGCTGCAAAGTGTCCCATTGTTAGCACCACATATTAAATATGGAATCTAGTATAGGAAAGCAGTCTCTAAAATTTTAAGTCAGGTTTTTGAGAGAAATACACTTGTTACCAATTTTCTGTTAACATAAAAGTTACACCTGGCTACACTTCTAAAAGGTGCATTGCAAAATCCAAAATATGCTCCTAGAATTGTTCCGTGTCATTTTGTCATCCCTACCTAACACTGAGAACAAAATTTAATCCCAACAATTATTTTTAATGCTATAACTATGGCATATTGCTAACCTGTATTCCTCCCTTGAAAAACAGCATTCCCATAATTTTCATTAAGCATTTATCCTAAAATTCAATGACCTCTACCACTACCCTATCTCTGTCTTCTCTATTACTAGGGTCCTACAGACTATTAAAATTAAGATTTCTTGCATGTGAGTGTACATTCAACAATGATGCAACATCAAAGTAAGGATGCAAGTGAACCAACGTCGTCAAAAACTATGTCAATTAAAATTCAAGCCCAGAAGGATTCTTCTGCCAAGCTGCAAAGACATTAGGCACGGATACGGGTTCAAATGTCACTGCACACGCTTACTATTTATGTGACCTTGGGCAAGACATTTAACTTCCCTCTATCTCAAGTTCCTCATCTATAAAATGAAGAGGTTGGATGATAAGGTTTTTGAGGTGCCTTCCAGCTATAGCTCTCTGATCCTATGGGCTTGGTAATCAATCAATCAATCAAGAAGCATTTATTAAACAGCTGCTGTGCTAGACACTGTGCTAAGAAACAGCCCCCAAAGAACTATTCTATCAGAGGATACAATATACACGTGTAAACTTATATAAAATAAATGCAAAGTAAATAAAAGATAATTCGGGGTAAGAACTAGCAGTTGGTGAAAGGAAAGGAAGTCAGGAAAGGTCTCCTGGAAAAAGCAATTATTGAAATGAGTCTTAAACAATGCCAATGCTTCTAAAAGGCTAAAAGTGAGGAAGGAACATGTTCCAGGTAGGGATGAAAACTGCAAAAGCATAGAGACAGTAAATGAAATATTATGTGAGGAAGAATATGGAAGTAAGTTTGGCTGGAATATAAAGGGCACACTGAATGTAATGTAGTGGCTAGAGCACTGGGCTTAAAGTCAGGAAGAGTTGATTTCAAATCCTGCCTCAGACAATGACTAGCTATGTGATTGGAAAAAGACACTTAACCCTGTTTGCCTCAGTTTCCTCATCTATAAAATGAACTGGAGAAGGAAATGGAAAACCACTCAGGTATCTTTGCCAAGAAAACCCCAACTGGGGTCACAAAAAGTCAGACACAACTTAAACGACTGAACAACAACAAAACCTTGCTTAAGCCTCACCAACAACCATGTGAGGTAGGAATTATAAGTTATTATTATCCCCATTTTACAAGAAAGGAAACTGTGCTTCAGAGAGATTAAGTGACTTGCCCAGGGCACACAGTAACTGTCAGGTGGGATCTGAACAGATGTCATCCTGACTCAATGCTAATTACTCTGTGCCAGGCACTGAACCAGGCATGAGTGTACAATGAAGTATATATAGGTGTATGCAAAATAGATACAAGGTAATTTAGTGGGACAGGGTATCAGGAAAGGCAATGGTACAAGGCAATGCTTAAGCTAAGTCTCAAAAGAAACAAAGAATTCTAAGAAGCAGCAGAGAGAAAGAACACTGAAAGAAGTGAGCCCAACCAGAGCAAAGGCACAGAGATGTTAATGTTATATACAAGGAATCCAAGAAGCCAGTATAATTAGACCATAAGGTCCATGAAGCAGAATGAAGTTGGAAAGGTAAGAAGGGGACAGACAGGCTATGAAGAGCTTCAAAAGAGAGAGCAGTTTAGGGACAGGGGCCACTCAGTTTTATCAAGTAGGGGAAGGGCACAGGCAGACTGGCTACTGTGTGAATGGTTAGATTAGAGGACAGACTAGAGTAAAGAGAGACCTACAGCACAGAAACCAATGAGGATATGCAACAGTCCAAGTGATGAGAATCTGTCAACTGAGGAAAGGCTGTGTAAATGAAAAGGAGACAAATGCAAAAGATGCTGCAGAAATAAAAATAGCAAATTATTGATAAAGAGAATAAATAGGACATGGTTGAGGAGAGATTACTGGGACAAACAACCAAAAATGAATTCATTAATCACCATCCCCTGGGCCCAATCATCCACACAGTTCCAACTCCACTAATTGTACTCCCATCCACTTCTGGTATAATGGGAAGAACTCACAGGATTTGGACTCGAGGACCTTGCTGTGCTACATATTGTTGGTATAACTGTACAAGTCACTCAACCTTTCAGGACTTCAGCAAAAGGAAGGAACTAAATTAGATGATTTCTAAATTTATTATCCATAACTCTCCAATGTGTTAGCAAGAGTATTTCAAGAGGCTTTTTGTTTTGGGGGCGGTTTTTTTGTATCCTCACTGCCTAGGACATAGCAGGTACTTAATAAAGACTTATTGAAATGAATGATTTGGATTGATGCATGCTGTCCCTTAGTGATCATTACTTCCAATTCAAACTATTCTCAAATCAACTACTTAATACGCATTTTACACAGTATTTTGGTGACAAAAAGGCCAGTCTCACTACGTTCAGGAAGGTTCATTAAAAGAAGCCAAATCCCTAGAAAATGAATTTGTTTTCAGGCACAGAAACACATGAAGATTATCTACTAAGGCACAGGATTTGTGACCAAGTTTAGGTTGAAGATGCAGGGCAGACTGAGGAGGGGACCCATACCTGGCTAGAGACAGTGTTCAGGGGTGATAATAAGTCTCGAGAGTCATAAAAGGAGTCTAATTAGAGAGAACCTAGGAGTGCTTCTTTTGTCTTGATGATCTTAAACAGAGGGGAAGAAAAATAGATTTGTAGAGGGTAAGAGAGAGAAAGGTAGAGAAAATCATCTCATAATTGAGGTGGGCAAGCAAAAGTCTACATAAACAAGGTAAAAGGGTGGGAGTAGCTGACGTTTGAATCTCTCATCTGAAATGATCAAAGGAGGAAAGAACATACACACAGTGGGTACAAAAATACATGTTATAAGACAAGACAAGAGGAGGGAAAAGGAAGAAAGGGGAGAGGGGGAGGGAATAACAAAGACAGATTAGGAGAAATTAGCCCTAAGCAAAACAATCTGAGGATATTAAAAAGAAAAACAGCAGCTCTTTTTGTGATGGCAAAGAATGGGAAAATGGAGTGCTGCAGATAAACTGAGAAATGGCTGAATGAATTATAGGATTAAATGTAATAGAATACTATTAAGAAAATTATGTAGGGGACAATTTTAGAGAAACAAAGGAAAACTTGAATGGATGCAGAGTGAAATGAGCAGAACCAGGAGGAACAATTTATACAATTTATTATTAAGACAAACTATGAAATACTTAAGAATCCTAATCACTGTAATGGCCAACAATTTCAGAAGACTCCTGATAAAATACCTTGTCATCCTCCCTAACAAAGAGATGAAGGACTCTGAGTGCAAAATGAGACATTTTTTAAATGGACTTGGCCAAAATGGGAATTTTTGTTGCCACACACACACACACACACACACACACACACACACACGCCCATGGAATTTGGTTTTTTTTTTCTTTTACAGTGCAGATGTATGGGCACAGGAGGGAGAGGAAGACAAAAAGAAGATTTTTGCAGATTGAAAAAACTTTTAATTAAAACAACAAAAACAGGTTCCCTGAATGAGGACTCCCATAAAAATTTTCTACAAAGACAAATCCTCAAAATTGAAATTATTTGGGTTTCAGAGTTTTTCCAATTATATGGATTCAACTACTTACCAAATTATAAAAGACTTTAAAGTATGTCCAATATTATAAGATTGAAATCCTATTTTCTTCTATCAACAATTTCTCAAATATTTCTCAAATGAATATTGCCTATTCAAATATTATTTATTTAAATTTAGTCCCTTTTCATGTATTTTACATTAACATTTATGATAAGCACACATCTAAAAATGTCCTTTGGCATCACAATAAATTTTACTGTATGAACACCACACAATGCATCTCAGTACTGCAATTTGGCAAAGGTATTATCATCACTGGTTGAAATATTTGCAAGAATAATACGCCTATAATTTTGTTCCAATAGGAAGTCACAAATATAAGGGATATATTCACTTTAAGAAATAAAACATTTAGAAACTAATCAAACCACTTTCTCTACAGCTGTCTTTTATATAAAGATTGCCACATGATTCCACTGCCAATTTAAAATTCTTCATCTTAGAAAAAACTCATTTTTCATAAAATATAGGCATAAAAGGGATACCTTAGATATACTACTAACAGAAATCAGTTAAATTGTATTTTTTCCTCTCTCATGCATTTTCCTGTATGAAAAGTCAACTTTCCAAACATAACCTAAAGCATCTAAGAACACTATCTACTGTAGCTACAGGTAAATATAGAAGATAAGCAAATGCACTATATATTAAATACAAATTTAGCCACATAACACTTTAAATACTTACACATTTAGGAAAACATATTGTTCATTCATCTCAACGAATCAGTTTCCCTCCTACCCTGAAGTAATGAAATCCTCCCCTCTCATCAAAAACAAATAAAAAAAATCCTGCAATAAGAACCTGTACACAGTCCAAAGAAATTAATCCTAAGAATTACAACTTTTGAAAAGCCCACATCTTTATGGTCAAACTGCTAATTTAAAACAATAGCAAATAGGTGAGGTAGCTGTGAAAAGAATACTGAATGTGAAATCAGAAAACCTGGATTTGATTCTCAGCAAATTTTTGTTAACCTCAACTAGGCTCTCACCAATGCACAGCAGTGCTTTTACTTATTTCTCACATAGCGCAGTGAATAGAGTATTGGACCTAGAATGAGCAGGATCTGACTTCAAATCTTGCCTCAGACGTGAGCAGTGACCCTGAGCTAGTCACATAACCTCTGCTACCTCAGTAACAATAGCCCCTACTCCTCAGGGTTGTTGTGAGGATAAAATAAGACTGTAAAGCACATTTTAAATTTTAAAGTGCTATCTAAATATTATTTAGGAGCGGTTAGAATGTTAGGTCTGGAGTCAGGAAGCCCATTGTTCAAATTTGACCTAAGATACTTACTAGCTAGGTGACCTTGGGCAAGCCACTTAACCTATCTGCTTCATCTGTAAAATGGGGGTAATAATAACATCTACCTCCCAAGGTTACTATGAGAATAAAATGAAATATTATTTGTAAAGTGCTTTGCAAATCTTAAAGTATTATATATCCTATTATTGTTGTCATCATCATCTTTCTGTCTTGAGAATTATTATACTAATAAACCCATCCTTGATGCTGCCATTCTCTGCAAGATATTTCCTATTCACCAAGAAAACATGAGTCATAGCAGTCATTACTTGAAGCTGACATTGACTAATTACCCATTTCCTGCATTCAGCATAACCCATTGGTAGCCACTTGAGCCCAAAGTGAAGCAACACTTGGCAAGAACCCCCATCAAGCCCAGGGAGCATAATGTCATGACTTCACCTGTAGACAGATATGATAGGGCTGCAGTGTCAGAGGCCTTCCATGGGTATAATATGTTCCATACATGTGAAGCCATTTACATGTGTTCTCATGGTAGCTGGTCACAGATTCTGGACTAGAACCCAGGATTCTTCTGACTCTAAGTCAGAAGCTACCAGCTTTTTTTTTTTTTTAAAGAACCAAGTTTCTTTAAAGCTTTAGTCACACTGACACTAAATAAAGGAAAAGTAACAGAGTGAATGTTAATTCCTAGTCTTAAAATAGCTGAACTATGACTCTACTATGAGGCATTTTGACATTCCAACTGCTCTTCAGAGGAGGCCATATAAAAATTTATTAAAAGCCCTACACTAAGATAAAGAAGAATTTGATTCCAACTACAAAAGGAAATGTCCTGGGAAAATTAAGAGATGGTGATGGGTGCTACATTTTGAAAAAGGAAAACGAGCTTTAAGAGCAGAATATAATTTTTAAAATTTCATTTCTAACTGAACGTAACTTCCTTGAAGCATGGGAATTGTTCCACTTTTGCAGCTGTATCCCCAGAACCAAGCTGTATCCCCAGCCAAGTATAGCACATAGTAGGAACTGAGTAAATGCTTGTTGAATGATTTTTAGGAAAACTTACTGAAGAAGGTATTTAACAATTACAGTATCTTAAAAAATAATTTAGTTGTTTAAATTAAGTTCTAAATACGATATCTGAAACTTTTTAGGTGATGACCCTACAAGATTGAGAACTGTGGCTTTAACCATAAAAGCCAAGTCTGAAAGGAAAGAGAACTTACCCAAATCCAACAAAATACTTAGATTCCATCTTTCAATTTTCCAATCTATAAAACGGAATTTCATTTACCATTTACTTTTTCCAGAACAGAAATTAAGAGAGATGAAAAATAAAGTTGAAGATATATGAAAAGTATAAAGAGACAGTATTGCTATGATAAAAAAAAAATGGCTTTCAGGAATAGGTTACACTTCTTTTCCTGAAAGGCATATCTGCAAGTCTTTTTTAAGTTTCTTTAAAGAAAAATTTTAAAATAAGTACAGTAGTATTAAAAAAAAATACGTGTCCTGTTTAAAGCTTATAATTCCACCACCTCTATACATATAACTATAGGAATATAGCCTGGTCCTGTGATTTCACTGGTATAGGACATTGCTAGGTGAAGGAACCCTCTCAACCAATGTAAGTATGTACCTTCTAACTGCAACTTTACAAGTCTCCAGAGTTGCCTAAAGTCCTGAAAAGTTAAAAAGCTGTTCAGGATTACAAAAGAAACATGTGCCAGAAGTTGGTCTAGAACCCAGGACTTCCTGGCTTTGAGGCCAGCTGTCTACTACTATGCCTATCTCTCTCTGTCTCCTGCTATCTGGCCCTCTCCATCACTCATAAGAGGCACTCAATAAAAGCTTGTTGATTGATTCTTAATGCAAACAAGTCATATTGCTAATGCCTGAAATTCTACATTAGATTCCATACTTCAGAAAAGGAATAAGAAGAGTATCAATGACTATTAAATTATTCAAAGAAACCATGATCACCAGTTTATGTAGAACACAAAGGATAAATTATCAGTGTTCCATAAGAGACATTCAGAGACAAAAGAACTGTAGACACCCAAAACACAAGTGAATGCAGAACTTTAAGACTTTCAGTTACATAATACAAAGTTTCCTTAAAAGATGAGGGCCAATCTAATACCGAAGTCCAAAAGTAAGCCACCATCCTAAATTATGACCAAGCAATAAGTACAAAAGAACCATAGTTTTCCCAGAAGTACCTAGAATAATTGTGAACATTCATTAATTCACTTACAATAGATTAAGCATCTGTTCTATGCAGACTGTTCTAAACATTAGAGGAAAGTACCAACAATCAATGACAGCTATAGAAAAGTAGATCATAAGCTCCTCCGTATTTTCATTATCTAGCAAAGTGCCCTGCACACTGTAGGCACTTAATGGTTGCTCAGTTGTAATAGAATCTGTAGTGTAGTTTTTGTAGTATAGTTGGGTGATCCACAAACACCTACCCCAAACTGTACTACAAACTAACAGATTAAAAATGCTTACGGTAGAATGTGAAGGAGAGAGGTAGGTACACCGTTAGGGCCAGTCAAAAAAGAGAAAGACAATTAAGACAACTTGGTAGGTAGAAGTGGGAAGTTGTCAGGGATTGAGGGAAGGCTTCCAGAAAAAGAAAGCATTTGACCTAAGTTTAAATTTGTTAGAGAGTGAAGACTAAAGTAAAGGTATGTATGCAACTTTACTGGCAGTTGCCCACACCTCTCTACTAAGGGAAGAAATGTTCATTATCTGCTAATCAGAACCAAGAGGGAGAAAAAAAAAAATTACATAGTAATCCATCCACATTTTCTGTGCTTGTCCTTTTCTAATTTTCTAAGTCATGTAGAAATATAAATATTCTCTTTCACTTAAGTTGATAATCTTAAAATTCTGTCCTTTACCTTTCACTTAAACGGTTATCAAAACCACAGAGCATCCTAATAAAGCATCTAGCTCTGGAGTGCTGCTTGTGAAGACAATGCTGGAAAGGCTACAGAGCATCCTGTTGACCATTCATTATAACACAGCCTTTCCACTTTATATACTCTAATATAACAGGGGCAGCTAGGTGGTGCAATGGATAGAGCACCAGTGCAAGAGTCAGAAGGCCCTGAGTTCAAATCTCACCTCAGACACTTGACACTCACTAGCTGTGTGACCTTGGGCAAGTCACTTAACCTCAATTGCCTCATCCTGGATCATCTCCAGTCATCCTGATGAATATCTGGTCACTGGATTCAGATGGCTCTGGAGGAGAAGTGAGGCTGGTGACCTGCACAGCCCTCCCTCACTCAAAACAAAGTCAAGTGCAAGTCATGTCATCATTTCTCTGATGGCCATGGTCTTCTTTGGCAACAAAGGACCAACACACACACTCTAACACAACACCACTCAGACTGGTGACATCAATGGTTGGCATGCCTTTACTGTAACACACTGATACTTCATTCCTATCCTCTCAGCATAAATAGGCAACAGAAAAATCATGCCTTCAAAGGCACTGGTGGTGGCTGTTTAGCCCTAAAGAGCAAATCCTTAATTTTTATTTCCACTTCATTTTTTCCAGGTGGTGAAACTACAGATGGGGAACTACAGGTAAAGAATGTTGCATATGCTTTCATACTTCCTTGTCTTGTCTAAGTTTGCTTAACTTTTTCTTTGTTACAAGAAAGGGTTTAATTCAGGGGATTGGATTACTCAAGTAAATATGAATAAATGAAATGTGGTGTAAAAAACAAAAGGCATCCAACTTAAAATAAAAGCAAACTGTACACTATAGGCATCATGGCATAAAAGATAGTGCTGACCCTATAGTCAGAAAGTCCTGGGTTCAAGTGTGCTCTCTGACACACTAGCTATATGGTCACAGTGAATCACTTAACCCCTTCCATGCCTCCAGGCAATTCTCTAAAACTACAAAAGGTAGAGAGGTGGCTCACCACAGGTTGGGGGAGAAAGAGAGGAAAACAGACAGTCACCCCCTACCCTTTATGATGTCAGAGCTTAAAAGGGGCTGCCTGTCCAAATTCTTAGCAAAATGAAATCATCTAAGTTGTGGAGCAATGTCATTTAAGGCACGTGCCTGAATTACATCACCTAGTACTCTGGCTTTGGGTAAACAGCTCTACCTGAAAAGAAAGGGCCTGGTGGTAAATGAATAGGCTGAATATTCTATCAAAGGATATTTTTGGATGGCTTCGGTCAAAAAAAAGACTTATGGCCTTTTGTAACTAGATATAACAGGTAAGTTATCTATGATCCTATGATCTTATGAGGCTACAAAACAAAGCTGTGGCTTTTTCCCTCTCTCAATAAAAAAGTTCCAGGGATACTGAAGAGGTTAGTATCCAGTTAGCCAATATTTCACACCATCTACAGGATCACTATTAACAGAACAATGACCCTGAATAATCAATAAAAGATTAAATTAGGTTCAGTATACTTTAAGAAGGCACTGAAGCTATATGGCAAGTTTTTAAAGTTATTTTAGGTTTTTTAAAAGTTGAGTAAAATGCTCAGGCACTAAAAGTTAACTCAAGTTTTCAAAAGGTCAGCCATCAGAACTTACTTCTGGAAGGCTCCACAAATAACTAAGACCTTTTTATACCGTATTATTTGTATTATTATTATTATTTTTTTTTTTACTAATCCTAAACAGAAGTTTTTACTTATAATCTGAACAATGAGCAACTCTCTGACCTTCTTAAAAGATGAATAAAATACCTCTTCAGATTCAGGAGCGGCTTGGGAATCAGCCATCTCCTCTAATTCATCTTCAGCCACATAGTCTTGCTCTTGCATTCCTTGCGGCCCACCATAAGACTGCATGTATTCTTCATCCTAATAGCCATTAAAGAGAAAAGTTTTTCTCACGCATCTTTTTTTTTTAAACACGTTATCATCATGAATCATGCTGTCATTCCAGTAAACTTTTCTGGGAATAACGTACCTACAGCCAGGTTCAAACAATGTAAATGCAACGCCAAATACGTAGTAAATGAGAGGAATATCATGCTGCCCAAACACTGACTTTTGAAGTAATGTTACAGCTCTTATATCTAGAGTACCCTGTCTCATGCTTTGTCTTTCATGTCCAATGCTAAGGGAAAGAGTCAGTTCCTTCTACTCAAACAGAAGCTATCTAAGTGCTATCAGAGAGAAATGTAGAAAACACTAAGACAACCAGAAGTCAACTTTCAATTGGCTGTATAAATATAACCCAAGTCTACAAATTCAATTCTGTTCAACAAGCATTCATTAAAAGCCTACTATGTGCAAAGCTTTATGCCTATTTTAGCTACTAGTTTCAACTCATTCCCGTTTTTTCTTAAAAAATCAGAACTCATAATTATAGAAATAAAATGGGCATATTTTACTTGTACTCTTTTCTATCTGCCCTTTTGTTCTCTCTAAGGTAGCGAATCTCTTTGATGTTCCTAGCCACCCTTAACAATATAGTAACTAAGCAATCAGTCCTTGAATAACTGAGAATTAGCTTTATCTAATACTGGTCATAGTCTTGTTTCTTCACCATTGAAAATAAATCTAACTAATGTAATGAAACTCTTCCTTCTATCTTCCAAGACTGTTTCATAGTTTTTTACCTTCCTTTTCACTTTCCAGAAAATACTAACCTCATCCAGTTAATCACAATGGACACCACTAGATGTTATTCACCTCAAGGACAATTTCAGGACTGCAACTAAATTCAGATTATGAACAATGTAAAATTAATTCTTTAGACAAGACATAAGAGAACATAGTTCAGTGAGCTAGGAACTCCACAAATACAACACAATAAAATAAAAATTCAATACTTTCTACATCTAAAATATCACATACGGTTCATTTTTTTCTGACGTTCTAAATAACATTTTATATGCAAAAGATCAGAAAACCTAACCACCATGTCCATTTACTAATAAATGTAATTACTAGTTATCCCACACAAAATCAAAACCTAAGTTCTAAGTCACAAATTGAGTCTGACTAATAGTACATCCAGACTTTTGCACATTTTAATGATCCTGTGTTTCCATCTTGTCCTAAATGCTTAGTGTCAAGCTTATCCTCCTGATTTTATGGCCAAATATCAGCACTTAGGAAATGTCTAAAATGAACAACACTTCAGTAGCAGAAACAACACTGTTTCTGCCATGCAAACCATACCTAATGAGGGCATCATTTAATAGAAAAAGAGTATTTTATTAATTTTCTTCGTTACTATAAGATAGCACTTCACACACATCCTTCCCCAACCAGGGTTATTTTTACTACTAAGCAAACGCTGCACAAATTTCACTCCCAAGTCTAGTGTACTGCCATGAACATCCTTCCATATAAAAAAAAAAGGTAATAAACTATGGCAAGTGTCAGAAAAGTCATTTTAAAAAATTACGATGCACATATTAATTAAAATCAAAGTGTTAAGGTACTCTGAGGCTAGTGAAACAATCAGTTAAACTGCTTAAAGCTTAAAATTTACTATTTTATGTAGGATGTTATAACTTTATTGCTAGGACTACAGATCTTATGCTAAAAGTCAACAAATTCACTTTACATAAATTCCTTTTACAGCAAACTCTTCTGGGATGCAGGTAATAAAGTTATACTCAATCTGAGAATTCTGCCTTTCCCCCAAAGAAAATTATATGGTTTTAGAACTGGTAATGGACCTTAGAGATCACCTACAGTGATTTTTAACCTAGGGTACACAGAAAGATTTCATGGTGAAGAAAGGAATTCAGTGAATTTGGATGGGGAAGAAACTTCATTTTTATTTTCACTAACTTCTAATTGACATTTAACATTTCCTTCAATTTTGAATGTAGGCAACAAACAATATTCTGAGAAGGGGTCTACAGGCTTGCTTAAACCAAAAAAAAAAGGTTACGTCTAAGAATCATTGGTCTAGTATAACACCTTCATTTTACAGACAAAGAGAATGAGTCCAATATCTCAGAGTTAAAATCATAGCTCTCTTCCCTCTCCCCTTTAAGAAAATATTTAAAAAGGATGCACTCCACAAAGTACTTTGTACACTCCTACCAGTTTCTAAACTACAATCCAGGAGCTATGACTACAGGTCCAGGAAAAAATTCATGGCTAGCTTCCTTTAGGTACTCAGGGAAGGAAAAGGTGTCTTGATGACAGCAGTAGAGCTAGATGACCAATGAGGAAAGAGGAGTAAGCCAAATGAAAAGCTGACCAGTCGGAAGCAGTTCTGAGGTGGGGGGGCGCGGCCAGAGGAGGAGAGGGAAATCATCATAAAAAGTTCCACATGCCCAGAAAATGATACTGCAGATAATCCCACCACCCCTTCCACCCCTGAATAGCAATCCTACTTCCTCTCCCTCTACCCAACATTCCTCATTCATCCACAACAACCTCTTAATCATTCCTGGAAACAACCAAATTCACTGTTCCCACTACCACTACACTATCATCTTTTCCCTTTCTCACTATCCCTTCCTTTCCTCAATGCACACTCAACTAACACTTTAGGGTTTCATCATTAAAACAACTATTGTGTAAAGACACGTAAACCTAATATATGTAAATGTTTGCATTAAGAGTCAAATATTAAACACAATTATTCAAAATATATAGTCTATACCACCTCTGCACAATAATATCACCCATAACTTCTTTTAAAACTCAGTTTACACCTAAACAATTCTAATTCAATACTATCTGAAGACAGAGGAATGAATATAGTAAATGATCACTTTTGCAGTATCTGAAATACATAAGATTCTATTACAAATATGATCATTGCTTTTCACATTAAACTTCATATAACTGTTTATTTAGACATTTCTCCCTTGAAATCTCAATAAGACATGTGAAAATAACTGAACGTTATTGATACAAATAGGAAAAATCACAAGTATTTCTTTTCCCAAAATTAAAATCAACAATCTCTGCCACCTTGATTACAGATAACAAATTATGTGTGTGACATTTTCTAAACTAACCTCCAATCTCTTTATTCTGTTTTAGACAGTTCTCAGTTACAAAAAAGATGAATGAGCAGGACATCAATCACTTTGGAATATTAGCACCTTAAAGATGTCTTTAGCAGGTCAATAATCTTTTCACCTTCGAAGGACTTTATCAGATCTTGTCTAAAGCCTGGATAAAAGCTTTTGCATTAAGTACTTCTAACAATTGGCAGTGTATCTCCACCACACAAAGCTGTTTTCTTCCTTATGGACACAATCCTCAAGGTCATGATTCTCAGCAGCTTTCCAGCATGACAAAGAAGCATTACCTACCGCCAAACAAGCTGTCAACACAAACTTTGTCATAGCCTAGATAAAGAAACTGGCAGACAGTGATAATAGGTCTAATTTCCCTCTCTCCCAAGGGAAGCAAATAGATTTCAAATCAGTCTAAAAACCTATGCAAGGAAAGAAATGTTATCTTTGGAGGTACAAAAGAAAAAGACTCACTGGAAATTCATCTAGAGGTTCATTGATTTCAATGTCTAGCACTTCATCATTGTCAATTTCTTCCTCCCCCTGTTCTTCGACATATTCTATTTGGTCTTCTGTCAACTCAGCATCATGGCCTTCATACTGTTCTTCTTCAGTATAGTCTTGAGGATACAATTCAGATCCATCAGATTTGTGATAAATCATTTCATCCTCTCCTTGTTCATATTCGGATTCATGTTCTACAGATTGATCATTAGTATTGTCGGAGAGTTCAAATGATGTAACCATGCCAGATGTAGTGTTAAGACTAATTGTGACACCCTGAGAACTAGAGTGGACAAACATACACAAAATGAACCATACAATTAGACACTAACACAAGAAGCTTATCAATTATTTGCTAAAAAGATTTAAACTATAGCTAGGGAAAATTTAATACAATGAATAGGGAAATGATTAATATTTCCTTAAGTAATAACTTAAAATAAAATTTCACATATTGTATAATTCATTTCAATAAACCCATCTCTCTCTCTCACAGACACACAGACACAGACACACACACACACACACACACACACACACACACACACTCACACATACATTCCACTCAGTTTATCATCAGCTGCAGGCTATATGATGAAGATAATCAAACCAACCAGATGGTCTAACAGATATGTACAGCAAAAATCCTTAGCGGTAGTTGGAAAAAATAAAAGCAATTTCAACTTTTCAGAATAAAAAGTAAATTGCTAAAACTACATATTTTCAAGTGCTTTGAAATTTAAATATATATACTATTCTACTAACAAAAATAAGTATTTTTATTTTAAATACTTCTGATCATAATTTTTTAAGTGTAGGATTTACATAGTAACTAATTCTCTATTATAATATATCTATTATTACAAACTTCCAAGTGTTTTAGAACTTACCTGTAATAAAATGAATTTCTGAGCATACCCAAGGTTAAAAATAGTAAGATAATCTTCAGCTCAGAAAATCAGTTCATTTCACTCAACATTGTGATAACAAAATTATTACAAGCACAAAATAATCATTTTATGCAAAGAATCATGAAAGATCAAGTAATTAAGGCAGGAGAAAATTCAAAATCCAAAAAATCCTACAAGTAAGTTAATACTTTAAAAGTTAATACTTTAAAAATATGAATGACTTCAACTCCATACCATGACCTAATATACCATTTAAACAATGCTGAAACAAATTCTGAAACCAAAGAAATTCAGAAAAAAAAAAGTAACTTGGCTTGAAAAACACGTTAATATTCAAGCAAAAAATTATTTAAATATCTACTAAACTGTATCAGTTAAGTATGATTTAAAATACACTCATGATGACAAAAATTAACAGAAACACACGGGAGTACAATGAATAGGATTTATTTTTCTGTATTAACAACTGAATGTCAAATTTCTTCCCAGACTCTTCCCTTAGAAATTAACAAAAAAGCGGTAAATAATCAAATATTCATTTTATCAGAGCATACTAATAATTCAATTTCTCATAGATACCTAGAAAGTATTTCAACAAATTAAAAAAGGAGATTCCAAGATAACAATGACCGTAACAAAACAAATTACGAATCCAAAGGAACATTTTCAAAATGTTCATGCTTGAAATAAAACTAAAATAATAAAGAAAGGTGTTAAGAAAGAACCATCACTGTTCATTAGCCACAATTTATATTAAATGGTTCTGACAACAGTATCTTATATGTATTGTCAAAAATTTCACAACTTTGTTGATTTTCATTCATTTTCCAAAAAAATTCAACATGAAAATCTCATTAATTTTAAAAAAATAATCTATTTTAGATATACTACATAAATATGGATATACGTAGACTATATATATATGTTAGAGAATATATAAAATAACCATTTAGACACAATCATCAGAATAAACTCTTCAAGCATGTATGAATAAGTATATGAATACATCATGCAATTTTAAGTATATAATGTATGTAGACATATAAACACATGTACTCTTTTCTTCATTCAAATTAAATGAAAACATAAAAAACTGAGATTAGTAAGGTACCTGAAATTTAGTTCATCTTCATTATCACTCTGCAAAAGATCATCATTCAGTTCTTCATCTGACAAGTCTGACTGATTCTGGATGAAAAAAAATTTATTAATATTTGTCCTTTCTATAAAGAAACATTACAAAAATGACCAATTTATAATAATTACATTATTCTTAATATTTTGTAATTAAAACATGTGATATGAGTATATAAATCACAAATTTCTAGGTTCCATAGGAAGCCAGACATTGAGGCATTATGTTGGCATTCAAACCTATTCAAAAATTATTATCCCATCTACAAGAAACTGCCTACTCACTTGGAATGTAAAGACAAAATGAAACAATCCTTGCTCTTATTAAGTTTTAATTTCCACGTAAGAGACTAAGCACATACACAAATACATGTGGCACAATCTAATTAGAAGGAGAGGAGAAGAGAGTTTGGAAAGGGGAGGGAAAAAATAGGGAGATTAGGAAAGCCTATAGGAAGTTGTAGTTGATAGTTGAGTCTAGTCTAAAAGAAAGATAAAGATTCTAAAACATGGTGTTTAGGAAAGTACATTTCAGGATGATGTGAGGCAATCGTACAAATGGAGCTGAAAAGTCAGCTGAAGTCAGATTTGGGGTGTCTTAAATAAGAGACAAAAAAAGAGACAAAAACAATGTTTTTGAACAGAGAGTAACCCAATGTTTTTGAATGGGGATATTGGATGGTCAGCTATGACCTTAACAAGATTATTTTAGTAGCATTGTAGAAGGTGGACTGTAGGTGGGGAAAAAAACCTGAAACAGAGAAATCAATTAGGAAGCAATTAAACAGTCCAGCTAAGAGTGATGGTCTGAACTAGGACAGTGATTGTATTGACTGGAGAGCATTCCAAAGATATTACACAAATAGAAGACAAGACTAAGCAAATGGTTGTTATGAGGTTTTGGAACATCTCTAACTTTCAGGAGTTTTACCCTCATTATCTGCTGCTTTCTTCCACTTGTGTTAGAATGATTCTCTATCCAAATTTTTAGAATATATTATAAAAAGGATAGTTTGTGATTACTCAGAAAAGAAGGCAATGTTCACTCAAAGCCAGCATGGGTTCATCAGGAGCAAATCATGCAAGATCATACTATATCTGACAAGGTTACGACATTGCTATGGGATAGTCCTTAGATATTGAAGAACTTCATCAAAGTACTGACAACATATAGAGGATGAGAAAGAAGAGAAAAGACAAAGATAATAAGGAACTTAAGTTGGGTTAAGTTTCAGGGAGATAAGAACTATTTGTTTTGGGATCCCAAACATTGAGTTTAGGATACCAATGGAACTATAGTAAACAATTCAAGTAGGAAGAAGGCACAGCTAGATGGTGCAGCGAACAGAGCACTAGCCCTGGAATCAGGAGAACCTGAGTTCAAATCTGGCCTGAGACAACTGACACTTACTAGCTGTGTGACCTTGGGCAACTTACTTAACCCCAATTGTCACTTCCCCCTCCAAAAAAAAAAAAAGTAGGAAGAAGCAGGATTCACAAGAAGGATCAGGGTTCATCTGAGAATCAAATGTGCAGAGTTGGATATTTTATGACTCCTTGTTCACTCAGTTCCAAATCTATATATATTATCACACATGAGGATAAATATATCCATTTTGCCCAAAAGTATGGTATAGTGAAAGACGTCAAATGCTTTGCAGGGGTTTTTCTATATCTAAAGAATATCCCTTATCATTCTAGTAACCTTGTCAAAAAATGAAATTAGTTAATACTCCACATTTAGTTTTACAAATAGCTTTTCATGAAGGCATGCTTTATATACATTATTATAGTATGACTTCAGCAGTTTTGTTTGGGGGGAAAGGGAGTCCAGATCTGTGATTTCATCAGGGTAGGGAATTCCCAGTGACTAAAGTCTCTTGAACAAATTAGGTAAGTAACTGTTCCATAACTCAGAGCATTAAGTTGTCTATAACACAGAGAAGGAGATCGATGACTTGCCCAGAGTCACATAGCTAAGAAGGAGCAGAGATACCTTTCCGACTCCAAGGACAATCCTCTATCCTTATGGCACAGTGATTCTCACTATTTAAAAGAAGTTAACCTTCAAGAACTCATTTTCGAAAGGAACACTTGTTTCTCACCTTTTTGCCAGACAACAAATCTTCTCCAAGCAAATCATCTTCAAGTTCACTGGGGAAAAAATGTAAAGTCAATAATCTGTTTCTATAATAAAACATCTCAAGACACTATAGTTTTTATTTTATAAACCATCATTATATAATAAGACTTAACCCCTGACTTATACTGGGTTATACAAAAGTTTGGGTTTTATAATGTTGATTAGGATATATTTTATAGATTTTCTTACCTCGTCTTTCAGCTCTTCTCCAACAATGAGTATAGGTATAGGTAGGTGCATATGTGTGTGTGTGTATACACACATACATAGATGTATATGTGTGTGGGTATATACATACATATATTATACACACACACACACCCCTACATATGCCTACATGTGTGTATATAAAGTCTGTTAGATATATATGCATACTAATAAACATAATAAATGGTGATTGACTTGTTGACATACATATAAAATGTGTAGTCCCACATTTTAGGGAGGGGGTAAGTAGCATTATAGTGCAATACCAAGAGTAATGAGCTAGCAATCAGTTTTCCTTCTAGTCCTGGCTCTGTGCAACAGAATAAATTTAGGTAATTTATTCTTGGTCAAAGATTCTACATATATAAAATGAAGACAATGACTAGATTAACAATCTATAAAGTCTGAACACAGAATGGTGAGAACTGCTCATTTTTACTTTGCACTTTCTTTACCTGAAAATTGTAAACAACAACAACAATTAACAACATTATATTCTGGGCACTTTTTCAAAAATGAAATATACAAGATAGGGTATTTAAACTATTAACCAGCATTACCCTCTCAGAATTTGTGTGTGTGTGTGTGTGTGTGTGTGTGTGTGTGTGTGTGTGTGTGTGTGTGTGTGTGTGTGTGTGTGTGTGTAGAAAGAGAGACAGAGAGAATATGAATGAGATGGGTTTGTTTTTTTTTTTGTAGTAGTAAGAAGCATTGTCACCTGGGGGAGATTCACATAAGGATAAATCACTGGACCTGGAGTCAGAAAGACAAGTTCAAATCTAGCCTCAAACTGGGCAAGTCATTTAATGTCTATTTGCCTTGGTTTCCTCAAATGTAAAATGGGGATAATAATACTATCTACTTCTAGACTTACTGTGAAGATCAAATGAGATAATATTTGCAAGTTACTTGGCACAGTGTGTCTGGAACACAAGAGAAGTTTAAATGCTTCTTTTCTTCTTTACCACTCACCACAAAAAGCACAAATTAACTCAAATACAAAAGCAAGAATATAATACTGGTGTCCCCAGATCAGAAAAGTATGCAGGGAAAAGTAAGGTATAGTAAGACAGGAGAGGTGGCCAGGTTGTAAAGAGCTTTAAATGGCAAACAGAGGATTTTTTAATTTGATCCTGCAAGTGATAAGGAGACAATGAAGCCTGAGCTTTCCTGAGCCACCCCTCTGGGTGACATGGTCAGACCTGTGCTATAGGAAAATGAATTTGATTTATAGTTGAGTGAAAGACGGACTAGAGCTGGGAGAGACTTGAGGCAGGGAAACCAACCAACAGGTTATTGCAGCAGTTTGGGGAGAAGGAGAGCATCAAGGTGGTGGCAGTGCCAGAAGAGAAAGAAGGGGGCAAGATAATGTTAAGAAGACAAAATAGAGGTATGCATTAAGAAGATTTTAAGAAAGTACAACTGACAGAAATTGGCAATAGATTGCATATGGGTGGTTAAAGTTTAGAGTCACAGAAGATACTTAGGTTATGAGTCTGGGTGACTGGGAAGACAGGGTGGTTTTAAGAGGAAATATAATTAGTTCAATTGGGGGCCTGTCTATGGGACACTCAGTTTGAGATGCCTAATACAAAATGAGTGATACAAGTTAGGAGGTTAGAGCTGGATAAGTAGATCTAACAATCATCAGCATAGAGATGATAACTGAATCCATGGAAGCTGATGAAATCATCAAGAAAAACAGTACAGAGGGAGAAGATGGACCAGGACGGAGCCACTGGGGACACCAACTTTTAGCTGGCATGACTTAGACAAAGATCCAGCAAAGTAGACTGAGAAGGAATGTTCAGATGGAAAACCAGGATACAGTAGGGTCATGAAAGCTTAGTAAGAAATGGGTATAAAGTAGATGACTCAGGCTCAAAAGCTGCAGAGGTTAAAAAAAAATGAGAACTGAAAAGGCCATTAGATTTTTGGTAAGTAAGAGATTATAGGTAACTTTGGGGAGAGCAGTTTCAGCTGCATAATGAGGTTGCAAGCCAGACTGTAGAGAGCTAAAAAGAGAACAAGAGGAAAGGAAGCAGAGGCAGCACTGGTTATAAACAGTCTTCATAAAAAGTTTAGTTGCAGAAGGGAGAAGACATATGGAACAATAGCTAGCAGGAATGGATCAAGTGAGAGTTTTTTGAGGATAAAGGAGACATGGACATGTTTGTATGTAGTAGGGGGGCAGCCAGTAGACAAGGAAAGATTAAAGAAGACTGAGAGGGTGAGGATGATGAAGGGGGGTAATGTGTCTGAGATGATGGTATGGAATGGAAGGTGATCTCTTGTGCATTTAGACAGGGCTTAACCAAAGTAAGGATGAGGGCCACTTCTTCATGACAGCAGTGAAGGAGGAGACAGCAGCAGGAAATATCTGGGTGACATGAGATGAGGAAAAAAAAGGAGCTCTCAGAAAATGGCCTCAATTTTTCAGTAAAAAATATGTAGCAATGTTCTCAGCTGAGAAGGAGGGAGAGCCACGGGTTGTCTGAAGAGGAATGAAAAGGTCTGAGAGAGCACATGTAATGAGTGTGACAATAAATTAATTAGGGAAGTATAAAAGAATGCCTTGCCATAAGGAGACCCCAGGTGAAGTTCAGTAGTATCATTTTACAGTGGACATCATCAATAGTTTCATGATTTTCTCCAACTTCATTTAGCAATACATGTAGGAAGAAAGGCAGTGGTTAGTGGAAGTGACCTAAGGCTGATGCTTGAAGAACAAAATCAATGATACAATAAGGGAACAAAAGAACTCAAGAGGAAGGCACAGAATTGAAATGGTTCACTAAGGGTAAATACGGGGAAGTGAAAGTGTAGTTAGTGCAGAAGTCATGGCTTAAGAAGGAGGAATCAAATAACTGGAGGTCCCAATGAGAACAAAAAATAGGGTTTGGTCTTGCAAGAAAGAGGGAAAAGTGGAATGACAATGACTGTTATCAGATAAAGGGAATTTCAGAGTTCACAGAGAAAGAAATGGTGCATTTGTGAATGATGGCAGGATCAAGATTGTGACCATCCATCTTTGTGGGTGGCTAAAATAGGTTGGAAAAGTAGGTCATGTGAGACTGGTAAGTTGAGGAACTGTGAAAGTAGGGTATTTGAGAGGGTACCAAATATGTATATCAAAATCCCCTAATATAAAGACACAAGTTCAGGAAAAGAGAAAAACTGTGACCCAAGTGTCCTTGAGGACAATGTCCCAGCAGACAACATGGTTATTGTTTATATACCCCAGGGAGCACTAATGTAGAACCTGGGCTATTCATCCATTAACCCCCACCATGAATCTATGGAATGGCATACCTCCTTTTGTAATCAAACAAATCTTCAACAATGGCTTTTTTGAGAAAAGGAAGGATAGTAGTTGAGGATGGTTTTGAATGTCAGGTTAAAGAGTGTGGCCTTTACTTGGTAGGTGAGAGGGAATAATAGTGATATAATCATATCTATGCACAAGGAAGAAAAGTTTCTAGATGGCAAGGAAGGAGAAGAAATAGAAAAAACACACTGAAAACACTTTTTGTTGTAGCAAAGAACTAAAAACAAGTAGATGCCTACTGACTGGGGCTAAATAATTCGTAGAACATAAATGTAATAGAATATTACTTCACAATATGACAGAACAAATATGAAGAACACAGGGACGTCTGAGAAGACATAAAATGAAACAGAATGAAGTAAAAAGAAATAGGAAAACAGTATAGGATAACAACTTTTTAAAAAAAAAAAAATCAAAACTGAGGAGCATCAATATAATGACCTAGAATGGCACCAATGCAGAAGCATAAAAATTTACCTTCCTCCATACTCTGCAGAAACAAAATATAACATGTACTAGTGGACTTAGTTGGGCAATTGGTTGAGTTTACTAAATTGATTTCTTTTAATCTTTCTTTTTTCATTTACCATAGGAGCTCTAGACAGAGTGAAAATGAGCGATATAGTGGGAAATGTAGTAACAGCCAAGCATCAATAAAAACTTAGGAATAAAGAGGAAATGACGCTGTCCAAATGAGTGGCTATGGCAATAGTAATATGAATACAAGAGGTGAGAATCTTGAGCAATACCCTGGATGTAGAACTGATAGAATTTGGTGGGTGATTAGATATGAGGTGAACAGTTAAAGGTGGGTTCAAGATATTAAAAACAGGAGTATGGGTGAGGAAAAACAGAAATACTGAAGAATGGACACCAACCAACTTCTAAGAAAAGATAGTAAACCTAGTTTTATATATATATATGTATGAAATCTGAACTATGAGTGAGGAATCCAAGTCAAAATGTGCCACAGGCAGTTGTAGAATGCAGATCTCAGCCCCAGAAAAAAGGTCCAACAAGAATTTCATTTACGTAAATTTGAGAGTTCAAATTTCAGAAGTTAACAAGAACAAAAAAAGGGGGGACAATGAAAGAGCAATATATAAATACTGATGATTTGCATGGGGTTTATGCCACAATCTACAATTCTGCTGATACTGTTAACTGTTTCAATTAGGTTTTTAGTTGATTCTCTAGGGTTATCTAAGTAGACCATCATCTCAGCTGCAAAAAATGATAGTTTTGTTTCCTTTTTGTCTCTGAAAATTCCTTCAAAATGTTTCTTGTTTTATTGCAACAGCTAGCATTTCTCATGCAATGTTAAACGGTGATGGTGATAAGATAGCATTGCTTTACCCTGATGTTACTAAAAAGGCTTCTAGCTTACCCCATTACAGATAAAGCTTGCTCTTGGTTTTAGATAGATACTTTTTATTTTAAAGAAAACTCCATTCATTCCTATGCTTTCTAATGTTTTTAAAAGGAATGGATGTTGTGCTTTGTAAAAAAAAATTTTTCTGTATCTATTGAAATGATCTTAAGATTTTTGTTGTTTTTGTTATTAATATGGTCAACTATACTTACAGTTTTCCCACATTCCTAGTATAAATCCAGCCTGGTCAAAATGTATGATTTGTATGATATATTGCTGTAATCTTCCTGCTAGTATTTTATTTAAAATATTTGCATCAATAATTATTAGGGTAATTGTTCCATATATTTCGTCCTCTGTTTTGACTCTCTTTGACTTAGGTATCAAGACAACATTTGTCATGCCTTCTTTACCTATTTTTTTTCAAAGAAAATTTTTTTAAAAATATCTAATAGGTGGTTGGTGGTATGAGACTGAAAAGAAAGACTTCTGCATAGAGATGACAACCAAACCTGTGGAAGTTAAAGAGATCACTGAGAGAATGTGTGTATAAAGAAAAGATAGCCCAGGATATGCAAAATTGGGGAGGGGCGGGGGGGGGGGGGGGGGGGGGGGGCTAACGTGAACTATGACTACAATGAACCAGAAAAGGAAACAGGGAAGTAGACAAGCAAGAGAACAACACATTAAAACCCAGAAGAGAGTATCTAAAAGAAGAAAATGGTGGCAGTGTCAAGTGCTACAAAGAGTACAAAAAGAAATGGAAACAGAAAATGTCATAAGATTTAGCAATTAAGAGACCATTTGGAAATTCAAAGAGTTGAATGAAAAGATGAGAAAGTAGTCAGATTGCAAGGGACTGAGAAATGGGAGAAAAGGAAATAGAAAGCTAAGTGTAGAAACTCTGGAGATTAGCTGGGAAAGAGATGAGAGACAGGATGACAGTTTAAGGGGACAGTAGGATCTTGTAAGGGCTTTTTAAGATTGGAGGATATGAACTGATGTAAAGTGAAGTGAGCAGAACCGTGTACGTAGTAACAGCAATACTGTAACGATGATCAGCTTCGAAAGACTTAGCTACTTTGATCAAGACAACTCCCAAGAGAGGACTGAAGAAGTCTTGAGTACAGATTGAAGCATATTTTTTCAACTTTATGTTTCTTGTTGTGGGTATGTGTGTATGTTTTCTTTTGCAACACAGCAAATGTTTTGCATGACTTTACATGCATAATTTATATCACATTGTTTGCCTTCTCAACGGATAGGGAAAGGGCAGCAGGAAGAAAATTTGGAACTTAACAATTTTTTTTAAATTAGTGTTAAAAAATTTCACATGTAATTTAGAAATATTTAAAAAATAAAAATATGCTAAAAAGAAAAAACCATGGAGGAGATAGACATATTTCTAGGGTATAGGGAGAGATATAACAGCAAAACTTAAGAGGGGATTTGTAAGCGCAATCTGCTAGATGGTGAGGGTATAAGGGTATATGTAGAGAGTTAGACCTTGGTAAGAAGGGCCTCTTCATGACACTGAATTAAAGCAGGTGATAGGGACATGTGAAGGGGTTTTGAGATGTAGAAAAAAAAAAAGGACCTCAAGATTGATGGCTTTTATTTTTTCAGTACCAAACAGTACAAGTTTACAAGGCAAAGACCTTAGCTGAGAGGATGGGGGGAAGGTATGGGCTGAAGAGGAATAGCTCTCTTGGACCAATTAAAGAGAAATAGAAAATAGGATTGCCTTGCTATAGGGGTTGAGATGAACAAAACTGAAGATTAGGAAGTTTGGAAAGATGGAAAATATGATGGGAACAAGGAATTTCTGATTAATAACTAATGAATCACTGGAGGGAGAGACAACATCATCAAAGTTCTGTAGGGGAGCAAATTTGTGTCATACTCAGGGAATAGCTAAACAAGCTGTGGTTCATGAATGCAACAGAACATTATTGTATCAGATGAAACAAAATTCAGAAACATATGGGAATTTTTTTTTTTTAAGAAAAACTGTACATGATGACACTATAAATGGAAAAAATAAACTCTCAAACTAAAAACGGGACATTATTATGACTAAGTACATTCCTAAACATGAAAAAAATACACTTCCCTCTTCACTGGTCAAATGAGTCAGTCAGTCAACAATCACTTATTAAGCACTTAACTATGTGACAGTGTGCTAATATGAACTGGAAATACAAAGAAAAGCAAAAACATGGTCCTTGTACTCAGAAAACTTACAGTCTAAAAGGGATAGAGCATGCAAATAACTATACAACTACAAAACAAGCACAGAATAAATTGAGAGAAGGCACTAGAAATGCCAGGAACAACCTCTTACAGAAGGTGGGATTTAAGTTGAGTTTGATGAAGGTGGAAGGAAGAAAGAAGAATATTCCAGGCATGAGAAATAACAGTGAAAAGGTCCTGAATCAGGAAATGGAGTACGAATGTGTAAGGAAAAGTTGGTCAGTGATCCTATTGTACGTGAATGGAATAAAGTTTAAGAAGGCAGAAAAAGAGGAAGAGGTCAGGGTATGAAGAGCTTTAAATGCCAGATAAGATTTTATATTTGATCCTAAAGGCAGTTCATCATGATCTGAGTAGAGGAGTGACATGGTCAGACCTGTACTTTAGAAACTTCTTTGTGTCAGCTAAGTGGAAGATAAATTGAAGTGGATAGAGACTTCAACAGAGAAACCAACCTAAAAGCTACTGCAACAGTCCAGGCATGAAATGTTAAGGGCCTGCACCAGAGTGCTAGTTCTGTGAGTAGAAAAGGAATATTATGAAGGCAGAAATGATAACAGTTAAAAATAAACCAAATATGTAGAGTGAGTACGAGTGAAGAATAGGAGATGATACACAAGTTGAAAGCCTACGTGACACAAGAGTGGTGGTACCTTCCAGACTAACAGGAAAGTTGCGAAGTGGGGAACTTTTAGGGAGAAAGATGAGTTCAAATTTGGATATGCTGAGTTTCAGCCATGCTGAAATGTTCAAAAGACAAAAGATAACGGGAGACCAGAAGTCAGTGGAGGTCAGAGCTATATAAATGTGAAGATCATCAACATAAGGAAGTATTCAGCAAAAGAGACTGGAAAAGAACAATTAGAAAGAACCAGTATACAGTAGTGTCATGGAAACCCAGAAAGGAGATAAAATATCAATGAGAAGAGTAATCAACCGTGACAAAGGCTATATAAAGGTCAACAAGGATGAGAGTTGAGAAAAAGGTGTTGAATTTGCCATTTTTCTCTTTTGTATCTCTTATGCCTAACACAGTAGGCATTTAATAAATGACTATAAAATTAAAAGAAAACAATAAAGTATTTAAAAACCTAGAAGTATAACGATATCATATTTTATTAGGATATCTTCTAGTTCAAATGCAAAATTCCCTGACTGAATAAAGCAGGGCTTTCCAACCTAGAACATATTCTAAAAAGGTAAAAAGATCTCAATTCTCAATACCTGAGCATTCCACTCTCCACAGTAAGGAGGTGAAGGGAGATTTAGGGTAAGAAGAGCACATAACAAGTTCAAATTCTTGCCTTTTTCTCCAACTAGCAAAAACAGAATACAGATGCCTTAGAAGGTCATAAGCTTTGAGTTCCATTTGCAATAAAAATTTTAAACATTTTGAAATAGGGGGAACTATTTAATAATGCAGTGGATTGAGCTATAGCCCTAGAGTCAGAAGGACTAAGTTCAAATCCAACCTCAGATACTTACTAGCTACTAGTTAGTCCCTGGGCTTAACCAACTGCCCCCTCCCTTAAAAAAAATCATTATGAAATACAACTGATTAGTGAAAGTGTTTGAATAAGTTACATTCAACATTTATTTTAATGTCAACATGAAGATTTTGAGTAAGACAATACATATCTCTGTTACTCAACCAGGTAACTTCATACTTAAAGGAGCTGTGTCTTCAGCGTGACATTTCTTCAGAACAAAGGTTCAAACTTAGGCTTGATGTAATAGCCTAACAAAGAGAGCTAACCAAAACTAGAGCAAGCTTGTATTAGCCCATTGAGGGACAAACATTCTACATAGATGTGTTAAGTGATACCTCACAGTTCGATGGAAATAATACTTTTTTAAGCAAAAAAAAAAAAACTGCTTTCAGTGCTACTCAAAGACCTCTGGCACTGAGCCAGAGAATCTATTACCTAGGAAAACGAGAGGAGCTCTCCTATATCCCTCTAAAATCTGAGAATCGTTACTTAAAGCAGTCATTACAGTGAATTTCAGTCATTACAGTGAATTTCAGTCATTTCTGGGGCTGGGAGTCAAAAGACCTGAGTTCTAGTCCCTTGTCTACCCATAAAGAATTATATGAGTACAAGTTATAACTTCTCTAAGTTTCAGCTACATCTGTGAAACAGTGATATCCTCTATCTTACAATAACTATCTCACAGTTATTGTAAAAATGAAATGAAAATCTATGTCAAGTGCTTTGAGTTACTATTATCGTTACTATTCAACGCTGACACCACTTAAAGCCAACCTATGGGAGGTAGAGGTTCGGAATTTAATTCAATTCAACAAGCATTAATTCAGAGGCTACTATGTTCAAGGCACTGAGTCAGAAAGGGGGTTACAAAATCAAAACAACAAAAAATTCAGTACCTGCCCTCAAAAAGTTCATTTCATTGAGGGGATAATATTTAAACAGAAGAAGGGAATCAGAAAATGCTTACTGTATGAGTTAGCACATTAGCTGAGGGCTAAATGAAGGCACTAATTTTAAAAGGTGAAGGAAAGGAAGAAGAACATTCTAGGCTGTGGGGACCAGCCTATGCAAAGACAGCAAGACAAGATGTGAAACACCAAGCTCAAGGAAAAGGAAGCAGTCTAATATGAATGATGTGAAACAAGACTGACAAGGCAGGTTAGAGGCTAAATGTGAAGGGCTTTCAATGACTGATAATTTGTATCTTATGCTAGAGGTAAGAGGAACCCACTGAAAACTGAGTAGTAAAGTGGCATGTGGGCTTTATAAAAATTATTTTGGCAGCAATCTGGAGGACTGGGGAAGTGAAAGAACTGATACAAGGAGTCCAATTTGTAGACTATTAAAATAGCCTAGACAAAAGGTCGATGAGGATCCAAATGAAATGGAAGCTATGAAAATGGAGAGGAGCAGATAAACGCAAAATACACTGTAGAGGTAGAATTTACAAGGTGCAGTATTTGATTGGCTAGGCAGGGGTTATAGAGAATGAAGATTCCAGAAGAAGGTGTTGATAGCCCTTACTATATTCTTCTCTGGTCAGATCACACATGGAACATTATGCTCTCAGGATCAAATTTTAGGAATGACATTGGTCATCACAACAGGAAGAAACTAGGATAATGCAAGGCCGTTAGCAAATGGCTGAAGGGATCACAGATCTTTCGCTTTAAGTAAAGACTGAGGAAGGACCACAATAGCTTTCTTCACAGATTTATGAAAAAGGGATCCAACTTGTTTATGAAAAAGGGATCCAACTTGTTCTCCTTTGTCCCAGAAGGAAGAACCAAGAGCAAAGGCTAGAAGTTGTGAAGATACAAACTGAGGCTTGATGTAACATCCTAATAAACTAATAAAGAAAGCTGACCAATACTAGAATGGGCTTCTTTCAGAAATACAGCTTTCCCCCTTATTGGAGGTCTTCAGACAAAGGCTGGATAACCACTTGTTGGGTCAGTGATAAAGAGAATTCCTATTCAGGAATGGATTGAATTAGCTATTGAAATCCTTCCCCAGTGTGTGATTAAAGGAAAGACCACTATTTCATTCAATCTTTAGCAGTTTTCCAAAAGATAGGCATAAAAGTTGTACTCAGAAGTCATATGACAAAAATGAATCAGTTTCACAAAAAATATAAATCAGCTGTACAAAAGGCATTTTATTATCAAAGAACACAAGTCTTTTCAAAATCTAATGCTAACTGTATTAGTTGTATTGAGATTTGTATAGTTCTAATTTACATTACATTATTAGCTATTACTCAATGGAGGAATAAAATTTAACAGAGGAAATTACATCTAAAGAGCAAACAATTTCTCAAAAAAGAAATTAATTTATCAAGGAAGATTTAGCATGTTATTGTTAAGCTGTAGGTTTTAGACAGTTTGGGGCCCAAACCTATGATATGGGGAACTTCCAGTTTGGAAACTCCTTCTACCAACACAGATTAACAACTCTTGTAACTCAGTCTTAAAGAGTTATCTAAGGCACTAAGAAGTTAAGTGTCTTGTCTACAGTTACAGAATCAGTATATCACAGAAGTAGGAATTTAATTAGGTCTTCCTGACTCCAAGGTCAACCCTTTTAACCACTATGATATGCTGCCTTCTATTTTTAAGTAACTACAAAAAATATACAGTTTTCAATAATTATACACACACACACACATAATATACAGGTATATATACACACTCATATACACGTGTTTATATATGTATATGTACATATATGTATGTATACATACATACATGCATACATGGGCAGCTAGGAAGCACAGTGAATAGAGCACTGGCCCCAGAATTAGGAGGAACTGAGTTCAAACTCTGCCTCAGATGCTTGATACTAGCTGTGTGACCCTGGGCAAGTCACGTAACTTTCAATGCCTTGCCAAAAAAAAAAAAGAAAGAAAAAACATACATATATGTAATATGTATCATATATAATTATATGTGTATCACACACACCCCTAAAACTTAAAGATTGGGTAAAAACAGCTGCTTAGGCAATAACACCAAAGATGACCAACTCCTGATTACAAAACCAAGTAACCCAGTCAACACAGTTTAAACTTAAAAACTTCACTAATGTTTCTCTAAGATGTACATATTAACATTATATTAAGTAATTTTGTATCATACTGTAAACAGTTTATTTTGTAAATAATAATGTATTATGTAATCTTCCCTAAGCACAGATCTAACAACTATGTGACTCCCCTACTCAATCAATTCCAGTGGCTTCCTATTGCCTCTAGAACAAAATATGAACTCCATTTTTAAGCTTTAAAAACCCTACACAATCCATTCCAGATTCATTGTGCATTATTTTTCCTTCCCATGCTCTATGACCAGCCAAACTGGTCTTGCTTCGGCTCTTCTCACACAACACTCCATCTCTGGCTTCCATGCCTTTGCTGTAGGTCAATCTCTAAGAACGGAATGCACTCTCTCCTTACCTCAGTCTCACAATTCCCTTTCTTCCTTTAAGATGCAGATTAAGTACCATCTTCTTCAAAAAGCATTTCCAGATCCCCACCCCTCCCATCCATTAGTGCCCTCCCTCTCAAAATATTTTGTATTTAACAACTTTGCATGTAATTATTCACTGAATATTTGTGCAGTGTATGTAAGCATATTGTCACTTCTACACACTAAAACAGTTTACATGAACATAAGGAACTACAGAGAACACATTAACATGTATATAATCAACACTTCATTTGTATGTGAACTTCTATTAAGCATTAGAACACAAACTGCCAGGGGCCATAAAATTAATCAACATATAGCATCTGAATATGAAAATTTTTTAAGTACCTGTCCCAGTCATCATCCCCAGTTCTTCTTCTCCAAGACCGTTCTGCACCAGGCTTATCAAACTGATCAAAGTCGTCATCTGCAAAGAAGACTTCATTAAAAATAGTTCTTACTAGAATAAAACAGACATATAATACAAAACAATTCTAATACAAATAATTAAGAATTCTGTAAATCTATTAAAAAGTTCATCATGAACTCTTTACTTTTCAGTTGAATATGTACAAATATAAGTTTTTTTAACTAATGGGCAATAACTAAGGCATCCAGTCCTATGAGGGGAAATCAATTCTTTATTAAGCATCATTAGGTATCAATATCAATAAGTATAGGCAATGACTAGAGAAAAGCATACTATGTAAAGAAAAACATAGAAGAAAAAAACATAGGAAAATAAAGTACAATGAAAAGAACAGCATGCTTAAAGTCATAAGACCCAAGTTTAAGTCTTAGCTTAACTAGTTATCTTATGTGACCTATTTTTCCCGTCTGAGCCTCAATTTCCTCATCTATAAAATATGGATAATTGTAATTATACCACCTATCTCAGAGTTATTAGAATCAAATGAGAATATATGGAGAACACTTTCTAAACTGTAGAAGTGATATAAAACCTAAACTATTTCTTCTTTTCTAAATAAATAAAACTTACATACAATTATTTATAGACCTTTGTAATATTTATAATTTATAATCAAATTTTAAAAATACATTATTAAAACAATCTCTATTAACTAAAAACAAACATAACAGGGAATTTAAAATCCATACTGCTTGGAAAATAAAACAAAGTATAGTTTTTATGTAGGATCACTAGCAGCAGACATCATTCCCTGAGGGGGCCCCTCAGGTTAGTTTAGCTAAAATAGGAGTCAGACCAAGAAATAAGGAAAAAATACCTTGGGTTTGTCAATAATGTAGAGTGAACTTGGAACAAGACACAATCAAGTTCTGTAATTTCTCTCATTTCACAACACCCAAAATGTGAAGGAATGAAACAAGCATTTATTAATGCCTAGTATGGGCAGCATCTTTACAAATATCTCATTTGAGCCTCACAACAATTCTGGGAAGTTGGTGTTATTATCCCCATTTTTTTACTGATGAAGAAAGTGAGTTAAACAGAAGTTAAATGATTTGCCCAGTATCACACAGCTAATATGTGCCTGAGGCCACATTTGAACTTGAGTCTTCCTGAGTTCAGGTACAGCATTCAATCCACTACACTAGCTGAATTAAGTAATTGGAAGTCACTGATGGAAGGAGCTCAAGAACAGCAAAGTTTAGCTTGAACTCAACACAATGAGAGAAACTAGAAGGAGAAGTTAATAGCCACAGAATAATAATGATAATAATAATATCTATAAGACTGTTCTTAAGTCTATCTTATTTTCAATATGCACCCTATCACCAAAATTTGCTTACCTTCCTGCTATCTACTTGTTTTTTCTCTGCTGATTACAAACACACCCAAGAAGAAACAAAACAAAAGGTGGAATCCAGGGCCTCAGACTCAAAATTGGGGACTTTTCCCACCATCCCACACTTCTTCACTTCACTTCTATTCCAGGAGCAATTTCTTCATCCTCAACTGTTGACTTGTAGCAATGTTAGACTGGCCACAAAAGACAAATGTATTGCAGAATTCTCTCTACTTCCACCTTCCAAAATGAGAACACACGCGCACACACACACACACACACACACACACACGCATGCACGCACACACACATTATTTTTAAGTGAATATGAAGCTTACAAGAAATTCCAAACTGACATCCATTCATTCAATCACAGCAATGAGACCTGACTTCTGTTTGTTCTTTTTCTACTTAAGAAAAAAATTACATAGCTTGAAAAAATACAAAACTGGGTTTCTTATTCTAGGATGCCATGAGGTCTTTGTTGTTCGAGTGTCACATAGTCATTGAAACTGGATAAACTGAATTTAAAAAGATAGTCAGATTTCTCTCCTTTCAGTCATTTTGACAAAGAAAGTTTTCTCTCTCAACCATAAAAAAAGCTATTCCAACATTTTCAAATTGTCTTTGAAGGTAGCACAGAAACATGAGGTAACGTGAGATTCTTCTAAATTCAAACTGGTGACCATCCAATCCATTGTAGCCTTAATTCTTGATAGCTATACTTTGACACAGTATATTGAAGAGATCAAAAAGAACAGCAAGGAAGATCTTTCAAAAGGCTTTGGAAAATCCTCCCACTCTAACCTGCTTTTAGGATTTTGTTTAAAGGGTGAAGAATCATACTAAGAAGGTGAATATGCCTGGATCACTTACTCAAAGAAGAGTATAAAAGAATTTCTAAATCGGGTCCTACTTGGGGGCTTCTCATACAACACAGGTGTTTCTGTTTGGTTTGCCCTGTTTTAATTATTTCAGTAAAACAAAACTACATCTAACTTGGGCATTCAAACCCCTTCAGTGAACAAAACTGAAAAATCCAGTTCTATAGTATCTTTTTCCATAAGCATCATCTAAAGTATCTTTTAAAAAAAGATTCATGTCTAAGTATCTACATAAACACTAGCTCAGGAGCAAACAACTTACGACACTTTTCTACTCCTAATTATATATATACTTCCTTCTTTTTCTATCCCTGTTCATTTTTTCCCAATCCATTCTTTTTCCTCTGCCTTTTAGATCTATGTGTCACAGATTTTCCAGGAGTGCACAAGGACACTGCTTAACACACTGGCAATCAAGATTAAAGAGACTGAGGACCTCTGAGCTAAACGGAGGTTCTAAGGATGAAAGAGCTGGCTTTGAGGGGAGGGAAAATAGAAAAGAAAACCACCAAGAATTGCAATCAATATAACTGCCAAGACAAAGGTCACCAAGGATGTAGCAAAGGATCCAAACAGCAACTGCGTATGACTAAATTACTTCAGAAGATGAACTGCTGCTTTCACTTTTAGAAAAAGGTGACTGGGAGAGGGTAGGGGTAGGGCTTAGATCCTGATGGAAACATTAAATGTCGAAAATGTTGCAAAAATAGTTAAAACTACAAAAGCATAAAAAGAATGGCTGACAATTATTGTTAAATTTAGCTCTGACAAGGGTAAAAATTAGAGAAAATAGCCACTAAAAACAAAGTACTAGATACTTTTTGCAGTGCTAATATTAAGGGATAAGAAATAATCAAATTATAGGCTTTTTATGTTATATTACCAGGCATTCATTGTATATTTTTATACATACTTACACATACACACATCTAAGGAGAGAAAAATATGATCTGCCAAACATCTCACTGAATTCATGCTATAAAGCATGCACTTTATATAGAGTATACTCATGTACCATAAAGATATATAACCTGTGAATTCCAGACAGATTTCAAGGAGGATTTTCTAGGACTGTAAGAGGTTGAATTAAATTTAACCAAATAGGGTATAAATACATAGAACTTATAACCTCAAATGGCATGCTAACTTAAAAAAAATCTTCAAGAAAAGTTTAGATAAATTGATAGGCAAGAGAAGGAGGGGGCAGAATTGTGATTCCATAGTTTTGGAGAATTCTTGGTGCGATTTTAAGATAAATAAATTAATGGAAATTGGAACTATTTGGTAAAGGCCAAATAAGAGGGCTCTGCTTCTAGCCTGGCCCACCACAGAAATCACTGAGGGGGAGCAACCCTTGTGAAAGGGCTAGCCATGACTGCTACCACCAACACCACTATCACTGCTAACCAGGAAAAGTCCATGAGTCCTGTGGGTAATAGTGTCCCTGAGACCATCAGTCCTTCCAGTCCTGGCCCTGAAGCCATCAGTCATCATCTTGGTGAGCAACCTTTGTGAAGAAAATACTACCTGGAAGCAAGTTGCCTCTGCAGGTGCTAGAGCACCTAGGGCACCACCCTCCTTTCCCTCAATTACCAAAGCTACAGAAGAACCAGAAAGTAAAGTTCTCACCACTAATGTCCTTTCCTAGGTTCCAACAAATGATTCAGCACCAGAAACTGATATGATTTTATCACAGGAAGTGACATTAAAGGAGATGCATTCCTCTTCTGCTGCTGCACACTAAGATCAGGGGACCTCTTTCCATCTGACTTGCAGCTGAAACCTTCTCTAAGTGTTATCTCCTCCATGAGAATATGAACTCCTTGAGAACACACTGTCTTGCTTTTTGATTTGTATCCCCAGTGCTATTTGCATGTACTAAGTAAATAATTTTTCCATTCATTCCCATATAAAGTGTTTCTTAGTAATGCTGTATGACACAAAATGTTGTAATAGAATAATCACTGATCTATGGCATTTATATTTGGCCTCAAGTAATGCTGTCATATCATCTCTTTCAATATGGTATAGTGGAAAGAAAACTGAATTTGGAGTCAGAAGATATGTGTTCAAATCCCAGCTTTACTTCTCACTAGTTTTGTGTGACCCTGAACAGGTGACAATCTCTCAGGGCTTTACTTTTCTCATTCATAAAATAACAATACTGAATTAGATTGTCTCTTACATCAACAAAGATCAGTAGGCTTTGATGCTAGTTAAAAATGAAAAGATTAAGCTTCCATACTGCAGCTATTGCTATACCACTATACCTTAAATCCCTTTACTACCTAAAACTCCAGAAGTTACAAGTAAAGTTGAATGTCATCTAATACAAACTCTTCATTCTACAGGCAAAGCACCCAAACCTATCTTTATGCATTATTGATGAAAATAGGTTGAGAATATTACTAAGTGTACTAAAATTACCATTTAAAGTGAATTTTCTGAGTCAAGAAAAAAATTGCAGAAAGGATCCCTTTATCATGTTACTTAAAAACAAACTTTAATTCTCCTGTCACCAGCCTCCAGGGCCACCTCCAAACAAATCAGTGATTGCCTGGACAAAATCTACCTTAAATATATATTTTTCTGGAATGTTACCTTGTTAATTTGATGAGTTCTTTATGTAAATCATTAATAATGACACTCTTTCTAAAGTCCGTAGGTGCTCATTTTTAAAATTTCTTAGAGATAAGTTCATTCATTCAACAATTAAGTGCCTACTATGCGGTACAGAGGTTATTGGCCCAAAAATGGAACATTCCCTGCTCTTAAGGAGTTTAAAATCCAATGGGGAGGTAAGGGGAGGAGATAGGAGGGTTTTAACATATGTAAAAAACAATATGTACAAAGTAATTTGGGTTATGGAACTAGCAACCAGAAGAATAAGGAAAAGCCACAGGTAAGAAAAGGGGCTTGAACTGAGCTCCTTCTCTGAAGGAAGCTGGAGTTTCCAAGAACCAGAAATGAGGAGGGAAAAGAGTTCAGGCATGAAAAGCAGTCTGTGAAAACACAGACACAGGAGATAAAATATGAATGGAAGACAGCAAGTAGTTTGGCTCAAACGCAGAGCCTATGAACTGTAGTAATATACAATAAGTGTAGAAAGTGTGTGACTGGAGGCAGATTGGTGAAAGAATCCAAACAGAGGAATCTGTACTTGGCCTAGAGTCAATAGAGTCAGCCACTGAAGCTTTTAAAGCAAGGGCATCTGTACAGGTTAATAGATTGGAGAAGGGAAGGACTTGAAGCTGGCAGAAGGTTTGTAGGTTCCTGCAAGAGTTTGGGTAAAAAGTTTTAAGAAATTTAATTAGGGAAGTGGTTACAAACAGAGAAAGCAAAACTCACTTTTGAGGTTTAAGGGAAGCAAGTAAGGATTACAGAAAGGAAGAATAATCTGTGTAAATATTGCAACAAGTCCAGTATAACATAAACTCCATAAGGGCTGGAACAATTCCCTTTTTGTCTATATCCTCAGTACTCAGCACAGTGCTTCACACAAAGGCAGCAACATATAAATGTTTATTAAACTGAATTGATGGTTACCATTTCTATTTCTATAAATGTAAGTACCACTCACCTAACCCAGATCCTGGATATTGGCTAATCTAAGGATGCTCACAGTACAATTAATAATTTCCCCTAAATTGTTTTGCTAATAAGAGAGTATTATGGGTTCCTAAGTTGAAAGTTTACAGGTAAACAAATTTCAAGGTGTGTTATACTCAAAATGAATGCTTCAAGAAGAGTATTAAACTAGATAATAACTGAGATTCCTTCAAACAGCTGGATTATGTGATTCAACTACAAAGTTGCAACTCAGCAGGGAATCACTTGAAAAAAACCAAGCGGAGCCTAGATAAAGAAAACATGCTGCAAACAACAGTGACACACATCACCACCCACATACATTCCTCCCCATTCTCTAGGAGCAGAACACACCTGTCTATAAGCTACAAACCTGAGCCATCAAGTCCGCTTACACAGATGCCAACTGCCACACATGGTTTAAAAAGTGAAAAAGAGAATCCCTGTTTATGCCTCACTACTGGTAAAATAAAGACATACCCTCCACTCCTGCTCTGTCCATGAATGAAGTTTCAATAACAAAGGTATGTGACCAATTCTCCACAACAGAAGTACCATGTACAACTTGAAAAATGACAAGGATTTACAAATCTTCACTATAGACAGAATATGAAAAAAACTGGAAAAGCATATCAAAGTGTTAATAGTTTGTAGTGAAGAGGAAAAAGTCTTTAACTTTAGGTTTTAGATTCCAGTTCTGCCCTGAAATCTGTGACAGGTCAAAATTCTTATGTTATCAGTTTCAAACCCCTTTAAGAAAAGATGTGATATAACGCTTTCAAATGCTGATCAAAAAGCATGCCATCTCTTTAAACAACTTGAAAATTGTAATTTAAACACAGAGATTGGGAATGCAGTCAAATCCAAAGCAAAGTTATCAACTTTGCTACTACAGTGGACTGACTGATGAGCACTGCCTTCTCACACCTGTGCTGACTTTTTTACTTCCCAAGGCGGTCTCCTTGATCTTTTCACCTTACGTGACAATCAATGAAGAATATGTGCTATCCATTGATTACTCCTTCATACAGGACAGACCCACTTTCTTTCTCCGGGCATAAAGTCCTCCAATGACATATTTATTCCACTTCTCTTGTGCTATTCTGTGTAACATGCTGCAACCTATTTAATCTATGTACCTCCCCACTACACTAACAGTAAGCCATAACTTTAACTCTTAAATTCCATGAATCACAACCATACAGTCTCACTGAAAAGATGGATCTTTGTTTCGCAGAAAATTTTCAGGTCAATAAAAACAACTTATCCAAAAGGCAACCCCACCTGTGCTCCCCACCCCCTCAATTCTGGGCCTAGCTCAGCTCATTGTCCATCTGATGTGTCTATCCAATAAGTACTCTTTGTCCACTTGGTTTTTCCTGTGAAGATTTAGGTAAAGCTCCTGACAAAAGATCTTATTTAGGAAATTCTGCAATGTTCCAAGGCTTAACATAATCAGCATAATATCATCCACAATCAGGCTGTTTGGAACAACCAACCATCAACAGGGAATCTTACTTTAATTTCGATTTTGCTTTGGACACCCTCCATGATTACAGAAATCACCTCTGTCTTCCTGTTTACTCCTTTACTTAAGGGTCAAAATTCTCTCCGATGTTCTAATTTTAAAGAAGCTTGCATGATTTTAACATATATGGGAAACAACTTGCTGGATAAGTTTTTTAAGGATACATTAACAAATAAAGTATTTCCTTAAAAATGTTAACCAGCAATAAGTACAGTGGAATCTTGTATGCTTTATATCCTTCAATTAATTGTATAATTATAAAAATGTAGGGGTTTTTTGTAGAATATTAACCATTTCCTTTTCAAACTTTTACCAATATACTTCAGAAGTTTCTCAAAGCCTTTATAGAGCTAGAGTAGCAGGCATATGGGTCCAAGAGTTATTTATATTTTCTCAGATACTCTTTATTGGCAATGATAAATCCCATATTTTTTCCAAGCATTCATTACCTTCTCCTTTCTCCTACATTTCAAAATTGAGCTCTCAATACCCTTAAAGTTGTGTTTTCTCCTCAAAGTATGCTTGGTCTAGTGAAATTATTCTTCCCATCTTGATTTTCTTTAGTACTATTTCTACTTCTGTTGCGTACATCCAGGACTGCAAAGCCAAGAGTCAGATAGAGTGGCTCTGCTACCTCAGATGGATAAATGAGTTTGTAATAGAGATCTTTATAGTTCTTTTCAAATTTTTTTTGGTTTGTTCAATGTCATCATAGCAAATTTAGCACAAGAATGCAGATAGTATTTGAATTTTTTTAGATTTATATGTGACCAATGTAATAAAAACAAAAGGGCTTTTTTTTTCCTTTTTAGGCAAAAAAAGAGGATCAAAGAAGGAATTTGGATTGGTGTGGATAAGATTAATGACAGGGAGAAGTTGAAATTACTCTTTTCTTACTTAACTTCTACTTTTTATAGCAAAGAGATCTCCCCAGAAACTACAAAACCAAAATACTAAACAGATAACAGATACAAAAAATAAATAAAGAATCAGTAAAAAAGCACTTAACTGCCCTGGATGAATTCAAGTCAACTGGCCCAGAAGAACTACATCCTCAGGAACTGACAGACATTACTGCTGAGCACTGTTAATAATATTTGAAAGACCATGGAAAGTAAGAGAGGTACGGTAAGTCTGGAGAAAGGCAAATATATTATTAATTTTCAAAAAAGAGAAAAGAACAAAGTTTTTAAATATAAGTCAGAGTATGAATGGGGAAAGTGCATAAGCATGAGATACAGGAAACATGGTTAGAGAGCAGTTCTGAAAAGTATTTATTTGTTTTAGTTTACTAAAATTTTAATATAAGTCAGCAGGGTGATATAGCAGCTTAAATGTAGTCCTGGCTGAATTAAGGGAGTCATAGCTTCCAGGAATAAGGAGGCGATCCCTGAACTCTGTCTTCATCAGCCCTCCTCTGGGATATTGTGTTCAATTCTGTGTACCACAGTTTCAGTTTGGATAATCTCCAGAGGAGGGTAACCAGACTGGTGGATCACCTTGAGTTCATGTCATAAAATGGAAAGAAACTGGGGATGTTGAACCTGGAGTAAAACTTTAGGAAAGACATGACAGATGTCTTCAAGTGTTTGCAGGACTTTCATATGAAGAGGGATTAGATCTGCTCCATTTGGCAGAAACAGAGGCAATAAGTACAAACTGCAAACATTTTACTGTTAATTGGGGAAAAACTTTCTAACAATCAGAGGTGTCCAAGAGTAGAATGGGCTGCCTTGAGTGGTGGTGGATTCCCCCTTCCTGGAAGTCTTCAAGCAGAGGTTATATAACCATTTGTTATAGACAGAGGAGGGATTCTATTTACATATGGGTTGGTCTACATGGTCACCAAGACTCCTTCCAACTCTTACATTCAGTGCTAATAGTCAGAAATAGGAATGTTTGGACAACGAATAAAATTCTACTAAGCAAAATTGCACACAACCATAGGATTCACATGCAAATGTTCCCAAAGAACAATGTTCAAAAACTGTACATATGTTTAAAGACACCCATCAATTCGTTGTCAAAAAAGTAGGATCTACATAACCAAGCACTGAAAGATGGGAGAGCGCAGTGATCAAAGGGGGTCTGTGAAGGTTCTGATAAAAGACATTTATTTAACTTGGATATACTTATGACTTCTCTTCCTAGGAAATAAAGAAATTCTAGATGTAATTTTATTTTATTTTCATCGAATGCCTGTGAGATAGGGAGAAACAGGTATTATTACATGTGAGAAAATAGAAACTAAACAACCTGTTCCAGAAACACACAAGCAGTGGTAGAAGCCAAAGCCCTTGAACCTTAGCAGATAAGCTAGCATGGCAGGGTTTGGGGTCTGAATATTCCTATTGGAGCCCCAGGTAGGTGGCAATGAGTCAGTCACTTAACTTTCCTGAAGCTCAGATTCTTCATCTTCTTATAAAATGGAGATTATAATACTTGCACTGTCTACCTTACAGGGTCACTGAATGAAGGCAAACAAGAATGAAAGAAACAGCATGTGTTAAAGCTTATCTACACAGTTTTTGTAATCCAGTCACGTAAATAAAAGCTTTTTTTATGTGCATCCATATTTAAAGCTTCGTTCAATATTAATGATCAAAGTATTATCCCTATTGTTACATCTTTTAAGGAATCTTATATAATTTTGGCATACACATGATAAGTATCTTGTTAGCAAATTACCTGAAAGGTCATATTCTGCACTATTAAATCAAATGTTTTCTTATCATCAACAAACAACAATTATAGTGCGATTTTTTTTATACTTCCTACATCTTTCAGTCAGTCATATGATGGCAAAGAAGGATGGGACAGTCTTTGCACAGCTAGAGGGAATATCCACATTGATGACATCCCAGATTCATTTAAGTAGCTTTATTATATCTACATAACATATATACATATATGTACACATACACATAGACATATGCATGTATGTGTATGTGTGTACTGTGTGTGTGTGTATATATACATATATAGAGATTCGATTAAATTCAACATTTATTAATGCCTAATAGGTGAATGGCACTGTGCTAAGGGAAGGGAGGGAAGAAAAAAACAAAGAACCCTGGCCTTACGCTTACCTTCAGCTTCTACTGAAGGTTACAACAGATAAATAAAAAGAAAATTTGAGAAAGGAAAATGAGCACTAATGACTTGGGAGAAGGAAGCCCAGGAAAGGTTTTATAGTTGAATTAGTGGTACCTGAGCAATACAAGATAAGGATTCTGGGAGGTAAAAGTGAAGAGGCAGCTAGCTAGGTGATATAATAGATGAAAGTACAGGACTTGGATTCAGGAAGAGCTGAGTTCAAATATGGCCTCAGGCACTTAGTAGTGACCTGAAACTGAGCAAGTCACTTAACAGCTATCTGCCTCGATTTCTTCATCTGTATAACGGGGTTAATAATATATCCCAAGGTTGTTTGCAAACCTTTATTAAAGTGGTATATAAATACTAGCTAATATTATTATCATTAGGAGGAGAAAGAGGGAGAAGAAGAGGAGGTGGTGGTGGTAGTGGTAGTAATACAGTAAAACCCTTCCATAAAGCCAGATAGCAGGAAGAACCACCCTTGACGACATTATCCCAACTTGCCTTCTCTCTTTGCCCAGGCTGTTTACCTACTCACAGGCCTTGAATGAAATGGGAGTCAAGAAATCTATTGCTTCTGGTAAGATGGAGGATGACTACACCGTCACCACCTCCTAAGATCCTCCAGGCCTTCTTTCTGCCCTGCTTCTATGCTCTGTCATCTTAACTTCCTAAGTAAACTATGGACCATGCAATTCACCACTGTTTCCCTAAAACTTGCAGGTTTTTTCACCTCCATGGTGGCTAAAGCTTCTTTTATGCACTGACTCCTGAAGTGGGAGTTCCTTGAGATCAGGGCATTTAGCATGGTGCATGCATATGGTAAGCACTTTACAAATGCTTTTGCATTCATTTATTCACTCATTCATTCATATTTGGATAAGGTACATTGATTGATGTGTGTAATATGTTTTTGTGGATTAATTTAGGAAACCATGTCTCTACCCAGCTACAATTATTACTCAGGTGAGATACTATATGTAAATCATTTACACAAGCCTTAAAGCATATATAATTTACCTATTACCAGCTATCCTACCACTTTCCAAGGCAATAAAAAGCTGGTTTTTGAATTCCAAAATATCTAGAAAACAATCACTCCTAAACTGGGAACTATCTGTACCAAGAACAGCTATTTAGTTGGATTAAAAGTGAATTTTTCTAAGTATTTTCCCATTCTTTATTCTTCAAATATTAAGCAAAATCACATGAAAACTGGGTAATAAATTTTCATGCTAGCATTAATATATTAACATTACACTAAATCATCATTTCAATACTTGTTGCCATCTAAAGCATTTGTTGTTCTTAGGGTCTTTTACATCCCTAGGAGCTACACTCTGACAAGCTTAGCCCACCCCCATATCTTTGAACCTTAACAACCTTAACAATTTTGTTGCTAAAACAGAACATCTTTAGCATCAACAGTTTTAAATGAGATCTATGTTAACAGATCAAGGGCTATAAAAAAAAATAACTCCTTTGAACATGAAGTTCTGCTCTCTAACCCCAAAACAGGTACAGATAAAAGGAAAATATTAAATACTTCAGAATTCATTCTGAGTGCAACTCTGTAGTAATCATGCTTTTCTAGAGCAAACTATTGACTGCTTTAATAGAAATGAAAGATAACATGTAGATGAATTAAAATGTGGGCTCTAGTGCCACATTTGTGAAAAAATGTTTCTATGCAACCCATTGATACAGCCATTGCCAGTCTACGGAGGCCTGATCATTCAAATGTTCAAACTTGGATCCGTTTCATATACTTTTTATAACACAAATTGGTTTTCAGTTATAAGTGGGTAACAAATGAAGAATGAATCATACAGTTTAAGAAGATACACACATAAATAGCATAAATGCACTATTACATGACAAGTCTGTCAGAGAATTGCAAAACAAAATGCTAAGAGGGATTGGAAGAAGAATATTGAGAAGCCAGGGATAAAAATCAAGGAAAACTTCAACGAATCTACAAACAATTATTAAACACCTGATATGTTCCTGGTACTGAACTAATAAGCGCTGAGGATATAAATACAAAGAATGAAACAATTTCTATTCTCAAGGAACTTGTATTTTAAGTCTTTAACAGCTGGGTAGAAAATCAATTAAGTGAAGATGGGAAAGGAAGGAATTCCTGGCACAGACAGTAGTTACATGAAAAAAGGAGATGTTTAAAAATGAAGGAAATAACAGAATTTAGATGGAATGTAGAGTATGGCAAGGGAATATGCTAGTTCCAAACTGTAAGAGGCTTTGTATGTCAGAGGAGTTTGAACTTTACATGACAGGAAAATAAAGAACCACTACTTCAGACTGTTGAGCAGAGGAATAACTTGACTACATCTGTACATTAAAAATGATTATTCTGTCAATAGCATGAAGGTGGATTAGAGATCACTTACTACCTGTATGACCTGGAGAAAATCACTCAATCTATCTGTACTCAGTTTCCACATCTTGCAATGAACATATAAGATTAAACAACCAGCACTGAATCTAAATGCCTATGATCTTACCCGTATGAAAACTTGGGAAGAAAGTGGCAGTGGCAAGAGTTGGTAAAGAGTTATTTCAAAACCAATGTTTGGAAAACCTTCAAAATAAAGCTACTTTTTGAAAAACTTTTTTTTTTGACAAAAACTACTAGGAAAATTAGAAAATGGTTCTTCAGAAATTAGGTTTGAGTCAACATCTCCTACCACATGTTACAATAAGCTCAAAATGGATAAACAACTAAAATATAAAAGGCTGACATTATTTTAAAAATTAGATCAGATCATGGACCTTTCACAGTTATTGCAAGGAGTAAACTTCTTAAGCAAATAGAAAACAGAGGCAATTTATAAAAGATAAAATAGATAATTCTGATTACATGAAACTGAAAAGATTTTTAATGATCAGTTGTTTTGAGTTGTATCCCACTCTTCATGACTCTATTTCAGGTTTTCTTGGCAGAGATACTGGAGTGGTAAGCCGTTTTCTTCTCCAGCTCATTCTATAAGAAGAAACTTAGGCAAACAGGGTTAAATGATTTGCTCAGGGTCACACAGCTAGGAAGTAGCTGAGGCCAAATTTGAACTCAGGAAGATATCTCCCTAACTCCAGGCCCTGTATAAAAAAGATTTTGCACTAACAAAATCAGTGCAACTATAATAAGAGAAGCTGTCAAGTGAAAATAAAATCTTTGCATTAAATATGTCTATTAAAAATCTGAAATCCAAGCTACAGAACCCAAATATATAAGACAAAAAGCCATTCACAAATGGATAAGTAGTGAAAGGATATGAACAACAGTTTACAAAATAAGAATTATAAACCATTCACAAACATGAAATTGCTAGCCCAAATACTAATAAGAAACGTAAATCTAAACAACCCTGAGATTTTCCCTTTCTCAAGAAAATGAAGATGACAAAAGCTGAAAATAGTCAACGTTGGAGAAAATGTAGACAGACACTAATACACTGCTGGAGGAGTTGTGGGTTGGTCTTACAAAAACTCAAAGACAAAAAGAAAGGCTCCATATACACCAAAATACTAACAGTTTTTGCGGGGGCAAGGAGCTGAAAACAAAGTAGATGCCCTGATGTGGGAGATAGCTAAACAAATTAGGATAAATGAATATGGAGAATGTTACTGAACAATATGTAAGAAACCAGGAATATGAAAAATTCAGATGCACAGATTTATGTGAAATGATGCAAAGTTAAAAACCAAGAAAATAATATACACAACCGTACAAATATGAAAAGAATCCTCCCTTATCCTCACAAAACTGATAACTGTGCAAATTATATCAACCAAGTTTGGCCCATAGAGATGAGAAAATATACCTCACTTCCCTTCCTCCAACTGCTTTTCCAAATCTAACTTTTCAAATCTTTGTTAAAAAGAATAGCTCACTTGATAGGGAAGAAGGGGAAGGATCAATTCAGAAAAGAATATGAAATAAAAATGAAGATATCAACATAATTTTATTTTTAAAGAAGCTATTGCATTAGCCCTAAACAATGGGAAAAGAGAAAAGGAGACAAAAGTAAGAATCAATTATCTCATCTGTAAAATGAGGGGATGGTCCCTTCCAGTTACAAGTGATCTCTCTGTTAAATGATCTTTAGTTAAAATTCTTTAACATTATCTTAACACAGCTCACAATACACAAACAAAACTCAGTTACTAATCTATTTTCTCAAGTTATTATCTGTGATCTATTGCATTTAATTTTGTCAGGCCTAAGTATTCTTTCACACAGCTATAGGTAGAAATAGTTCTTTGCTTCCTTCAAGTACAGAGTACTTGAGAAATTAAGAATAAAATCAAAAGTGGATGAAAAATCAAAAGGCAGTCAGGTTTCAAGAATGCACAACTATGGACATTACTAAACGCCATTCATTCTCTTTTAACCCTGTCACTCTAAATAACTAAGCAAGCCTCACTGTGTTACGGTCCTCATGAAGTGCTCCTTAGAGGCTAGCTACTTTTCTCATTTAGCTTAACCAACATGAAGCACTGATTAATACAAGGTACAAACTACACATTCAAAAGTAGAAAAACTACTCCTTTGTATACTACGCAATCTAGTTCATTTCAAAATAATGAGATTTTGGAGAGCTGTATAATCACTCTATGAAACTCGAAGATGTTTTTTTTTTACCCTACTACATCAAAAACATGAATTCACTGCAGTTGGTATTCCCTCCATAAGCTCAGACAACCAATCCTTTCTATCTAAGTAGAACATCTTTAGGGATTATGATGGCCAAAAAATTACCCAGAAGCCAACCTGATGAAGCACTTCTCTGACTTTATTCTATAATAATATCCTGGGAGAGCTTTAGGATTATTTGTCCCTAATGTGATCCTCCCAGTTAAATCTGAGCTTAGAAAGCAAAGAAACAAGTCTGTGAACACTGTGCCTAAAGTAAAAACAAACACTTTTGATTTTACTTGTACTTTAATAGCACAGCGTTAGAAAATGGGCTTTAGAGGAGTACTGGCTCTTTGTCAAAGACTGGGGCTCCGGATAACGAAGGAAAAAATAGGAAAAGACTTGACTGTTGTAATTTAATTTGAATTGTAATTTCAGGAGCTATACGTAAAGACTTCCATGAACTCCTGCAAAGTGAAGTGTGTGGAAGAGAGAGAACACTCTACAACTAACAGCAATACTGTAAAGATGATCAACTGTGAAAGACTTAGTTAGCTACTCTGTTCAATACAATGATCCAAGACAATTCCAAAGGATCCATGAAGAAATATGCTATATCCACCTCCAGAGAGAGAAATGATGAAGTATGAAGCACACTTGTTTAATTTTTTTCTTGCTTTTTTTTGTCTATATTGTCTTTTGCAAGATGGCTAATATAGAAATATGTTCTGTGTGAGTTCATATATATCACCAATATCAAATTACTTGACTTCTCAAGGGGTGGGAAGGGTTGGAAGGAAAAGAAAAAATTTGAAACTTAAAAATGTTTTAAATGATTGTTAAAAATTTTTTACACGTAATTGGGAAATGTTTAAGGAAATATATAAAAATACAATTTTACAAAAGAGTTGTCCATAAGAGAATACAGAAATTCATATTGAATGAGGATATTCCTAAGAAGTACCCCCCCCATGAGGAAAGTGCATGGGCTTTGTGACACCTATTTTGACTGCTAAGAGGTCTCTTTTTGTTTCCTTTTATCATAGGATCACGGGTCAAGAACTGAAATGGACCTTGGAGGTCAGGTAGTCTAAGCTCTCATTCTCGAGGAAGGTTATATAAATCACACAGATAAGAAAGAGAAGAGGTAAGATTTGAGCACAGTTCTTCTGTCTCCAGATCAGCATGCTTTCCCTTAAACCACATTATCTACTCCAAGTTCTCAAAAAAGTCCTAGATCCTTGAGTTTACTAAGTTACTTCTTGTTAAAATATAGGAATTTCCCTGATTTATCACTACTTCAATAGAAACATATGTCAACAATCTGGAACTCAGCAGCAGCATAAACCCATAGGGATACATCTACGCATTTAAAAACAAAAGTCCTTAAAAAGCATAACATTCACACACCATTGACAGACATCCACAAAAAGGAAATGAAAAAAGAAACAAAAACAAATGCCCAAACATCTGTAAAAACTAATGTACTTTAAAAAAAAAAAGCAGTTTTGGGTGTAGGAGAAATCACACTTATTTTCAAGACCTACTATAGATCTTTCAACTCACATCCTGAATCATGCGATTTCATATGTAAAATAAAAAAAGAAAATTAGCGTATCAAAAGAGACCAAAAAAGCTACCATATATTTCTACATCCACCTTTTTTATCATTCCATGTCAGAATATAAACTTTATTGTGGATTAAAATGAGTCAAGAATTTCTACAAGAATAGTGGAATGAAAATTAATGACTAATTAACACATGAGTTCCTAAAGAACCTTTTTTCCATCGGTCCTCCGAAAACTGCTTTTGTTTATCGTACTGTGTCCCATTTCTCAAATTTTTTGAAAAAAAACTGTTTTTTTCAAGTATTACTTTTCCACGTGGAATGAGGGCAGAGGGGAGGGAGGGAGGGAGGGAGAGAATTTCAGCCAAACTGTTCAAAAGCTAATTTTGTCTTTCGACTTGTGTTTCACGGGGAAACATCTTACTAGGTTAATAAAAAAATGCAAACTGATAAAATTCCAATCAAAATACTCTCCTCCCACTCCACCCCCCCTTGGAGGGCACAGATAACTAAATATAAAGGGAAAAATCAGTTTCCATTCAAGAATGTGCCAAGGCAAAAAAATTCAAAAACGCACTGCCCTTGTTTTAAAGGGTTTTCCCTTTTTCCAAAGCATTCATACAAAACCTCAACCTTGCTCAAGCACCCGTGCTGCAGACTGGCAAGGGGGAGGCTGCCCTTGCTCAGGAACCTCAACAGTGGCTCCTATCGGCGCCAGGTTTCCCCAACGCTGTCCATTAGCACAAGCCTGGAGCTGACATCTCGGGCCTAAAGAAAGCGGGGGCGGGGGCGGGTGTTAGGGGCTCCCCGCCAGGCTGCTCCGCAACAATATCTCCGCAGCTCTCGCCCCAAACCGTGCCGACACGGGCCGCTCAGGCACAACTTCAGGGCCAAATCAGCAGGGGGTCGGGGGGGGTCTGAGGGGCGGGAGAAGGAGGAGCCGCTTCTCCTCCCCCCGAGTGACAATAGGGGACGGAGACGCTGCGGGGGCCCGGACAGACCAGGGGGAGGGAAGGCGCCAAAGGGCCCGCTCGGCCCCCTCAGGCCTCCGCCTTCCGGCGCCCCAGCCGCCATTCCCTGGCCTCCCCCGGGCCCGAGTGGGGCGACCTCACTCACCTCCGGCTCCGGTTCCCGCTCCTCCGCCCGCACCCAGGGCAGCCGCCATGGTGACTCCCGAGCTCGGCTCTCGGCCTCACCCCCACCAAACCAGCTGGCGGGGCCTGATCCCGGGCCGAGGGGAGGGTGAAAGGTGGGGAAGGGGCGACCCGAGGACCGGGGCAGGGTGGGAGGGGGAGGAGAGAGGAGAGGCCGGGGCGGTTCGTCGTCCACACCGGCCCCTTCTCCTCCGCAGGAAGAAAACAACAAACTATCCCAACATGGCCGCCGACTGCGCTCCCTCCGCCGCCGCGGTGCACTGCGGGATGGCGGCGGACCGCGGGGACCCGTCCCCGGGTTGGTTCCCGTGAGCACGTGCTTCTGAGCGTGAGACAGGAACCGCAGCCGATTCAATGCGCACGCGCGAGGGGCAATGGAAAGGTGCACGCGCCGGTGCGGCGCGCCGGAAAAAACTGGATCTCTCCGGGGCAGAGGGTGGGTTTGGCGGCAGAGGGGAAGCCGAGGGACTCCTTACAGCCGAGGCTGTTCGAACGCCCGGTAAACTGGAGGCGTCCCCCGAAGGCGGAAAAACAAGGGCGGCCGTCCGAGCCCCGCCCCCCAGCGTAGAAGAGTCTATCGTAAACTGCCTTGCGGCTTTGGCTTCCGTGCTTTACGGCGGGCACGTCGCTAGTGGTGATGGCGAGCTGGGTGGCCGGGGCGGATGGGGTGAGGAGGGGAAGTCGGCCTTCTCCCTGGTATCTTGGGGGAGGGGAGCGGAGGGCACCGCTCTCTTCTTCTGCCCTTCCCAGGTATGGGGTGGGGCACTTGGGGGTCGGGTGGAACTTTAAAAAGCGGCTTAGCCCCACGCTGTCGGGCACCTCGGCGTCACGCGTGGGGAGACCGAACCGCCCCGGCGCCTTGTGGGAATCTGGTCGGCGTGTCCGGCTTGTCAGGCCCGTGACGAGCCGAAGGCGCGAGCCAGGGCCAGACTCATTAATAGTAAGAACAGCCAACCTTGGCCTATTGCGGTGTCATCTCCTTTGAGCCTCCGGGGCGGCTCTTGGTGCTCAGGTGCTCTTTCTAGGCCCCACTTTACCGACGAGGAAACTGAGGCAGACAGGTGCAGGGACTGGCCCGGGGTCACGCAGCTAGTCAGCGCCTGAGGCTGAATCTTGAACCCGGGCCTTCCTGACTGCAGACGGGGTAAGCGTGTATGAAGTGGGTGCTGTGTGCTAGGGAGGACCTGTGCCAAGTGAGGGAGGGATGGGTAGCGGCAGGATGGGCCTTCCGAGGTGCCCTGCAGCTGAACCTGGTGAGCCACCTGCGTGGAGGAGGACCCGCCAGAGCTTGTGCTCCACTGGAGGAGTTGATGAAAACCAGGGATTGCCCCACGGCCGCAGTGAGACCCGGAATCGGGCCTTTGTGGGGCTTTCAGTAACAAAATCTACTTTAGGGAAAGATCTGGGCTGCGATGGGAGGTGAAGAGGTTGAGGAGTCAGTTAATGCTTAAGGTTAAAAGACCCGAGAAGACAGGCTAACTGCTGTGTGCAATGGCGAGACCCCCCACTCAAACTGACTACTCAGAGGAATCTCGGAGTATAAACAGAAAGTCCTTTGTTGGGTTCTTGCAAGAACCGGACTTCACCCCGCTCCAAGCAGACTGGAGGAGGGGAAGCATTGTACGGAAGCAGGTGCAACGTTATATAGCAGAAAACCACCATCCCTCCTCCCCCCCTTACCCTTTTGGTCAAGAGCCTGAGTGAGCAGTCATTATTTTCAGAAATAAGGAAATGGGAGTCAGCGAAACTGGGGAGGGGGCAAGGGGGCAACAGACGGTTTCAAAGTTTCCCCATATCATGATTTTTGATCAATTGAAACTCAGGCATTATGGCTACTTTACTTTAGACTTAGGTCCCTGAGAAGTCTTCACTGACTTATCACTTTCAATCCCTCCTTTTATTTTTTTATTCCTTTGAAGACTTCTCACGCCATTCCTGGTACATTTGCTCCACCAGGGAATTATCTTTGTCCACTCTAGCTTATCCCCTTCCTCCACGTTCACAGGGATCCACCTTTGTTCATGCAGAATCATGATGTTAATCTTGATAGTAATCATTTTTGATATGGCATTCTGCACTATTCTAGTAATTAACTGCATCATGCAAGGCAGGCAACAGGTAAGAGAATAATGCTGCTTAATGCAGGGAGCACAAACCACAGTATTTGTTCCCACCAGCTACCCCCAAGCCATGACCTCAAGGATGTATTGAAAGGAGAAGACCAAGTTTGGACGGGAACATGGGCAATCTTTAAAATTTCTGTTCCCACACCTAAATCCAATCAGTAAATACCTCCTCACATTCTTTCCATGAATTCTTCCCCTCATCTCTCCTCCTTTATATGAATATAGCGAGGCAGCAAAGTTGACCAAAGCATTGACAAATTACAAGGGGGCAGTTCCCTTGTTATAAGTACAAATACAGAGTTTCAAAATACAGACGTAGATAAATGAATTAATTATCCAGAGGTTCCATCTCATAGCAGTCTGGGGAGGAACATCATCTGAAGCAGTTTTCTGGTTTGAATGGTCCTTCAGGTCATCTTCAGCCCAGCGTCTCTGCATCTTCTTTGCTTTGTCTTGTAGAAATCCAGATGTCCACTCTCCTGCAAAACTAACCTTAATACCATTTTACAGGACCATTCCTAAGCTTTATATACTTATCACTCTTACAAAATCAAAATTGGAACTTTGGCCAATTGTCGTGTTTAAGAAATTCACTTTAGAACCTAGTTTTGTTTTTTACATTTTACATTACCCCATCAGGAAGATGAGATTTCACAGAGGAGTTAATAACAGGTTCCAGTACTTAACATAAATACAGTAAATAGTCATTTTTGACACAATGCATATCACATCATAAAACAATTCCAACTTCTGGTCATGTGATGCTTCTTCTAAAGCGTTTACAACATGAACCACAAACCATTTTTCTTTTAACACTAACCAACTGAGACAAAAATAATAATGATTATGTATGCTAATCTCACAAACCTTTCACCTGATTGTCTCTACACTTACTAAGAATTAAGGAACCCTAACTTATTGTCTTTGGTCTAAAGTTCTAATCCTAATAGCTTAATTTTAGACTTAACCTCAGATATTCCCCTGCCAACGATCTATCATTTAATAGGTCTGGTTACAAAACCTTTGATTAAAGAAAATTGCTACTAAGGGTAGGGACTTTGCAGGGAAACAGCATCTCCCTAACTTCATGTTATCTCCAGGCAGGAGCAGATTGTCAACTGGCATTCATCCAGGCTTAAAGTCTGCCAGGTGTCAGTGGGGAAACTGAGTCAGGAGAATCCTACCTCAGCCCAGGCTGAATAGCCACTCTCCCACCCTTCCCATGAGATCACCTTTTTTGCAGTTCATACCAGCATCTCTCAGGCCTACTAGCAACATGGATCAGAGGCTCAGACTGCCTTTCTTGCTATCCACACCTGGAGTTAGACTCAGAAGAACAGTCACTTAATAGTCCCGTAAAATCTTAAAAAAGCAAGTTCCAGTAATCAAGTTTCAGATATGACTATAATTTCACATTGGCTAAGGAACATCTTTTAAAGCAAGTCTTAGGTAGCTTACATGCCTTTCTATACCCGTTCTGGTTCCCGATTAAATAACAATCATAAAACCAATTTTACCATTAAAACCTTAGGTTATTGCTCTAATAGCTTTACATCGGTTTCCCAAACTACTCTGTCACTTCCTAACCCTGCTCAATCTAAAAGAATAAGCTACACATATGGTAAGTTCAAACACTGACTTCAACTTAGGTTCATAAAATGAATTCACATCAAACAGAAACATTTAACTTTTCCATCAGTGCCAAATTTTACCAGAGGTTACCTGCCTCTAAGAAACTTAGACTGGAATTCTTTTCCCCAAACTAAAGATGTCTCTGATTTAGTCTCAGTCTCAGTAATTAATTCAGTCAATAATATTTACCCAGTTGGTCTGTGTAACAGATAAAGACTTTATTTTCAAGTTGGGACCTTTGTCCATTATCCCCAAAGAGTTTTAGTCCCATTTGTCTAAAAAGGTCCTGGAAAACCTCACCTTAAAAACTCCTTGGTTTTCCCCATGTGAACTGGCTCTCCTGAGGACCACTTTATTACTCTACTGAAATCTCTGTTCTATTTCCCACTCTTAATCCTATCAATCAAAATCTCCAGGTTATAGGCCACTTCCATCAAGACCATGCTCAGAATCCCTGGACCATCTAGGCCACCCTGGGCTCCTTTCTCAGTCCCTCTGTGGATAAGATACAATTCAGCTTTAAACAGCATCACATTTATACTGTGGTGTCATGTCCTCCACCTTATAGCCAGATGCAGAAATAGGCAAATGGGAAACTTTAAAAGGAGTGTTCCTTTTCAAAGGAAAGCAGTGGGGAAACTGAGTCAGAAGGATTCCATCCCAGGCTGAGGACACAATTGTCCCCTGAGGTTTGTACCTTAGGTAATAGATTTCACTAATCAAAACTTTTACCAGGACTCACATCTTAAATTTTAAATTTGTCGTAAAAGCCAATCACTAGAGATTATCACCTAAACGAATTCCTGGTTTAGGAGCTCCATATACAGCTTACATTTTATATAGAGATTACAACTTTAACAAAGTGAAGAGCTACACCACTTGGGTGATCATTTTAAACTGTCCTAAATCTTAGCTCTCCCTGGGTGGGGATGGGGCCAACTCCTCTCCTTTTACAGTAGATAGTTAACATCTCGTCTCTGAGCATCTCCAGTTCAGATTAGATCTTAAGAAGTCCTTCTGTAATGACTGGATTTCAAAAGAAAGGGGGTGGGGTGGAGCCAGGAGCCTTTTTGTCTTAAAATTCCTGGTCTCCATTAGCTTGTCCCTTATCTTCCAAACCCCCCATAAAACCTGAAGTTATTATAACAGATTAGCTTACAAATATAAATTTGGTAGGTAGGCCTTTCAAAAATCACACAAAAGATTCATACACCAAATGTTTTCTTCTTGTAAGAACAATTTACAATTTGTCATAAAACCCTCATGAATCTAATTGGCAACAATTACAAGACCTAAAACCAAGGCCTTTTCACATTTGGCCATAAACTTCCTTTTTACATACTTTTGTAGATATGCTTGATTCATAGCAAAAACCAATTTTAGTTAACTGCAATTTCTAGTATAACATTTAGATTTACTTAAAAATTTAAATTATTTAAATTTACTTAAAACTTTAAATGAACCATTCCCCATTCAGCTGAATGCACTTCCACATCACTCTGCACAATAATCTTTCCATGTGGGCATCCTCCTATTACCCTGATCAGATAAAGTCATCTTAAATTTGATTGAGCTATTAACTATATTAAATCAAGTTGTAATTTTTCTTTCTCTCTTCTCAAATGCTTCCTCACACACTTAGTACTTACTGAAACCGACCCATTCAGTCATTCAGTTTCCCAAGTCTCTCAATCCCATTACTCAGATTGTCTAGTCCATTCACATCTTTAACTATAACTTTCTGCACGAGAATCCCCCTTCTAGCTTAAAGTAGAGAGGTTAACTCTACCATTATGTAGTGAACATCAGTATTTTCATCAAATTTCTGTCACATCCTTTTTAAAACCCCAATACATATATGCATATATATATCAATTGCATTAAGATAATATTACACCTAACATATACCCATCTTTATACCTTTTACCATAATGTCATAAATCATAAATGTCAGATAACTATCATTTTCTACCTAATCCTAACAGGAAGAGCATTTTCAGATGCTGCTTATTACTCCTTCAGGACAAATTTTAACTTGAAATCATATCAAACTTGAATTTTGTAATCACTAATGATAAACATCTTTCATAATCAAACACTTTTGCTATTTGCAAGAAAAATTTCTGCCCTCTTTTTTTTTTTTTTTTTTTTGAGTTAGGCCTTGTCTGCATTCATAAACGAATGGAAAGGCTTTCCAGTTCATGTCTCATTGTGGGCAAGACAGGAAATGAATTACATGCTAGTTAGCCTGCCTTTCTTTCAGTCTGAGAGGGAGACATAAGCTCTCCTCAGCCTCCCTGCTCTTACCGGCCAGCTGCCTCACAAAGTGAGAAGACAAGAGACACAAACCACAGACAGACTTTCATTCACACATAACACATACAGACAAAACATTTAACAAATCATTTTCATCCAATTTTGAATTTTGTTTTCCTCATCCTCTCAGGTGCCGACCTAAAGAGTCTAGGCAGTCTTGTAGGGCATCCCCCACAAGACTTCGGTTTTGCTTTATCAACTCAAAAGAAACCTACATAGGTGACTTCCTCCAGGCTACTCAATTCTTGGAGGATCCATGCTTTGGCTCGATCGGGACTCCTCTGATATTTTTTTCACCCCATACAAAACAACAGTACTTAATCATCTTCTTTTTATCTTTTCCTTTATATTTTGGTACCTCATTCCAATTTTATAATCTATTTCCCAAGGGACTATTTACTGGTATACTCTGACGCTGTTCTGAAGCATGGGGTTTGGACTGCTCCTTCCCCATTTTGCATGAGGGCTGCCATGCAGACACCTCCAAGTCTAGACACCTCATATCTAAAACTCACTGACCGTTCCTCGAACTGTTTCTCAGTGGGGGTCGCCACCAACAGTCACCCAGCAGTATTCTCAGAGGGTCCTTTCCTCTGGCGTCTGCAGGTCACTAATTTGGTCAGAAGCTGTCACCTGTCTTCCCAAGTCTAAGACTCTCAGAACTGACCCCCAGACCCACGAGTGCTTACCTGCGGGTTATGCCCACATAAGTTACCTGACTGACAACCACAAACACCGACCTCCTTCAGAGTTTCAGAGTCCCTTTACTTTCTGTTTCTACTGAGTTCCTCTGCTTCGGGTTGTTACTTCACAAAGAGGGAAGTCCTGTGCTCAGTTTCAAGGACCGTTGGAGAAAGTCTCTCAATGGTGCCTGCCCTTGAACCAAAGCACTGACCAGCTCTCTGGGAAGTCACATGATCCTGGACCAGGCCCCCAAGAACTATGTGGGATGGGACTACTCAGAGGCATCTCAAAGTATAAACAGAAAGTCCTTTATTCAGTTCTTTCAAGAACCAGACTTCACCCTCCTCCAAGCAGATTGGAAGAGGGGTAGCATTTTACAGAAGCAGCAAGGTTATATAGCAGAAAACCACAAAACCTCCCCCTTACCCTTTTGGTCAAGAACCTGAGTGAGCAGCCTTTATTTTCAGAAATAAGGAAATGGGAGTCAGTGAAACTGGGGAGGGGGCAACAGACGGTTTCACAACTTCAAGTTTCCCCATATCATATGATTTTTGATAAATTGAAACTCAGGCGTTATGTCTGCTTTACTTTAGACTTATCCCTGAGAAAGTCTTCACTGACTTATCACATTCACTACTATTAATTAAATAATGGTCTTTGGAATTAGATTGGAAAAGTCACTAAAACTGTAAATATCCTTTGATCCAATAATTCTACATCCAGGCATATAATCCAAGAAGCACAAGGGTCCTACATATATAAAAGTTCTTACCTCATTACTTTTTGTGGTAGCAAAAAACTGAAAATAAAGTAGACACCCATCCATTCTCAAATGACTACAGCAATTTTATTAAATAAATGTAATGAAATAACATTACACAGAAAAAAAATTATAAGAATTTATAAATATGAAGAATTCAGGGAAACTTGAGAGGACTCATAGGGCCTGAAGCAGAATAAAGTAAGTAAAAGCAGGAGGATAAGTTGAAGAAAAACAGAATTGAAAGACATCAAAACTCCATAATGAGCTGTTAAGGGGAAGAGAGGGCAAGCATTTTTTTTAGTAGCTAAGTATACAGCACTGTGTTAAGCACTTTTGATTCTCCCACAACAACCCTATTGTAACTCTATGGTAGGTGCCATTATTATCCCCATTTTACAGGTGAGGAAACTGAGACAAAGGTGAAGTGACTTGCCCAGGGACACACAGCTAGGAAATGTCCCAGGCAGATTTGAACTTGGGTCTTTGTGACTTCTGGCCCAGCATTCTTATGCACTGCACCACTTTGTAGCCTTTTTTTCTCTGAATTCTCCTGAGACTGTTAACTAACCTCAGCAATTTTCTACCTTGCTAGTACTAGGTCTCTCTCTCTCTCCCAGATCTCTCCTTTTCCACAACTTGCTCTGAGAACTATGATCAAATTAACACTTTGATTATCCTGCTGTTCTCCAGATCTATGGCTTCCTAGATAAAAACAACTCAGTGAAACCTTTCCTATATGTGTTATCTTCTCCTAGAATGTAACCTGTTGAGAGACAGGGAATGTCACACCCTTTAATTTGTATGCACAGTTGATACATAGTTAACATTTAATAAATATTCCTTTCAAAAGTCATGAAGTCCAAATACATTCACTAATCAAGACGTCAGTGAACTAACTGTTGGTGAAGCATATCTCCCTTCTTCATAGCTTCTTAGACATGGACGTGACTAATATGTTGATTTGTTTTCCTTTTTTTATACTTATTTGAAAGATCGATGTCAGGATGTAACAGTATTTTTAAAGACTTTTAAACATTGATTTAAAAAGAGAAACAATAGTTTTTAAAGGCCAGAGGATAAGGTATATGAAGGTCTAGAGTTAAGAATGGAAGAATCAGTTCAAACCATTGATCACAAAATTGGCATAAATGGGGAAGGAATGGGGGAGGATTAAGGATAATATGAAGATTGAATGGGTGCCACCACCGGTCAAGTAGCTTCTTATTGAACACCTTCTGTGTGTCATACATTGTATTAGGCAAACCTGTATGCATGCCTTTCTGTGTGTTATTTTTCTTTGCTTATTTCCATGTTTACAAAATTGGGTTTTGTGTTCCCTATAATTTTAAAAGGGAATGTATTAGAAATCTTTTATATTTCTCTCAAAAAACTCAACTAAGTTTTTACTCTTATGGCCATTGATTACTTTTTTCTACAAGGTTAACAGCCCTCAGGAAAACATTAACCACCTCTACATAGAATTTCTTAAAACAGGAATAATATGATTATAATTACAACACTATACCCTAGGACACAACCTGTAGAATGTTATAGAAGGGTAATGGGTAATCTGGAGGATTGAAATAGGCCAGCAAAAAGCAGGTGACAACAATCTAGTCTGAAAATTACCAAATTTACAAATTCATCAACAAACTAATCTTGTAGCAAGTTTTCTTAGAGTCACCTGTGTTCCTACCTGAATTTTGCATCAAGACAATATCTTCTTCTGAAAATAATTCTATAATCCATGGAAGGGCTGGAAGAGGCCCTCAATCTCATTTGGAGTAATAAGTTGGGGTAATAACAAGCCATGCCTATTAATAAAACTTGTAGTATGAGGCATATAGCCCAAAATATTTTTTTTAAAGATCTGCCATTTATGTTTTTGTTGGGAGAAGGGAATTTATTTGTGAGGACATTCTGAATGTGTTTGCTTCAGGCAGAAGCTTGTGGACTGTTGCTGAGATGAAATAATAAAGGGTTAATATAGCTAGGATGATGAAAGGGGGCATTAGTAAATAAGGGTACAAACATTGTGAAATTATCCTGGTTGGTGCCAGGTGTCAGGATTGGGGGATTAAGCAAACCAAAGCATTTTACTAAGGGGACAAAACAGACTGCTCACAACTAAGTCAGTCTTGCTTACATCAGGCAAGCAAGAAGCACAGTATTCCCAAGAGACAACTAAAGGCAAAGTCCAGCAAAACTGGTCAGCCAGTTTTGTTCACAATGGTGATGAGCAACCAAATGGTGAGGCCTGAAGTTCAGGCAGAGAACTCCAGTCCTGGAAACTTTACTTCCTATCCTCCACTTTTCCGTTTGTAACCTATGAAAACAGTCCAGGGAAAGTAGTAAACAGGATAGAAATGAGATTTGAGTAACCTTTCACCACTACTCTCTCACCCTCACCCCCACCCCCACAATCTCCATACACCAGAGAAAAGTCAAAAGATTGAAATATTCTGCAGGTTGGTCTGGCCTGGCCTAGAGTGGGAATAGTGAGTAGCTATACTGTGGAGACATGAGGAGTAACAGGAAAACAGGACTATCTTCCCTGACTGTCACATCATAGGGAGCAGGAGGCCAAGAATGGCCTTGGGGATAGGAGTGAGTGTGGGGAATCTGTCTGTCACAGTGGCCTTTCTAGTTGAAACTCAGACACTAAGGTTTTGCATCAAGCATCTGAAACTAATGTTGGCTTGTTCTGTTCCATTTTGTTTTAATAAAATTTGTCTCTAATATTCTAAGCCACATGCTTCAAATAGCAAGTGTGAAGACAATCTAAATGCCTACTCTTTGTCCAATGTTCACCATCACTGTGTAAACCCTAAACCCTAGAATCATTGAATGAACATAGAAGACAAAGAATTTGTAGCTAAAGACAGTTTACAGGGGACCAAATAAGGAAATTGAAAAAGACATACAAAATCAACAAAGGTGCTTATGCCAAAAGCAACAAGATGCTTAATAACCTAAGAAAATCACTAGGAAAATATTGGCAGCTTATAGGCTTACTATTGTAAAGAATGAAGAAATAGAGAAAGTCTGTAAAGAACTTGACTTAATAATTTTAATGGGCTCTAGAGAGAATAGAGAAAGATATTTTGTAAAGTATATTTCAGGATGAAGAAATGAAAAGAGAGAATTATATGCCATATCTTAAAGGCTGCTGTCTTCAAGAAGAAAGTTGGAGAGATTGAAACTGGATTGGTTCAAGTAAAACTAACTGCAGATATGTAGTGCTTTATTTATGTATAGGTTTGTATATCCATATATGTATGTAAATATATACATATGTGTATAAATAGGGCTAGATGGTGGCAAAATTATGAGCTAAAATATTAATTGACTGAGCTCAGAAAAGTGTTATAGGATAGATAGGAAAATAAAATTTGACAGTTCACTGCACAAAAGAAAAACCAAACATAAACATTCAATATAAGTTGGAATGAGGGGCTGAATTTGTTGTGCTTCAGCTGAGTCCCAAAGTAGAAGAGACAATCAATTTCAGGATAAAGCAACAGCAAAAGAAGCTGCTATCTAGAGACACAAACAGGGAAAATACATTCTACCAAATGGTGACAAATAAAACTATCAATATTAAATAAAGATACATTCAAATAACACAGTATCTAGGCTCTCTTTTTTAAAACAAATTAAACTGCAAAAAGACCTGGGCAGTAAGACAAGTATGGTTTCATTTAATGTCCCTCTGAATTAACAACAAAAGATTAAAAAGTATTATGCCTCTGAACAAAATGTTGATATAGCCTTAACCTCACCCCAACCCTGAACATAGGCTTGGTCTTCCTATAAAGGGCAGTGCTGTGACATTATTTATACAGAGAGAGACATGATTCCTGATTATTGAAGAGATTTCTGGGGGAGAAGAGCAAAGGCACAGGATTTGAATGACAGATGGGAGGCCTGTGGGACCTTAGGCACATGTCTCTCATAAACCTCTCTACCAGGAGTCTCATAGCCCTACACACAGACAGTTTCACAGGGCCATTCTTCGGGTAATCACCAAGCCTAGTGGATTACATTAGAAAGACGATGTCAAATAGACCTTTCAAGACTGTTGAATGGTAGTCAAGTAATATGCCTTTAAAAATAGTTTTATAAAAATTGATCACAGTCTGGGGTATGAAGAACTTTAATTTTAAAAAGGTAGAATGGAGTATCATACTTTACAAACCTGATAAAAAATACTATTTAATAAAGGAAATATGAAGTAAAGACACATACTTAGAGACTAAATAATATTATGTTAAGTAATAAGTGGGTCAAGAAGAATGCAAAAAATGTTACAATGATACAAAGTCTATAATAAGCATTTATTTAGTACTTGCCACGTGCTAAACATTGTGATAGGTGCTGGTAATACAAAGGAACAGTCTCTGCCTTTAAGGAGTTTATATTATCTCATTCATATTTATATTATATTATTTCTTACCTAGCCTTAATCACTGAATGGTGTCATCTCAGTCAAACTGAGATCTGGGAAAGACAATTTAAAAAGGCCAAAGTCTCCCACTGCATCTGGAGCCATGTCCTGTTTTCCTGTTCTGTATCTTGCCACTGGACCCAGATGGCTCCGGAGAAGAGAGGGAGGCTAGTGTATGCACAACCGTCTCTCACTTCAGTCCAATTCACTTGCAAGCCATGACATAACCTTCCTGATGTCACTGGTCCTCTTCCAGAAGAAAGAATAAACAACAGTTATCTCAGGGAAGATAACATGGACATCTATAAAATTATATAAAATATAATCAAAATAGATAAAAGATAGTTTTGAGAGGGAGGGTGTCAGCACCTGGGGAATTGAAAAGACTGCAGAAAGGGGTACTTTGGTTGAATCTTGAATGAAATAGGTAATTAATTCTAAGTTGGAGGTAAAAAAAAAAAAAACTAGTGCATACCAGACATGAGGGTGAAATTGCCAGTGCCAGTGAAAATTTATGGAGATGGAAGATGGGATAGCATGTAAGGAACAGCAAGAAGGTCAGCTTGACTGGAACTTAGCAAAAAGGAGAGTGATAAGATAGTGAATAGATAGGATGGAGACAAGTTACAAAGGCTTTAAATGCCATAGTTTATATTTTATCCTAGAGACAATAAGGAGCCACCAAAGTGTATGAAGCAGAGGAATAACATGATCAGACCTGAGATTAAGGAAAATCACTTTGGAAGCTGTGTGAAGGTTGAAATGGAAGGGAAAGAGATTTGAGGCACAGAGACCAATTAGGAGGCTATTGCAACAGACCACAGGACTTTACAAAATGAGAAGGTAGCTGAGGTATCATGGGGAAACCCTGAGAGTCAGAAGCAGAGCTGAGAGAGAAATGAAGGATGGCTGGTCTGGACCCACCCTTAAAGGAAGAACAACATCAGAGAAAGAAAACTGTAGATCAACATCACTAATGCAAATTGATGCAAAAATAGTAAGGGAAATATTTGCATAAAAGCTACAGCAATATATCCAAACTGTGACAAGGGTGAATTTACATCAGGAATACAAGATTGGTTCATCAAATGGAAAACCAGAAATATAATTAATCACTAATAACACTAACATTATTTCAGAGTTCATTAAAAGTATAGGTAGTTATCAGACTAGTAAAGTTGACACACAAAAAAAAAAGAAAACAAGAAACTGGGAAAACAGGTACATTAATTTACTATTGGTAGAACCGGGAATTGGTTCAGCCATTCTGGAAAGCAATTTAACTATTCTCCAAAAAAGCTGTTAGACTATGCATACCCTTTGACTTAGCAATATTATTACTAGTTCTATGCCCCCAAAGAGATTTTTTTTTAAAAAGAAAAGGACCCATGTTAACATAAATATAGCAGCTCTTTTTGTGGTAGCAAAAAATCTGAAACAGAAGTGGTGCCCATCAGTTGTGAAATGACTGGACAATCTATGATATGAGATGGAATACTGTTCTATAAGAAATGAAGAAAATTGTTTCAGAGAAACCTGGGAAAGCATGTATGAACTGATGCCAAGTGGAGTGAGAAGAACCAGGGGAACAATATACAACCACAATTCCAGTGAAGTCGTGAACAATGCTGCTCACCTCCAGAAAGAGAGCTGGTGAATTCAGAGTGCAGATTGAGGCATTTCTTTTTAATATGGACAGAGCAAGAATTTATTTTGCTTGACTACACTAGTTTATAATGGGTTTTGTTGTTGTTGTTGTTTTTTACTTTCTCAATGGGAAGAGAGGAGAAGGAGAGGGTAGAGTGTGTGTGTGTGAGTGAGAGAGAGAGAGAGAGAGAGAGAGAGAGAGAGAGAGAGAGAGAGAGAGAGAGAGAGAGAAAACAGATCTGAAAATAAAGTTTTAAAAAATTTTAAAGATAGGTAGTATTGCATGGATTAAAATTTTACGGGGTAAGTCATGCCAAGAGGATTGAAAATTCTGAAAAATGAAATTCTGAACCCATAATTCTGACAAAATAAGGTATAAACAGGTTAGTGATTGTTCTTATATAATTCCAACTTTTTTCTTAAAACTTTGACCAATTCACATATCCACCATTATCCATTCACCTGCTTTTCCATAATGCCTCTAACTATTTTCATGCTCCTTTACTTTTGCAGAGGGCAACTTGGTGGTGCAATGGATAGAGGACCAGTGCAGGAGTCAGGAGGACCTGAGTTCGAGCCTTGCCTCAGGCACTTGATACTCACTAGCTGTGTGACCTTGGGCAAGTCATTTAACCCCAACTGCCTCATCCTGGGTCATCTTCAGTCATCCTGATGAATATCTGGTCATTGGATTCAGATGGCTCTAGAGGAGAAGTGAGGCTGGTGACCTGCAACAGCCCTCACTCAAAACAAAGTCAAGTCATGTCTTTATTTCTCTGATGGCATGGCCTTCTTCAGCAACGAAGGATGAACACACTTTTGCAGAATTTGCAATACATATATGTCATTTGGGATTTCTATACCGATCTTTATTTATGTTGCATATTTCAGATGTAAATATCATTTCCTCCCCAAATAGACATATGATCCAGTTCATAAATCAAGTCTCTCAGAAAGGTGGATGTTAAGTGCTAAGTGTTATTAGCCTATAAATCTGATTTTTATAATGGCATATCTAAGTAGATAGGATTACCTACTCTTGGAGGATATGTACACATTGCTTGGGGTGACTGGGACTGTTGCTCTGGCTTTTCTTTTGGCAGTTTTAATCCATATCTTAGCCTGTTGAGCAGGCATATCTGTTCCAGAGTTTGTCTTTTGCCAACCCTAACACAACTGTCTCCTATTTTGGAGCAGGTAAAGATGAGTCAACACTTGTAAGGGAAACCTACATAGGGTCCAGCATCAGAAGACCTAAATTTGTATCCTGACTCTGTGACTTGCTTCCTGTGTGACCTTATGGAATTTACTTAATTTCTTCCGGCTCTATTTTCTTCATCTATAAAATGAAGGGGTTAAATCTTAATAAATCTTTTGACAATGAATGGAGGTTGTCCATGAGGAAGATAGGGCTAGCTTATGATGACTTAGCTTAAAAGCCCACAGATGCTTCCACCTAACAGAACAAATCAATATAGGCCCTTTATTATCCTAGAGATTCCTTCCCTTGACCTGTCTCTTTTTTGTCTTCCTGACTCATCTTTGGCTTGCAGTTTTAATTTCTGGTTTTCCCTCTGGATCCTGGGGTTACCTAATTTCCTAGCCTCTTGCTACATTTTACAGCTATAGCTTTTTGCCTCCATTAATTTCAGACTCTTTTGCTACAATCAAGTCCCTAGTTGCTTCCCTTTCCCCAACCAGCTGGGGTTGGGACAACATATGTAAAGAATTTTGCAAATTATAAAGGGCATATAGTATATATATATATATATATATATATATATATATATATATATATATATATATATATATATATATATATATATATATATATATATATAGTAAGGCATATTATAAAATACACTTGGGTCAGTCAGCTAGGGATTTTGCAGTATGGGTGCTGAGAATTTGGACCCTAGATGTTTGGGATGTGACAGATCACGAGAGAGAAGAAAGATGAGAAGGCACCATATACATCTCTCTACTTCAGAATTGAGCCTAGGCTCAGCTCTGTTGACCAGGAGAGAGAAAGAATCTCATCTTTCTCTTTTTATACCTACTTGCCATATCCTTGCTCCTTAATACATAGTCAATAAGATTCCATATGGAACCCTTTCAAAATACATTAATTCTTTAGTAGTCACATTGAGAAGATACATATGACTTTTAGCTCTAACTTCTTTAGCAATTTTTTCAATTTATGTTTTCCCTTTTTTTGTCTTCTAAATTTGCCCAACTGAGAGACATTGAAGTCTCTTGATGTTATTGTGTTACTATCTATATCTTCTTGCAATTCAGTTTATTTTTCCTTTATGAATTTAGATGTTACAGTTTTGAGCATATAAGCTTCCTATTAATATTGATTTGTCATTTATGGTTTCCTTTAGCATAATGTGAGTTCCTTGTTTATCTTGGTTTATATTGTGAGGCAGGAGTTCAAGCCAGGATAACCTTGGAGCCAGGATTGCGGGTGGTGCAGGATTGCAGGGATGGTGCAGCCAGCCAGCCCACCATGGAAGGCCTGAGAAGCCAGAGTGCCTGGGACTCAAGCCCAATGGAGTTTTGCATTTGAAACAGGTGCTGTGGTCTATAGGAACCAAAACAAGCTACGAATCTAATCCCTTTTCCCTCCCCAGAGACTGAGGTGGTACAAAGTGTGTAAGGGTAGGGGGCCAGGGAAAGAAGAGGGGAATTCTGCTTCCCACCAGCTGGGTAAATTTGTATATTTATGATCATAACTTTGGAAATAAATATTTCTGTGGAAAAGTTAATCTGACTGTTAGTGACTAAATGGCACTAGAGTGCAGGAGACCTCCTACTATCAAGGGAACACATTAGTGGGGGCTGGAACCATTTGCAGAAAATCCTGGTGGGAGGGGTAAAATGTCAGAACCCAGTATTTCAGGTGGAAGGGGCCAGAGTGGTCAGTATTACCATTTATAACTTCCTTATTTCACAGTGCCTTGAATATGATACAAACTCATTTCTAATATAGTACTTGGGCATCTAGGAGAGGCAGTGGACAGAGCACTGCATCTGTAGTCAGTAAACCCTGAATTTGGAATCCTGCCTCAGATACATTCTAGCCTTAGCCTGTCTGTCTCAATTTCCTCAGCTGTAACACAGGGATAGTAATAGGACCTATAGCCTAGGGTTGTTGTGAGGATCAAAATGAGATCATATAAGCACCTGGCACATAGTAGGTGTTAGAAGTGAGCCCGTCTAACAAGCCCCTAACAGTGAGAAACATGCTCACCTTAAATAAAGAGCAATAAATGTTGTGAAATCAGGAAAGCTTTTATTAATCTTTATGTCCATTCCCCCTGAATGGACCAGTAGCCTCCCCATTAAGGTTACAGAACGACTACAAAGGTGGGGCTTCTTATACTGTTTTCTGAACTTTGGATGTCCCAAGGCACCATCCCCTGGCCATGTGACTCCACGTTCTCCTCTCTGATCGGCCCTTTCTCACACAGCTCCGTGGGCCTGCGTATTAGTTTCTAACCTGTCCATGCTAGGTCACAACCCTCATCACCTAGGAATGTGGACAGCAGAACTTTCTGACTTCCCACAGTAGGTGTCTAATGAATGCTTTCTCCTTCCTCCCTACTTAAGATTCACAAAATGCTTTACATATATTGGCTCATTTCATTCTCACAACTCTTTGAAATAGGTGGTATTATTATCCCTGATTTATGTATGGGAACACTGAGGTTCAGAGAAGGTGAACGATTTGTGCAGTGTCACACAGTAAGTGTATGAGACAAGGTTTGAACTCAGGACTTCCTGACTCAAAGTCCTATGCTAGATCCACCACGTCATACTTCCTCATTGCATAAGTAGGTGATTAATGCTTTTTGAATTGAATTATGTTGGAAGTCTGTGTTTTCATAGTCAACAATAAAGGCAGCTTCACAACAAAGATGCTAAGAAACACGGAAGTCTAAGAGTAGCAGAATATAAAGCTACCTGATGGGTTACAAGTGTGTCTCATTCTGTGTCCATTTTGTTAACCAGCCCTAGATTATTACCATTCTCTCCCTCTACTGTTCGTCCTACTACAATGGCATGCTGCTGGATGGAACCATCCTGACTGGATCAACATTCTAATATAAATGCTGCATAGGAATCATTTTACTCACCTCTTATCAACTTGCCGTTTCACTCGCCTTGACTCTAGTTTATCCCAACTCCTCTCAACAATGAGTCACTGGTAATGGAGAAGACTTAACTGTTCTAATGTGAGCTCCAGCTCTCACTATTTCTACACCATAAGAACTCTCTACATTGTCTGCCATTTCTTCCCCTTCTCTCCATTTTCAAAGGGTGAGTTGGCTTTCCTCCTTACCAAAGCTAACCCCTTCTCCTGCATCCTTCATCTCATCCGTACCTGTCGTCTCCAAAACTGTTTCATCCATCAGCAATGTGATACATTGAAATAATGTTGCAGTTGGAGTTAGAGGACATAGATTCAAATCCCAGCTCTTCTAATTACTATCTATATGAATTTGAGTAAGTTATTTTATCTTTTTGGACCTCAGTTTCCTCATCTACTTATAGATGGCCCTTCTCCCATCTGTCCCATGGTCACAGCATGCTTTCTGCCCAAAATTCCATCTCAGGAGCTCTATCAATATTTATTTTGCTGATCAACCATAGTTCATACTAGTTCAAAGCCAAAAACACTTAATAAGTAGAAAAATAAAGTAATAAGGAAAATTCCCTTCTCCACATACACAGGACTGCATTCTTCCATAGATTCCCACACAATTGACAGAAAGTGAACACATGTAGAAAACATCCATGGCCAGGCTATATGTGGAGAATGTTATACATATAGGTAACCTGCATGGAGAGGACCTCACAAAAGGGGAACATACGAGGCCTAGGAATATGTACAACCTAGACTATTCATTATCAAGGGCTGCATTTCCAAAGGAACTGTTCTGTGGTTGAAGTTACTGCTTACTTACCCACAGAGCCACCTATGCCATTGGCTTTTGGCATCAAGCCACGTCTCAGCAAAACTGCTCTCTACTGTCTCTGCTGCCGCTTCCTGGTAGTCTGGCAAATTGCAGCTGCTACATACAGCCTTTTCTCCATGGGTGACATGTTTCAGGTCTTTTAGCTGGTAGCTCCATGGGCCACCTCAGCTCTTATAATTCAGATGTGCAGTCAGCCAGAAAAGTCTTAAAGCATTACATTTGTATTTTTAAGTGACTTTCTTCTGTTTCTGTATTCTGTTCTTTTAACTAGATGAAAAAAGTTGACCATCATATTCCTGACCCATGAAGATCACACTCAAGAGCTTCATTTTCCAAGACTGAAAGTGGGTAGGTGGAGTCGATAACCTTCTTTCTATATTGCTGTCAGCCTCCCTACCTGCAAAATGAGGGGAATTGAATTAGATGACTTCTAAGGTACCTGTAACTCTAAATATGTGTGTGGGTTTTTTTTTCTTCTTTCTCTTTCTCTTTCTCCCTCCCTCCCTCCTTCCCTTCCTCTCTCTCTCTCTCTCTCCCTCCAACCCCCCCCCCCCAAGATCCTTTGCATCAGGCCACAAACATATTCAAGTCTTTCTATGCTAAAATACAGAACAAAACAAGACCCGTTCTTCAACTTGTTGCCCCTTCAAGCTATCATCCTTTACTGTCAAATTTGTAGAGAGAGTAATTTATCCTCAGAGCCTCCACATCCTTTTCGCTCACTCCTCATCCCCTTTATAATATGGCTTCTGTGCCCACTGCTATACCAAAATTGCTCTCTCCAAGGTAAATAATGACCAACTTTTTACCAGATCCAAAGACTTTAAAGAAGATTTTTGTTCTCATATTCCTTGACTTTTATGCAGCACTTAACACTGATAAGCTCTGCCCTCTCTTTGTTGCATTTTTTTTAGTTCTTGGCATCCCCAGTGCTGCTCTTTATTGGTTTTCTTTCTTTAAAATATTAATTTATTTCTAATATTCTTTTCTTTTTAAATTTCTTGTCACAAATTCTCTCCCTCCCTCTCACCCCTATTCCATCCACTGAGAAAGCTAGCAAAATTATACATGTGAAATCATTCAAAACATATCTCCATATTAGCCATATCACAAAAATATAAAGAAAGCAAGAAAGTTATATTTGAATTTGTTCTCATTTCTCTCTCTGGAGGTGGATAGCAATTTTTTCATCATGAGTCCTTTGGGATTGTCTTAGATCATTGTATTGACCAGAGTAGCCAAGTCTTTCACAGTTGATCATTATCACAATATTGCTTTTACCAAGCACAGTGATCTGTTTCTCACTTCACTTTGCATCCGATCTCTTTTGGTTTTCTGCCTATCTCTGTCTTGTCCTTGTGTTCCAGGGACAATGGAGATATCTGTGGCATTAGTCTGTGTCTGTCTATAGTTGACCAGAATCTGGTGAAGTTATGGAGGCAATGGCTGCTAAAGAGAACTGGTTCAGGGCTAGGTAATTTACAGCAGTATCTGGGAGCTTGGATCAAAGCCCATCTCTACTATTGTGTCCCAGATCTTTTCTTCATTCATGGCCAAGGGATTGCTATGTAAGGTGCAGATATATATATTTATCTAAGTGCTTGAGTCTTTGTGTCTCTGGTGATTATCTATGTGGAATGAGTTTGCTTTCCAGGTTCTCTTTTTCTTTTAGACATAATACATTTAATTAAGCCCTATTCTACTTTCCTGATTGTGTAGGTCTCAATCCTCCTTTGGCCCTCTACAAGTATCACTCATTCACCAGTCCCAAACATCCACTCTTAGTCTTAGTTATTTACTCTTTGTCACAGTAGTATTAATAGATATTAGCATAGTCCTTTATCCTGTTGCTCAGACTTGCACAACCTGCAGCCTGCAGGCCACTTTTGGCAGGACAAAGGATTTCCTCTACATACAGAGGATGTTTTCCTCTACATTTTTCATAGGCTACTCAAAATCCTTTGGTGTACTGCAGGCAGCCCAAGGGCCATATGTGCCCCATGAGCCACAGGTTATGCACACCTACTGTTGCTTATGATAATTAGAGTCTGTGCTCCGGTTATATCTTCTTATAATGGGCACTATTGCTCCTCTCCATTGAATCTGAAACAGGTTGTACCTACCTCCTGAATTCTTCCATTAACATGCTTGCTGCTGTATATTCTTCAAACAAAATGACCAAGGTTGTTAATACCACTGAGGGACTTTCTTTTTGTCATGCTTGAGTCTTATGTAGCCCTATCCAGGGATTGCTGGCCTTAACCCTTAGTCATTTTGGCCTCTTGGCCACTGTAACATCTACCATGCAGGAAAGGAAATGTACTTTCCAATGTCAATTGATTTTCAACGTGAATACAATCAGCACACTTCCTATACCTCTGGAGGAGTTGGAATTGACCCCAAAGTTTGGCAGAACAAGAACTTTGGGCTGTACAGTAGATGAAGTTTACTCTTAGTAGCTGCAGTCTCTTCTTTCTTTATATTTTTATACTCTTCATAGCACTTCAAGTTCCTGACATCAAAACTCCTCACCCCATGCCTCCATCAAAGCACCATTTTAGGAAAAGTTTCTGCTACTTACAGTAAACTAATAACAATTGATAGCACTAAATGTGTTACTTTTCCAAGGAGCATTGGATTTTGACCTTATAAATAGATTGTATTTTAAAAGTTAATTTATAAATAAGTTTATTGGATTCCAGGATTCATTTTTTCATGATAATAATAAACAAAAATCATGGTTAGATTGTCAGGCCAGTCCCCAAAAGCTTTTTTAACTCATCATGAAATTTGACTGTAAAGCTCATTTTGTATAGCTAAGTTTTCCAAATTTCTAAAAGTTTACCCTTTAAAGCACCACATCTTAAAGATTTAAGCATTTTGAATGAGAAGTGTTCTAAAACGCATTATATAATTATTTGTCTTCTTCAGTGGAGAATATTGAATATAATTTTAAACTTCTTTTGGATTATACCTCAAAATCAATGCAATAATGTTTACAGGTCCTGTTGAGTTGTGTAGGACCAGCTGTTCCTATACTTAATAGCCCCAGACTAGAATGTTTTTTAGGTTTTTGTTTCTTTTTTTTAGTTTTTCTGTGTCCTTTCTTATTCTCAGTTGTCATTTCTTGCTGTTATCAGTATACCTTCCTCTAGTTGTATCTCTCACCCCCTAATTTGCTTCTTCAAATTTTGTGTGAGCTTAGAAACAAACCAACCTGCCTCCTCAAGTATTAAAATTATATAAAAAATTTCAATTTCTCTTAGTGACCTCTCCTATGAATGAAGTGCATATTCTTTCTATTTTGTGTATAGAGATCTTTTTGTTAGTTCCGTAGTTAATGGTTCTGTAGCTTTGTGAATTTGCATTTTACATTTATCATCTCATCTGATCATTTAAGCTGTTTTCTACACAGACAAGGTTGCCTGATATTGGAATTCTTGATAAGTAAGCTATTATTATAGACAATCATTTGTATTTTTATGGGAAAATGCATTCTGTGTTCCAACTGTAGGTGCCATCTACATGACTGTCAATTCCTCTGGCTACCATATGAGAAAGCAAAGGCTTTATCTGGGGATATGGTAGATTTACCATCCTAAGAAAAAGCATCTCTCCAGATCCATCCTGCCACTGCTAAACCATGGGGATGGAGGTTCTGGTCTTGGATCCTTTTGACTCATTTGAACAGATTGTTACTAAGTAAGCACTTTTAGGTCAAGGACTATTTTGTTGATTTTCAAATTTCATGAATCAGGGAGCTTGATGTAAGGAATATTTTAGGGAGCCTGAGACTTTCCTGGTCACCCAAATTCTACCTTTTAGAGCTGGAAAAGAATTTAATGATTATCTAGTTTAACTCCCTCATTTTACAGATGAGGAAATAGAAAGGTAAAATAATTTGCCCTAGTTTACATAGGTAGTAAGTAGTAGAGCTAGCATCAGAACTCAGTTTCCTACCCTTCATCTACTGCTGCTTCCCGTGTACCCAACTGACTATGAGGCAACTCCACAGATATAATGACAAAAGTGAAAAAAAAAATGGAAGAGAAAAAAACTTAGAAAAAAAGAACAGAGGCTTTTATTTTTATAGGCTGCATTTTAGGTCATCTAGGTACATATGTTCTAAAGGGAAGGAGAAATTCAAAACTAGAAGTCAAAGGATGTGGCTCTAAGTAGAGAGAGTAATTAAAGTCATGTAAGTGAGCTACTTTAAGGAGAGAATACAGAGGAGAAGGAACAGAGATCTGAGGACTGGATCCTTGGGAGAGAAATAGGATTAATGAGTCAGTATATAAACTATATTTTTCCAAAAGCAAACATTTTGATAAAGCAATAATATTTCTTTATTTTAAATACCAACATTCTCTCCACCCCCAAACCCACAGCTTAGAGAGCCAATTTTGGTATCACATTTTCATTTATCTACACATGGTTATGTATGGGATAGGAAAATGTGTTAGGCTCCATTTACAGTTAAAGAATGGGGCACAGAGAGGTTAATAACTTGCTTGATAGAGTTCTGTGTTGTCATTCAGGCTCCTTACTTGAGCAGTACAGTACTCAATTCCTTTGGTCTCTGTGGATTCCCCAAGATATAGAGGTGGACCAGGGGAAGACACAACTTTCCTTTTTCAAAGCTTTTCCTTAGAATGTAGGATTAGATGGAGCAGAAATCTAAATTGTGGCAAGCAAATTTTAGACTCAGAAGCCTTATATAAACTCTTCTATGATTCTTATGTAAAAAGAAGTAAAGTTTTCTTTTTCATCTAACTTTGTATTTTGGAGCTGGCAGAGCCACTTTCAGTCGTAACTAGTTATGTTATCTCCATGTGTATCCTTAGTCTATTTTTAGTTATTGAAAAGACCTCATTTCTTACAAAGATTTACAGTGTACTTTTATCATGCATAGAATAAGAATAAAAATGATGAATACAAATTATTTTTAGAACTTGAGTTTTTATTTTAATTATATATTTAATAACGGAAATTGAAATGCGCACAGTGGTGTCACATATCTTAAGCATGTACTGAATAAATGCTTGTTGGATCACATTGGAATTTAGTCTACTTCGCAGCATCATGTAAATCCAAGTTCATGTGAATTTCAACTGAATTTAAAGACTCAGCTGGTAGTGTTCAACAAATCTTTATTAAACACCTACTTTGTGCTAGGTACCATAATGTGTTAAGCCCTAACAATCCAAAAGAGGTCATTCTCATTCTCAGCAAACTCTGGTGGCTCTCCATTGCCTCCAAAATAAAATGTAAACTCCTCTGTTGAGCACTTAAAGCTCCAACAAGTCTTTCAAAGCCGAATGCACATTTACTGCCTCTCGCATACTTTATGCTCCAGCCAAACTGCCTTATTTGCTGTTCCCCATGCACTATATTCCATTTCCCAACACTCTTTTCTCAGGCTATCTGCCCGTGGACTGGAATGCACTCTTTCCTCATTGCCCCTGGCTTTCTTCAAGGCTCTCTTCTTCTATTGAGCTTTTCTTCATCTTCCCAGTTATAGTTACTAGTGTTTCTCCCCCATATAATTTATTTTGTATTCATTTATATGGAAACACATGATTTCCTCCATTAGAATATAAATCTCTTGAAGGCTTTGACTACATCCTTTTTTAATCTCCTAGTGCCTAGCATTATAGATGCTTAATTATTGGATGAATGAATAAATGAATGAAATTGATTATAAGAAGATGTTGGATCAGATTGGAATGGATGGTCATCATCTTTCTGTTTCAAACAGAAAGCCAGAGCTGGTAATCATGGTAAATTATGTTATCAAGTTATCAGCATAATCTTGAATTGTGTGTATATGAAACACAAATTTACTCATAATACTGTATCATACTACTATGATGAATTGTGAAATAAAAAATTCATATTCCTTAAATTAATGATACTTCATTGTTTAATGTACAAAGTTTTGTGGTATTTATAATACCACAATAATCACGTCTCAGAAACATGTTTGTCAACTGTTCATCTATGAGACAGAGCTTGCCAGGAACACAGATGGTGTGCCTGTTGGCCCTTCCAGGCTTGTGGTCCCCTTTCTTTTTTTGTTTCATAAAAGGAAAACAGTGGGAGGAGTCATAAGGAAATTGAAGGGAGTTTAGGGAGAAAACTCACAGATAAGAAGTACTTACTCCTTTGCAATGCTCAGTCTGCCTGTGGGATATCTCTTATGATGTTTAGTATTGTTGATTCCTGTCACAAAGCTGCAGGTAATGTTATGAATAACATGACAAGTTTTAGTAAAAATAGCATCAGCTTTGGAAATTGTCGAAATATAAAATGATGCACCTGAAAGTTGAAAGTTTCAAAGAACTTTATGAATTAAAACTAATCCTTTTATCCACTTAACTCTCTGGAAGCTCTGGGAGCTGGAAGCACTTAGCATCTTGTTCAGGTATTTCCTCTAAGTTAACTTGTTTGCTTCTGAATATAATGAGGAACATTGAGGGAAAACCTTCCCCCCACCCCAGATCTGCTAATGTGGGGCTCCTTCCGAGGAGCTCAATGCTTCCCTTTGGGAAGATGCAAAACTCCCTTTTTGATCCCTGAAGAGGCAGGCTTTGAAATGACAGGCAATTCCTTTTGCTTCGCATGGTCCCTGACACTGAACCAGGAAGAGTTACTCACTCACTAGGCTTAAAAGGTGAAGCCAGAATTGCCAGCCTTCTCTCCCCCTCTTTCAGACATGAGTCTTACACTCTGGATAGTTTTCCCTTGGACTTCTTAGGGGGAAGGGAGGGATAAGGCTATCTCCAGGATTAAACCTGATCCACTTGGATTCAGAGCTGAGTTCTTTGTTATTTAGGAGTGACTTCTCTTGTGTGTCTGTGTTCTCCTGCACTGGAGATGTATGCTTAGGAAAATCTTCTGTACTGAGGAAAGACCAGGGACAGTGCTATGTGTTTTACAGATATCCTCCACACAACAGTCCTGGGAGGTAGATGCCCTTATTGTCTCCATTTTACATTTGAAGAAAGGTAAGAAAGGTAGAGAGGTGAAATTACTTTCTCTGAGTCACACAGCTGGGAAGTGTCTGAGGCCAAAATGAACTCCGATCTTCCTGGCTCCAAGCCCAGCACTCTATCCACTGAGCCACCGTTCCCTTACTGAGCTAGGTTTTGTGCTGCCTGATGTCTTAGGCCTCATAGAAGAGTCTTTGAGAACAGTAGTGATGAATATGTCACAAGGTCAACAGCAGCTAAAGCCTCAAGAAACTCTTCAGAGCCCTTTTCTCTTCTGTCAGGGCTGCTTGTGTCCAAGTTCATGAGATGCTGGCCTGTGTAACCTGACTGTGGTGCAGTGCTCTTAGATCAGGAATCAGGCACAGCTGATCCAACTGGAACAAGCAATGCATGATAGCATTATGCTAAAAACGACAAAAGAGCCTATAATTCAGATGTCCATAGATGTTACTGCAGAGCAGCAGGGCAGAAAGTCCAGAGAGAGCGTGAAGGAAAATGAATGGACAAATAGAATCCTGATGAGGAATTAGAGAGAATGTCTGAATAATTAGGATATTTTAGGTTTTGAAATTAATTTAAATATAAGTAGTTCCTGAGAAAGTCTAGTTGGTTGTATTGATAGCTAGTAGTAAGTTTTAAATTAAACATCTAATTAAGAAAGAGAAAGAAAAGTACTGGACTCATGAACTGATTAGGGGCTTTATTGTTACCTTATCTACTAAGACAGGTTTATGAAAGGCACATCTGGGAGAAGGAGGGTCCGGGAGAAATTTTAAAAACCTCATCTTGTCTGCCGGTGTAGAGGCCAAGAATGAAGGGATCGATAGCATGTGCCTTTCTCATGGTATTTATGGAGTTAGTGCCAAATGGGTGCTCTATACACAGTACATGGCTTACACCAGCAGAGGGAGGGAAGTGGATGTTAGCAACCTCATAGTAGGTGTACACTTGCCAACAGCAGAGAGGCTAAGGGATGCATTCTGCAACTCAGTATATCAATTGATTAATTAGCATTTCTTGGTCACCCACCATGTGAATTACATGTAAATAGCATGTGAATAATAATGGTACTCTAGGTATGGTGAGGGATAAGAAGTCAGGGAAATAATATTAAAACAAATCAAGTAATAACAACCAGTGCAAAACAGCGTGTGACTGAGAGCTAAATTGTCTGGTAGAGATTATAAAACCTGAAGGAGGTCAGGAAGAGTGCTCAGTAAGATGTAGAAAAGTCATGGTGGGCTTTCCAGAGGAGGCAAAGGTGGATGAGAAAGAAGGAACTCCAGAAAAGGGGAGCATGATGAAAAGGTGTAGAAGATTCCTCTCATAGAACATATCAGTGAGTAGAAAATAGCCTCTTTAATTTCTAAGCATTCAGACTGAAGCCATGTAACTGAATAGATACAGTGTCTAACTATGATCTCGTTTTATTGATTAGATTCCTTGTTTGAGCTGATAGACTGCTTATGAGATGTTTTGTGGTAATGATGAAGAGGTCTCATGTTAAAACTGTAGATGATTAGAAAGTTAATTGTTGAGATAACTCAAGCTAATACCTTGAAGAAGCCTTGATAAAAGTTACCTTTCAGTTGTCTTTTTAACAATGAGCAACATGGAGATTCTTACATCCGGTGTTTTGATGAACAGGAGCATAGCAGAGACGTGGGAATCCTATGTGTCACTGAGTGTCTACATGTTTCAATTCCTCTCCTATATTCCCCTCTTCGTGGCTTTCTTTTGTTATTAAAGTCACATACTTAGGTACTTTGTGACTTTAATTTTGTAGTTTTCAAAACCCTTTGGGATATATGAAGAAACAACCAAAGTGAGTTTGTATTTTTACAGCCATATATGCCTATATGGATATTCATTAGTACTTACATAGTGTGGAAATGACAGCCCCCAAAACAAATAGTAGACAACCACTTGCTGGGGGCATTGTAGAGGAGATTCCTTACATCAAGCCAGGAATTGTTTCCAAGTACAGAGAATTGAATGTTAAGACAAGTTGAGAGAAAGAGAGATACCTGCAGTTCAGCAACAAGGTAAAATGAGAACAGTTGAACTTATTAAATAATTCGATTTCATCTTGTGTCCATGGCTCTTATCAGCTAAATGAAATAATCCCCACTCCCTAGTAGGGACAGAGTTTACTGGATAAGGAATCAAAATGAGATATCTATAGATCAAAGGCAAAGTGAAATGAGGCTAGAACTCACCTGGTATCTAGTATACTTTCTCTTTACCTGTTATTCACTCTCTCTGGACCACTCCCCCAACATGGACTCACACTCGTGGGTGGAGTCTCCAGAAAGTGACTGCTACCTCGGTTCCAAGGGCAACCCTATAGACTTGTATTGCTAAAACTATCTGTTAGAAGCCCCCACCTTCCACCCCTCAGTGGTATACTTTCCATTAATAATCAGTCAGCAGACTCACTCTTTACTAAGAGTAAAGACTTTTACTTTAGTAAAGACATTTTACATGGCATAGAAAGATGATTAGTTATAAAACATTTCCCTCCTCACACTGGAATTCACTGTCTCAAATATGCATAGTGTCCATAGAAAGAGTGGGCTTAACTTTGGAGAAGAATATTTGCAAGACACATGTAGGATTCACATGTGGTAAAGTCATCTCATAACTCCTGGTCTTGTAGGTCCAGGAAGTCCTTTCTTTGCTGATATGGGTGCAGTGTTTCACCTGTTCTTAGTGTCTGCTCTTCTCTATAGTCTGACTCTCTTTTCTGCAGCCAGGAGGTACACTCCTAGAAACCGTTTCCTTTTTTGGATGAATGCTTTTCTTAATCTATATCTGCCTGAAGTATGTGTCTCTGCTTACTACTACATGACGTGTCTCCTCTGGGTGGGGAGATGGAAGAGAAATTCCCTTCTTCCTTCCTGCAGAGGTCTCCTCCCCAGGCAGCTCCTGGCTTCCAATCTCTCTTACTTTAGGGCTGCTGAAATTCATCCAGGGCTTAATCATTTAAAGTCCCCAGCAGCATGGCTAATTTCTTTTCTTTGCCAATCACATTGTTCCCTTCTTGACCCAGAGAGGTGCTTAATAAATGCTTGTTGATTTATTTATTGTAAATAGATAGTTTGCCTCATTAGTTAACCATAAGGTTTAGCTAAGAGAGCTACTAAAAAAGAAGGCAAAGAACTATAAATCCTGATTCAAGTAAATATAGAGAGAATGGAGAACTTTGCAGTGACCTGAAAAGAATGTGTTTCTGTCAATACTATATAATACCTATGTAAGCAGGGAAAGCTGGAAAGATTCACTGCAGAAGGCAGGATTTGACCTGTCTTATAGAAAACAAGGGAAGCCAGTAGGCAGAGGTAAAGGAGAGCATTTCAAGAACAGGGTACCAAGTGGTAATTGTTGTCCTTTTTTCTTGAAGAAGACCAAAATGACATCAGTATGATAAAGTCAAGTTTCAGTGTGTCCAACTGTGGCTGATCAGATCAGGACGAGCTCAGAATGCTCTACCACAGGTTGGGCACAGATAGTCCACGTGAACATTTGGGGTGGATACTCTAAATTTGTACATCCTGCATTTCCTTTGAGCTGTTTCAATTCTGCTTTGCTCATAGAGCACAGCACCCTTTCTGATGTGGGCATGCCATGCTGAGTGGTCCTGTGCCAGTGTCTCCCATGTCCCACAATCAATTCCAAAGTTCTTGAGAGAGACCTTGAGAGTGTCCTTGTATCGTTTTTTCTGACCACCATGTGATCGCCTGCCTTCTGTGAGTTCTTCATAAAACAGTCTTTTTGGTAAGCGTAAGTTTTGCATTGGAACAATGTGGCCAGCCCTTTGGAGTTGCACTTTCTGAAGCAGAGTTTGAATGCTTAGCAGTTTAGTTCGAGTAAGACCCTCAGTGTCTGGTATGGTATCCTTCTAGGTGATCTTCAGAATCTTCCTAAGACAATTCAAATGGAAGTGATTCAGTTTCCTGGCATGGTGCTGGTAGATTGTCCATGTTTCACAGTCGTACAACAATGAGGTCAGCACAACAACTCTGTAGACCTTTGGTTTGGTAGTCATTCTAATACCTTTACTCTCCCATACTTTCCTTTGAAGCCTCCCAAACACTAAGCTTTGAATCCAGATATGGTGCGTCAGGTACGAGAAACAGCAAATAGGCCTGCGTCACTGAACTGTAGAGAAATGGAAAGGGTAGCTTGTAAGAAGCTTTGCAAACTAAGAAGAGACTATGTTGTGAAGGGCTTTAAATAGCAAACAAGATTTTACATTTGATCCTGTAGGTAACCGCTGAAGTTTGTTGATTAGGGCAGTGCCATGTTCAGACCTGTGCTATCACTTTAGATACTGAGTATAGTACAGACTGGAGTGGAGAGAGATTTGAGACAGGGAAGCCAATAGGCAAGAAATTAAAATAGTCTGGGCATGAAGTGATAACAGCCTGTTCTAGGGTAGCTACTGTGTTAGTGGAGAGAAGGGAAAGTAAAAGAGAGATATTGTGAGGACAGAAAAGACAAAACTTGGCAATAAAAGGGATGTATGAGTGAGTGTGAGAGAGGTAGAAGATGACACTGAGGTTGTGCACTTGAATTACTGAGAGAATGGTGTCCTCCATGTTAATAGGGAACTTTAGAAGAGGAGAGGGTAAAGATGAGTTCTGTTTTAGACACATTAATTTGAAGATGCTTACATGATATCCAGTTCAAGAAGTTCAAAAAGCAGTTGGTGATAAGAGATTGAAGTTCAGGAAAGAGTTTGGGGCTGTATGGATAGATCTGGGCGTCATCAGTATAGATATAATAATTGAACCCATGGGAGCTAATGAGATCTCCAACCATCATTATGTAGAGGGGGAAGGAAAGAAAGCTCAGGGCAGAGCCTTGGGAAACAGACATAGTTAGATACCTATGAATACAGAGCCAGCCAAGGAGACTGAAGCATAGTTAGACAAAGAGGAACAGTGTCACAAAAACCTAGAGAGGTGCAAATATCTAGGAAGAGAAGGTGTGGTGAACCTCGCAGAGGAGCCAACAAGAATAAGCATTGAGAAAAGGTCATTAGTTTGAGCAATTAAGAGATCACTGGTGACTTGGAGAGGGCAGGTTCAACTGAATGATGAAGCTGAAAGCCAAATTACAGAGAATTTAGAAAAGAGTGAGAGGAAAGAAATTGGAGGCAAAGATATAGATGCCTTTCCCAGGGAATTTAGGGGGAAAGAGGAGGAGAAATATATGATAGCTAGCTTGTCAGTTGCTGGAGTCGTTGATGAGTTAGGAACTTTTTATATAGAAAAGTAGCATATATTTATGTCTGAGGAATAAACAGTTCTGCTTAGTTACATTTATCGTATTTGTTCATTCAGCTTGCACCTCCAGGTATCAGTACTTGGCCTTGCACCATTTAACACTTTTATCAATGATTTGGATACAGACCTACATGGTACACTTATCAAATTTTCAGATAACACAAAGCTTGGAGGAAAAGCTAACATGTTGGAAAACAGAGTCAGGATCCAAATGTATCTCAGTAGGCTACAAAGTTGTACCAAATCTAATAAGATTAAATTTAATAGAGGTAAATGTAATCTCTCAAGAGGTAGTTGTGGATCTGCAATGGGAGAGGGAATTTACCCACCAGCATTTATCACTAGCAGTGAACTACAGATCTGTTGCAAACATACCGGCATTGTGCCAGACCTTAGGGTTACAAAGACAAAAATGAGAACAGTCCTTGGTTCTCAAAGGTTACATTCTTTATATTGTCTATGTGACTATAGGCAAGTGATGTAATCCTCAGTGGTTTAAGCAGTTCTCTAGAGATTATCTATTCCTAAGGAGTTGCCCATCTACTTCATTGGAAGGAATTCCTGCTCTCAAAGTTCACTACACTGATAAAATCACAGGTCTGAATCCTTGTCTCCCACCCTCTACAAGAAAGTAGTTAGATTTTAAAAAGTCAGTTTTTACAAATATAAGATGGGAGAGGTATGACTAGACAGGAGAGTAGTTTGCCTGAAAAATATCCCTAGATGTCTTAGTAGGCAGCAAGCTCATTGTGAGTCAACAGTATAGTACGGCAGCTGAGAAGCTAATGCAGTCTTAGGCTACATTAAGAGAGGCATACAAACTAGGAAGAAGGCAGTCATAGCTGTTGGTGAAAGAATATACTGATTCAACCATTCTCTAGAGCCATTTAGAACTATGACCCAAGTGTTATAAATCCAAAGCAATCAACACCACTACTAGGTATGTATCCCAAAGATATATAGCTATATATAAGAAAAAGAAAAGGACCTATGTAAAAAATATTTCTAACAACTCTTTGAGGTGGCAAAGAATTGGAAATTGAGGGAATATCCATCCACTGGGGAATGTCTGAACAAGTGATTGTATATGATTGTGATGGAAGACTATTGTGCTATAAGAAATGACAAGCAGGGTGCTCTCAGAAAAACCTGAAAAGACTTACATGAACTGATGCAAAGTAAAATGAGTAGAACCAGGAGAACAATGTATAAAGAAACAGCAATGTTGCATGATGATCTACTGTGAATGAATTAGTTATTCTGAACAATACAATGATCCAAGACAAATTTGAAGGATTTATGACGAGAAATGCTAAACCATCTCCAGAGAAGGAACCGATGGAGTCTGAATGCATATTGAAGCATACCTTCTCTTTACTTTCTTTATTTTTCTTGTTTGTTTATTTTTATCAGTGTTTTCTTTCACAACATGGCTATCATGGAAATATGTTTTGCATGATTGTACATGGATAACCTATATAAAATTGCCTGCCTTCTCAATGCAGGGGGTGGGGCAAGAGGAGAGAGGTAAGGGGAGAATTTGGAATTTGGAACTCAAAATTTTTTAAAAAAACAAATGTTTAAAATTGTTTTTCATGTAATTGGGGGAAAAGAAAATATTAAGTTTTTTTATGCAGTGACAGTCCTGTTGTACACTGCTCTACTATATCACTTTAAAATATCATGTTCCATTCTGGGCATCTCATTTTAGGAAAGCTTAGAGGGAGAGCATTCAGAGGAGGGCAAATAGATGGTGAAGGGATTCATGTTTTTGCTGTATGTGGGTTAGTTGAAAGAAATGGGGACATTTAGCCTAGAGAGGAGATGATTTAGGGGGTACATGACAACTTTCTTCAAGTTTTTGAAGGGATTGTCATTAAGTAGAAGAATTAGACTTATTCTACTTGGCAACTGGGAATAGAACTCAAAGCTATGGGTAGAAGTTGCAATTTTAGGTTTGATATCAGGAAAATTTCATAGGACTAACCAAAAGCAGAATGGTTGCTTTGGGAAGTAATGAGTCCCCCCAGCCCCCTTCACCAAAGGTCTTTAAGCAAAGGCTTTATGATCACTTGTCATGTGGGCTGCAGAGGGGTCTTTTTTTTCCTTTTCCATATTGTTGGAGATCTCATCAGCTCCCATAGGTACAGTTATTATATCTATACTGATGATACCTAGATCTATATGTATACAGCCCTAATTTCTTTCCTGAACTCCAATCATGTGTAAGATATAGAGAGAGTATATGGAAAGTAATATCAGAGAGAAGCTGAGAGATTGTGGAGGTGGGGGAAGGAGGTGACTTGGAAAGGTGTTCCACAGAAGTTGCAAAGTGAGTTGAGTCTTGAAGGGAGCCGAAAAAGAAAAGAAAGGAAAAGAAAAGAAAAAGCTAAGAGGTGCAAGTGAGAGGGGAAAACATTCAGGCATGGCAGACAGTGCAAAGGCATTGAGTTGGGAAGGGGAATTCATGTCAAAGAAATTGCAAATAAGAAGGGATTCTGGGAAGATAGCAAAATAAAGCAGAAGATTACCTGGCTCTCCCAAATTTCCAAATAAATAATTTGAAGTAATGCCTTAAAGTGAACTTTACTGTGGCAGACATAATTAAAAGTGGGAATAAAACAGTTGTTCAGCCTTAAACAACTTGGGAGGATGTTAGGAAAGACCTGAGATCCCCAGGGTCAAAGTCTGACCTGATTGAAGTGCAAATACCTCCAGTATTGAATCAACAAACCCAGTCAACAAACAACAAGCCCTTAGGGGCAGCTGTGTTGGCAGCCTCAGTTGCAGGTACTTTAGCCCCATGAAAAGTGTAGGGGTCAGGCAACTGAAAAGGGGAAGACTGACTGCAGTGCTCTTTACTGGCTGGCACTGGACATGGGACTCAGGTGCATAGATGCTATGCCTGTGGCTGTGGGCAAGGAGTATTGAGGACATGCTAGTAGTATAGTTGCATAGGAGCTCTACTGGCTATGGTCACTTACAGGAGAGCAGATCCTTGGTTCTGGTTTCAAGGCAGGGGGTGAGCTGAAGCTTGCATCCACTGGAGGGACATCAGGGAGTAAGAGTGTTTGTGGTGACAGTGTTGCCAGGGTCCCTGGTCATAGCTCAGGGGCAGAGAGGAGTACCTGAGGTCAGCCACCTGGATAGAGCTCAGAAACTAACAGCAAGAAAAAGTCTGAAGTCTGAGACATTATCCCCCATACTTCCATACTAGAGCTTAACTCTAACATAAGCCAAGAAATGGCTGCTAAAAAAACAGTAAACAAAAGAGAAAGACCCCAACCACAGTTTGCTACTGTGGTGATGGAGAAGATTAGGGTTCAAACTCAGAAGAAGACAGTGAAGTCAAAACATCTACTTCTAAAGCTTAAAAAATGTAAAATGCGGGGGAGGAGCCAAGAGGGTGGAGTAGAAAGACACATATACTCTAGTGCTTCTCCCACAGCCCTGGGGAATTGAGCAGCTGAGTGGAATCTCAACCTTGAACATAATACTGGGGAGAGGAGAGGCAATAGGACCATCCTCTTGACAAAGGATTCAGAAATCAAGTTGGGAAAAAGCCCAAAAAGGAAAAAAAAATAAGACCATAGAAGGTTACTTTCTTGGTGAACAGGTGTCTCCTCCCATCCTTTCAGATGAGGAAGAACAAGGTATACTGTCACAGGAAGTCAAGGCCCCTGCCTCCAGTGCCTCCAAAGTGAACTTAAACTAGCCTAAGGCAATAGAAGAACTTGAAAAGAGAGTCAGAAGCTTGTTGAAGGAGAACCAAAAAAATTGCTGAGGAAAATAACACCTTTAAAAAGAGGCTAACTCAGTTGGAAAAAGAGGTCCAAAAAGCCAATGAGGAGAAAAAGGCTTTAAAAAGCAGAATTAGCCAAATGGAGGAGAAGGTTCAAAAGCTCACTGAACAAAATAGTTCTTTGAAAGAGAAAATTGAGTTCAGGAAAATGAATGACTATGAGATAAACCAAGCAGTTAAAAAACAAAACCAAAAGGTTGAAAAAATAGAAGATAATGTGAAACATCTCATTGGAAAAACAACTGACCTGGAAAATAGATCCAGGAGAGACAACTTAAAAATTATGGGACTACCTGAAAGCCATGATCAACAAAGAGCCTAGACATTATCTTCCATGAAATTATCAAGGAAGACTGTCCTGATATTCCAGAACCATAGGGCAAAATAAATATTGAAAGAATTCACTGATCACCTCCTGAAAGAGACCCAAAGAGAGAAACTCCTAGAAATATTGTGGCCAAATTTCAGAGTTCCCAGGTCAAGCAGCTTGAAAAAAACAATTTGAGTATTGTGGAAATAAAATCAGGATATCACAGGATCTGGCAGCTTCAACATTAAGGGATCAAAGGGCTTGGAATAGGATAATCCAGAAGTCAAAGGAACTAGGATTAAAACCAAGAATCACCTACCCAGAAAAACTGAGTATAATATTTCAAGGGAATAAATAGTCATTCAATGATATAAAGGACTTTCAAGCATTCATGATGAAAAGATCAGAACTGAAGAGAAAATTTGCCTTTCAAACACAAAAATCAAGAGAAGCATGAAAAAGTAAACAGGGAAGAGAAATCATAAGGGACTTAGTAAAATTGAACCATTTACATTCCTACATGGAAAGAAAATATTTATAACTCTTGAGACTTTTATCAGTATTTGGGTAGGTGGAGGGATTGTACACACACACTCACACACACAGAGTACAGGCTGTGTTGAATCAGAAGAGATGATATCTACAAAAAAATAAAAATTAAGGAGTGAGGGAGGAAAATACTGGGAGGAGAAAGGGAGAAATGGAATGGGGCAGGCTATAACTCATAAAAGAGATAAAGAAAATCTTGTTCAATGGAGGAGAAAAGGGAGAAGGAGAGAGGGGAAAAGTGAAGCTACTTTCTCCACATGTGGCTTAAGGAGGGAATAACATGCTCACTAAATTTGATATGAAAATCTATCTTACACTATAGGAAAGTAGGGGAATAGGCAACAAGTGGAGTGAGGGGAATGATATAAGGGAGGGCAAATGGGAGAAAGGAGTAACTAGAAATAAACACTTTTGAGAAGGGACAAGGTCAAATGAGGGAATAAAAAAATAAGGGGGTGATAGAGTAGGATAGAGGGCAATATAATTAGTATTACACAACATGATTATTCTGGAAGTCTTTTGGAAAACAACACACGTCTGTATTGATTTCCTTATCTTTTCAGTGGGGATGGGTGGGGGGGAGGGAGAGAAGTTGGAATTCAAAGTATTAGAAATGAATATTGAGAATTATTGTTGCATATAACTAGCAAATAAGAAACACAGGTAATGGGGTATAGAAATTTATCTTGCCCTACAAGAAAAGAGAGAAAATGGGGATAAGGAAAGGGTGGGGTGTGATAGAAGGGAGGGCTTATTGAGGGAAGGGGTAATCAGAATGCAAGGTATTAGGGAATGGGGGGAGAGGAGAGATGGGGAGAAAAATTGGACATGTTACAAAGTGATGTTACAAAGCAATTAGTATTAAAACAATTGACTGAATTAATTACTGAGACTAAATCAGAGACATCTTTAGTTTGGGGAAATGAATTTTAGTCAGTTTCCTAGAGTCAGGTAACCTCAGGTAAAATTTGGCATTGAATGAAAAGTTAATGGTAAATTTGATTTTATAATTGTTATTTAAGCAGGAACTAGAACAGGTATAGAAAGGAATGTAAGCCACTTAAAACTTGTCTCAAAAGATGTTCCTTAGCCAATGTGAAATTATAGTCATATCTAAAACCTGCTTATTGGAACTTGCTATTTTAAGATGCTGTGGGACTATTAACCAACTGCTCTTCTGAGTCTAACTCCAGGTATAGATAGCAAGAAAGGTGGTCTGAGCCTCCAATCCATGATGCCAGTAAGCCTGTAAGATGGTGGTATGAACTGCAAAAAGTGATCTCATGGGAAGAGTGGGAGAGCGGCTGTTCAGCCTCAGTTGAGGTAGGATTCTGCTGACTCACTTTCCCCCCACTGACATCTGGCAGACTTGAAACCTCACTGAATGCAAGTTGACAATCTACTCTTGCCTGGAACAGACATAAAGTTGGAGAGATATCATTTCTCTGCAATGTCCCTACTCTTAGTGGCAATTTTCTATAGTCAAAAGATTTGTAAGCTTAATACCAGATCTATTAAATTATAGATTGTTGGTAGGGGAACATCTGAGGTTAAGTCTAAAATTAAGCTATTAGGCTTAGGACTTTAGATCAGCAACAATAAGTTAGGGTCCTCCAATTCTTAGTAATAGTGTGGAGACAATTAGGTCAAGGATTTGTAAAGTTAGCATACATGGTTATTATTTGTGTCTCAGTTGGTTAATGTTAAAAAAAAATTGGTTTGTGGTCTATATTGTAAATGCTTTAAAAGAAGTATTAGGGGGGAAAGAGTAAAACAAGAATATCAAGAAAATTAAGAAAAGAAATTCAGCCAAGGAAAAAGAGATCCAAAAACCTATAGAAGAAAATAACTCTTTATGAATTAGAATTGGGCAAGGGGAAGCTAATGAACTCATAAGACAGCAAGAAATAATAAAGCAAAATCAAAAGAATGAAAAAATAGAAGAGACCATAAAATATCTCATTACAAAAACAACTGACCTGGAAAACAGATTAAGGAGAGAAAATCTAAGATTTGTTGGGCTACCTGAAAGTCATGATTTAAAAAAAAAAGACAAGTCTAAACAATATATTTCAAGAAATTATTAAGGAAGATTGCTGAAGTTTTAGAAATAGAGAGTAAAATCATAATCATAAAGAAATCATAGATAACGCTGTTGAGAGGCCGACTTCTTCTTTCTAGCAAGTCCCAAGCCAGACCATGAGAAATGGGTTGAATGATCTGTGGTCAGAGGAAGAGTGCGAACTCTTTCTTCCATGCTCACATGAAGTACAGGAAAGGGGCGGCCAAGCTACAGGCTGTCGACTTCATCAAGAGGCATGCCTACGTTAAGGGCATCTCAAAGGACATAATCCATGATCCAGGCCAAGGGGCTCCTCTTGCAAAAGTATCTTTCCAGGATCCTTATCAATTTAAAAAGAGGACAGAGTTGTTCATTGCTGCTAAAGGCATCCATACCAGCCAGCTTGTGTACTGTGGTAAGAAAGCTCAGCTCAACATTGGCAGTGTCCTCCTAGGCACCGTGCCTGAAAGGACCACAGTGTGCTGTCTTGAAAAAAAGCCTGGGGACTGGGGTAAGCTTGCCTGTGCATCTGGAAACTATGCCACAGTGATTTCCCATAACCCTGAAACCAAGAAAACATGGGTGAAGTTACCTATAAGCTCTAAGAAAGTGATCTCCTCTGCAAACAGAGCTGTGGTTGGTGTTGTTGCTGGAGGAGGTCATATTGATAAGCCCATCCTTAAGGCAGGTCATGCCTACCACAAATACATGGCCAAGAGAAACTGCTGGCCTCGTATCTGGGGTATGGCCATGAATCCTGTGGAACATCCCTTCAGAGGAGGTAATCACCAGCATATTGGAAAACCATCCACCATTTGGAGAAATGCCCCAGCTGGACACCGCTGCCTGGCATACTGGTCGACTCTGGGGTACCAAGGCTGTGACGGTACAGGAGAAGGAGAACTAAAGTACAGAAACCCAACAATAAAAATTATTTGGGAATTGTAAAAAAAAAAAAAAAGAAAAGAAATCATAGAAATGCACTGATTATTGTCTCAAAAAAGATCCCAATATGAAAACTCACAGGAACATTATAGCTAATTTTTGAAACTCTCAGGTCAAGGAGTAAATACTATGTATAACTAGAAGGAAACAATTTAAATATTGTAGCTACAGTCAGAATGACATAAGATTTAGCAGCTTCTACATTAAAAGACAGAAAGGCATGTACATTCTGAAGACCAAAGGAGCAGGGTTTGCAACCAAGGATAACAGTAAATCCGAATCTGGTAAGGAAAAAAAAAAGAATATTTATTTAATTAAAAGACAATTAAAAAAACAGAAAAATTAAATAGAAATATGAAATACACATATGAATATATATCTAATATAATATATAATAGATATATAAATAGAAATATGAAATAGATACCAGAACTATAATAGTGGGGGACTTAAACTTTCCCCTCACAGAGCTAGATACATCAAACCAAAAAATAAATAAGAAAGAAATCAAGAAGATGAGTGGAATCTTAGATAAACTAAATATGATAGCTATATGGAAAGAACTGAATTGGAATAGAAAGTAATATACCTTTTTCTCAGCAGTACATGATACTTTTACAAAAATTGACCAAATATTAAGACATAAAAACTTTATAGTTCAGTACAGAAAAGCAGAAGTATTAAATGCATCCTTTTCAGAGTACAATGCAATAAAAATATATTTAATAAGGGATCATGAAAAATATATTAAAATTAATTGGAGACTAAATGACCTAACCTTAAAGAAGGAGTGGGTTTAAAGAACAAGGTGTAGAAACAATACTTTTATTAAAGACAATAATAAAAATGTGACAACAAACTTCTTTTATGAAACAAATATGGTGCTGACACCTAAACCAGGAAGAGCAACAACAGAAGAAAATTATAAACCAATTTCACTAATGAATATTGATGCAAAAACCCTAAATAAAATACTAGCTAGGAGACTACAGCAATATATCATAAATATTATACATTGTGACCAAGTGGGATTTATACCAGAAGGCAGGGGTGGTTTAATATAAGGACAAATATTTAAATAACTGATTATGTATCAATAACAAAAATAACAAAAATATGATTATATCAATAGATTCAGAAAAAGTTTTTGACAAAATACAGCACTTATTCCTATTTAAACACTTGAAAGGATAGGTATGAGTGGATTTTTCCTTAAAATGATAAGCACTTACTTGAAATCATCAGCAAGAATTTTTTGTAACAGGCTTATCTAGAAGCCTTCCAAATAAGATAAGAAGTGAGACAAGGATACTCATTATTACCAATAGTATTCAATATTATATTAGAAATGCTAGCAATAAGAGAAGAAAAAGAAATGGAATTAATCAGAATAGGCAATGAGGTAATAAAACTATCTCTTTTGCAGATGGTATTATATGCTCAGAAAATCCTGGAGATTCAACTAAAAAACTAGTGGAAAACTAGTGGAATTTTGGCAAAGTTGCAGGATACAAAATAAATTATGAGGATTGCAGTTGTAGGATACAAAATAAACCCACACAAATCATCAGCATTTCTCTATGTCACCAACAAAACCCTGAAAGAAGACGTAGTAAGAAATACCTCATTTAAAATAACAGCATAAAATATTTAGGAGTGTATCTGCTAAGACAAACCCAGAAACTACATAACATAATTATAGAACATTTTTATATAAAGTCAGATTTAAATAGTTGAAGAAATATTAATTGTTCATGGGTGAGCAGAGCCAATAAAATAAAAATGACAGTTCTACTTAAACCAATCTACTTATTCAATGCCATTCCAATTGAATTACCAAAAAAATTATTTTGAGCTAGAAAAATAATAACAAAATTCACTTGGAAGAACCCAAGATCAAGAATATCATAGGAATTAATGAAAAAAATGTAAAGGAAGATCTAGTAGTACCAGATTTTAAACTATATTGTAAGGCAGTAATTATCAAAACTGTCTGAAACTGAGTAAGAAATAGGTGGATCAGTGGAGCAGAGTAGACATACAATACACAGTAGTAAATGATTATAATAACCTTATGTTTTACAAATACTAAGATTTAAGCTTTTGGGATAAGAATTCATTATTTGACAAAACTTGTTGGGAAAAAAATGGAATGCAGTCTGGCAGAAACTAGGTATACACCAATATCTTACATCATTTACCAAAATAAGATCAAAATGGATATGTGACCTAGGGGAAAAGGGAGAGATAAATAAATTAGAAGAACATGGAATAAATTGCCTGTAAGATATAGGGATAGCAGAAGAATTTATGAATATAAGAGTTTCATTAATAAGAAGATAGGATTGTGATATATAAAATGGTTAATTTTGATTATATTAAATTAAAAAGGTTTTGTACAAATAAAACCATTGTAGCCAAAATTAAAAAGAATGCAGAAAACTGGGGGAAATTTTTATAGACAGGAAAAAGGTCTCACCTCAAATATATATAGAAATTTGTCAAATTTATAAGAATTGAGTTACTCCCCAATTGATAAATGGTCAAAAGATATGAACTTGGATGAAGAAGTCAATGTAGTCTTGTCAAAAATGTGCTATATAATTATTGACTCTCTAGAAAAATGCAAATTAAAACAACTTTGAGCTACCATCTCACACCTTTCAGACTGGCTAAAACGATAGAAGGGAAAATTGACAAACAGAGGGAATGTGGACAAATTGGGACACTAATGCACTGTTGATGAAACTGTGAACTAATCCATTTTGGAGAACAATTATGTTCACTTTTTTTTTTTTTTTAAATCTTCCCCTATTACAATGAAATAAAGAAACCAAGTTTTATCAGACAAGTGATTTATTCAGGAGGGCATGCAATAAATAAATCAGGCCCCAGGCTCTTGGTAGCACAAGAGTGCCCAAACCCTGGTTTCTCCCCAGTTAATATACAGTTTAGAGTGAGTGAAAAACAGAATATAGAGATTAAGACATCTGATTTCTTATTGGTGCAGCGAATAGGGAGGTACTCAGGTGAGGGTCGGTGGTAAAATCTTGTGATCAAGAGTAGTGGGGAGTGAACTTGTGCAATCTCCAAAATCAGTTGACTTACATAGAGTTGAAACTTAACTTCACAAAATGATGGATTAAAAAAAATGGAGCTACTTATTTTATTTTTAATGTAACACACATCCATACCCACACCCACATCCATACACACACATACCCCCACCCCATGCCTCCCACTCCCATCCTCTTCTTTGCGAAGAAGGTAGGAAAAAAAAATCTAATCAACACTAGTATTTTGTGATTGAAAAGCACTGTTTCTATTTCCTTTGTCCCTTCTCTCTTCTCTAAACCTAGACCTGACCTCTAATTATTTATTGAACAGCTCTGGTCATATCCCTCCTGTGGGAGATGGGATGGGGGTGGGGGTCAAGGCTGGTAAGTGGGATATGACAAAAGCAGCTTCTCTTTTCTTTTTTTTTGGGGGGGGGGGGAAATCTTTGTTACCTTAGAATAATCTGCTGGTTTTTTGCAGCATCATTCCTTCTCATTAAATAATCGTCCATAGGTTTGATTCTTAGGACCACAGCTGTACCATTTTTTTTTTTACCCTGTCAGCCTATGTTTAGAGTGCAGAGAATATTGTTAGACTTGAAAGCTGTAGTAGGTAATTCTCAGTCTAAGATTTTGCCATTTACATATTTATGTTTGCAACAGTAGAGTAAATACTCTGTGAATAAATCTTATTATCTTTGAATCTCTTCTTACAGGATGATAGAAACAGATGACTATTAGGCAGTTTCAGGTATGCTCCTACCTTTAACAGTGATCTGGACACACGTTTTCAAAGTTCCATGCTGTTAACAGAGTATTCAACCCTCGGGCCCAGTGCCCTACTTAAATATGAATATGTACAGGGGAAAAATGAAGTCTTCATAACGAAGGCTGAAGAGAGATAGTTTCTGGAATTTTAATAAACATTTTAAATAAAAATCTAATAAGCAGTGAGAGGGAAGAGGGAAAGGGGGTGTGTGGAAAGGCATTCCAGAGATCAAGCCTAAGTTGCCATGGTGCAGTTCCTGGGAGGGAACAACATAAACATACTCAACAATGCCTTTGGCATCATTACACACATTTTGTGGAAGAGGAGGAGCGGGAATCACTCCTTTCCTCTCCCACTCCCCCATCATTCCCAGGGATAGGATGTAGGTACACTATGCAGAAGGTCCTATTGCCCTGGGCATGCAGCCCCAAAAGTGGATGTTGCCTTGAGAGAGCAGAGAACGAAAAGGAGAGGGAATGTCATAGAAGGACACCCACCTCCCAAATCCATCATAGCATGGGGCATGTTTGTAAATGGGAGAATTGAATTGCCACCCCTTAGTGCAATGCTTTGCCACCTTTATTAGAAACAATCTCTTCACCTTATGTCTTCCCTATTTATCTTCTCTTGTTGGAAACTATCCATTTCTCGGGAAAGGTGAATACTGTTATTTCAGTCTGTGGTTTTTTTATGTAGTATCCAGGTCACAGTTCTTTCTAGGGGCCTTAGCATTTTCCTATCCAACTGTCCTCATGCCCCAACAGGCTTGACGTTGGATATAGTTAGCAGTGGACATAGATGGGCTACTTTCCAGAGTTATAACATGCATCACAAAACATGTCATGAAGCATGCAGCACAAAAAGATGTCTTCGTATCAACATTTTAAAATTAATTAAGTTGAGGAGGAGGAATGTAGAGATCTCAGACCATGGACAAAAGACTTCTTGGTGAGGGAGAGACCCATTTGACATTGACCTATGATTTTTATCCCTTGGGCAGGAAATCATAAGAGTGTTGCTGAAGAGGCTACTGCTAGGAGAGGGAACAAGGCAGTTGACCTGAGAAAGCCCTCACCAGGAAGAATGGGGATGGTTCCTATTACTCTGGCTAACCAGGTGCCACACTCAGGTATTTCTTCCTAATAAAAGATTACAAGGGCTTTCAGCTGTCCTCTAAATTTTGGCAAAAAGTCAAAGTTTTTCCACCCTAGCTATGGCTTTGTTCTTTATCCTAAGACTCTCTAGCTGGAAACTAGCAGCTGATACAGGAGCCTGGTTGGCTCTGAAACTATTGGAGAAGGATAGGCATTGCTAATTCTTCTGTTGACACTGGGGAAAGTGCAGAACTGGGAGGTTTCTAGCTGAAAATGGGAAAATGGAATATTTCTCTTTCTTACTCATTTTTAAAGACCCATGATTTCATAGGTGAATGTATTGCCTTCACTGAAATAGATAGCAATCCCCTCTACTCCTTAATCAACAATCCTAATGAGTGATCATGACCAAAAACTTGATCACCTGTGTCCCTTCCAGGTGACAAGCCACTATGAATGTAGATGAGTTGGTAGTACTTGCCATTGTCATAGTCTTTGAGAAATCATGAGAAGTCACCTCCATGTTCACATTGGACAGTGGAGTAGGACTGTAGTGGAAAAGTACTTCTGTTACTAAACAAAATGTAATTTTGCTTTTTTCTCTGGGAGGGGTAGTATTGATCAGGGAAGTTCCCTGATCATCCTCATGAGCTTACAGGAAGGGAAGCATTTGTTTGGGGTTTTGAAGACATATTCCTATTAATGTTGGCACCTCATGGAGGTTGGATCTCAGGAATTGGGAATAAGTTGGTCAAGTGATATTAGATCAGTCACCTCATTGTATAAAAGGAAGCTGACAGGGTCTTTTTCCCTTTCCTCCCTTCTGAGTATAGGTCAGAACTTAAGAGTAGACTGTGGTCCCTAGTGGAGCATCTGCACCTTGGTATAAAACTGTTTTTCCCTTTAGTCCCAGAGAAGTCTATAGAGAGCTCTCGGACTTTGAGACCCTGGAGAAGTAGTGGCAGAAACATAACAAGCTCTCTACTATGTGGTAGCTGAGGGGATGAGATGGGTCCTGAGTGGCAGAGATTCCTAAACCCTACCTTCTAGAGAGAAGAAAAGGCAGGGAAGGAGAGTCCTGAAATCCAGCTTTCTGGTGAGAGAATTGAAATTTCTGAACAACTCCTCACTCCTGGAATAGTCCCCAAAGCTAGAAGAATCACAGTGGCGTCCAAGCTTGGGCATGCAGGAAGAAAAAGACCCTACATTCTGCCTTTGTGATTGTGAGAGGGTTGAATTTTGAAAGTGTGATAGGAAGAAGTTTGCCCCTTTCTAGCAATATGCTTAAATTAGATCTCTAGTCCAGAAGAATTCCAAGTCCTCAGGGTAGTATTGTAAGGCTGAACGTCAGTATGGTCTTTGAGTGGATAGAGGATTTACCAGAATATCAGGGGTGGCTCTCTAAAACCACTAAGTTCTTTTCCTTGATGAGAGTCCAAGTTCTAGGAACTGTTGTCCTAGAAGATTATGGGGTCTTAAGGAGAAGTGCAATCAATGGAAAGGCAGGAGAATAGTATTGATCATTTGCTATTAGCTACTTTGTATGAATCCTTGGAATAGCTTGGTCAAGCTACCTGTGTGACCTTAAACAAGTCACCTATCCCCTCCAAGCCACAGTTTCTTCATCTGCATGAGGAAAGAGTAGGACTAGAAGATCTTTTAGGTTTCTTCCTACTCCAATATTCTGATTCTGGGGCCCTTTATAAGAGTTTCCACTTTGAGTTATTTTTCTAGTGCTTCAGTTACTGGATGATTTTTTTTAAAAAAAGCTTATTATTTACTTATTACATTCTTTTCTTTTTAAATTTTGAGTTCCAAATCCTTTCCCTCCCTCCCACCCCCTTCCCCACTCACTGAGAAGGCAAGCAATATGATATCAATTATACATGTGAAATCATGCAAAACATATTTCCATTTAATCCATATTTCAAAAAAAAGCAAGAAAATCATTGTTACTTATTTGTTAGTGTCTGAGCTAGAGCTAGAATTGAGCTCTCCCAGCTTGCAGTCTAGAGATCTCTGTTATTATGTTTTACAGCCTCACAACATTATCTTTTGATGTGCTGAAAACATCTCTATCAAAATTAAGCCAAGATGTTAAATATGCAAGAACAGAAGAGGGAGAGATTAGAGCTAATCAGAGATGTGATAATGATTTTCATATGTTTATTAGTCAGCGGACTGTTTCATAGATTTTCTGAAAGCAATTGCAAATGTCTTCAAGTATAATCAATCAGACCACATTTACTAAGTGTCTACTATGTGTCAGGCATTGTACTAAGTGCTAGAGATATAAAAAGAGACAAAAGACAGTGACTTGCTTCAAGAAGTTCACAATCTGCTAGGAGAGACTAACTAAACAAATATGTACAAAACAAGCGATCTACAGGATAAATAGGAAACAATTAAGAAGGGGAAGGCACTGGAATTAAGAACCCTTAAGGAAGGCTTTCTGTGAGAAGATGAAATTTTAGTTAGAACTTAAAGGAAACCAAGAAAGATGGTTGGAGATGAGGAGGGAGAGCATTCCAGGCATGGGGGACCACCAGGGAAAATGCCCAAAGCTGAGAGATGGAGTATCTTGTTTGTGGATAGCCAGGAGGGCAGTATCACTGGATTTAATAGTAAGAGTCAGGGAGTAAAGTATAAGAAAATTGGAAAGGTGAGAGGGAACTAAATTATGAAGGCCAGTGAATGCCAAACAGGGTAATTTATATTTGATCCTGGAGTTTATTGAGTTGAGGTGGGAGGTAGGATGACGTGGTTGGATCTGCAGTTTAGAAAACTCACTCTAGAAGCTGAATGGAGAATGGATTAGAGTGGGGAGAGACTTGGAGTAGGCAGACACACCAGCAGCTATTGTAGTAATCTAGGCATGAGAAGATGAGGATCTGTGCCAGTGTTGTGGCACTGTCAGCATATTTGAGAGATATTGCAAAGATGAAATTGACAGGCCTTGGCAACAGACTAGAGATGGTGGGTGAGGTACTGAGGGGTTGAGAATGATTCCCAGGTTGTGAGTCTAAAGTACTAGGAGGATGTTCTTTCCCTCTACAGTGACAGAGAAGGTAGAAAGGGAAGGGGATCAGGGTTTAGGGGGGAAAGTAAGAATTCTGCTTTGGATATATTTAGTTTAAGATGTCCACTGAACATCCAGTTGGAGTTGTCTGAAAGGTAATTGGTTGGAGGTCAGCAGAGAGATTGGAGCAGGAAAGATTGATTTGAGATTCATTAGCATAAAGGTGGTAATTAAATCCATGGGAGCTGATGAGATCACCAAGTGAAGTAGTATAAAGGGAGAAGAGAAGAGGACCCAGGAGAAGACCCTGAGGGACACCTATGGTTAAAGGGTATGATCTTGAGGAGGAGCTAGCAAATGAGGAAGAGAAGGAGTGGTCATACAGATAGAAGGAAAATCAGGATAGAGTAGCATCCTAAAATCCTAGATAGGAGAGACTATCAAGGGGAAGACTGTGGTAAAGCTTCAGGGAAGTCAAGGACAATGAGGGTTGAAAAAAAAAGTCACTGAATTTGTTCACCAAGAGATATATTACATATTCCAATGATGACATATGCAAAAAGTACCACAGTGTATGGTCAGATATAATCTTTTCTTTGTAACAAGGGAGGGCTTAATGGAGGAGAAGAAAATATAAAAAAGTGACGTGTAAAAATAGAAAGCTTCATTAAAACTCAAAAAGATGTGATGTAAAAGATGACATGAAGGACAGGGATCAGTGGACAAGGAGGTGCATTAGTCATGCAATGAGAATGAGCAGCAATAAGCCCAACTCATGCTCTGATATCCACAAAATCGTTTTAAAAACAGATTTTTATTGATATCTTTGTTTGTATATCTTCTACATTTCCCCCATATCCTTCTCCTTCCCCTTCCCAGAAAGCCATCCTTTATAACAAAGATTTTTTTTAAGAAGGAAGAAATGCAACAAAAGCAATCTACACAAAGGAAAAAAAACCGCTGATGTTATATGCAAGATTCCGCACTAACAGACCGTTCCCACCCCCTATCTCCCACCTCTGCAGAAGAATGGGGACAGGGAGGTGTCTTCCCACAGTTCTCCTTTGATTATAAAGATTTGTTTGTATAATTTCACAATATTCAGTTTTGATTATTTTATGGTTGTTGTTCTTTCCACTTATGGTAGTCATTGTGTATATTGTTTTCTTGGCTCTGCTTGTCTCACTATGTATCTATCATAGCAGTTTTTCCATGATTCTACATATTCATCATTTCTCACAGCACAGTTCATAATTGGTTTAGCTATTCATCAATCAGTGGGTGCCCACTTTATTTCTAGTTCTTTGCTAACACTGAAAGTGCTGCTATAAGTATTTTGTTATGTAGGGAGCCCCACAAAACCTTAAAGGGACTGAGCAGGACATGTCTCAAGAGCCTCAAGTCTTCTTTGCAATAGGTATGGGAAACTATTGACAAGAATTTCACAGGATGAGATGGCATGGATGGATTCTGATCTGCACTAATGGATAGTGTGTCTGAATCACTGTCTGTCTGAAGTATTGCTGGTAAGCTAGCAATAATGATCAACCAAAATTCCAAAGGACTAATGATGAAACATGCTAGCCACCTCTTAGGAGACAGATGAGAAACTCAGACTATAGAATGACATTTTTTTGAGGGGGGGGCAGGTGGAATGGCCAGTGCAGAAATTTATTTTGCTTGACCATACATGTTTGTAATGGGTTTTGCTTTTCTTTTGTTCTCAGTTGGGGTTGAGGGACAAGGGTAAGAAGGCAGATTTTTGCTGATTGAAAAAGTAAAATATAATTTCAAAAAAAGAAATCTTAGCTAGCAATGAACTATTAACTAAGAAACACCCATACCCATATCCAACCCTATATGCATTAATTTATGAATTTAACTCATATCCAGCTTACAAAATAAAAGTAAACCTCTTAACATAAAGGCAGGTTAAGAAAATTTAAATGGAAATGCATTGTACAAAGCTCTATCTTAATTAGAGCTTCACTGGCTGGTGAAAAAAGCATATATGAGCAGAGGTGAGGAGCAGACCCAGCCCCTAGGGATCTCTGGGAGCAAAAATGTTTGTTGTCACATTGTCAATCATGCCTCTCACAAGAGAATGATCTCCCTGGGACTTTGTAGATAGTCAAACTGGGGTTTGCACAATTCACCCCAAGGTGAAGTACTCCTGCAGTACTGATTGCTTTAACAAAACTGTAGTCATATTTGAACTTGCTGTTACAGTCCCATATGAATCCACCAATACACGGTCATTTTTAACACATAATTACAATGACTGGTCATTGCTGACAAGTTAACTGTCAGTTTATAATATCTACTGACAGGAACGTGGTTATTCACCTGGAGTCAGGAAGACGCGGGATCAGTCCCACCTTTTCACAACTGGCAGTGTGACCCTGAGTAAGTCCCTTAACTTCTCAGTGCCCCAGGCAACTTTCCAAGGCTGAGTTACAGACAGGTTAGTGATCTGCATTGGTAGGGGAATTCCTTATGCCTATGAAATCACAGGTCCAAAACCTAGGACCTCCCCACCCTCCAATAAAAGAAAAAGTATTCACTGCTATGTAAAGGATGTATTCTTCTTATTAAATTTATTGTTTGTATTGCATATTGCCTTATGAGGTAATGGAATCTTATTGAAGAGTTTCTTATTTTCTGTGATCACCTCCAAACATACTATGAGCCCCTACAGCAGGATTTTAAGGAGAGACCAGTCGTTTCCCTTTCCCTTATTCTTCCAAGACTATAGTAGCACCATTTCAGGAAATACCTGAGAAAGAACAATGGGCACCTATATTGTGATTAGTTCCCTTTAACTTCATCCCCCATCCACAAAGAGATAAAACAAGATAGTTTAATGAATATTGTTGGTTAGATGAAATTTAAGCCTTAGTCCTCATTATCCAAAAATCACTACTTTGGAAACAGAGCAAAATCAGGAAGTGATATAGGTCCAGTTTCCTGGGACCTGCACCGTAGTTTTATCTCACCTTGTCTCTTTGCAAAGACTTTGCAGTCTCAGCAGAGAGTATAATTTTACATCTCAACTGCCACTTCCTTACCTGATTTGTTGGAAGTATAGAATAGGGCAAAGAGCCTGGGGCTGGCAATTAGGAGACCTGGGTTTTCTGTATACCTGGCTTTTCAGTTAATTCTGTGATCCTAATCAAATTAAGATTCTGAGGGCCTTTAGTTTTCTCATCTGTCAAATGGGGATAATACCTTTTCTTCATGCTTCTCAAGATTAGCTATATCAAATGAAATGAGATATATTTTTTAAAAAGTAGTTTTATAAAATCATTTTATCAGTTCTAAAATGATCCCCACTACCCTAAAAAAGCCTTCTCTTGTAATGAAGAAATGTAGTTATGGGACAGCTAAGTGGCGCAGTAGATAGAGCACTGGTGCTGGGATCAGGAGGACTTGAGTTCAAATTCGACCTCAGATGCTTACTAGCTATGTGATCCTAGGCATATCATTTAATCCCAATTGCCTCCAAAAAGAAAAAAAAATGTAGTCATGTAAACTAACATATTGGCTATGTCTGACAAGGTATGCCTCACTCTGTTCCTATTTTCCATCACCTCTCCTTCATCAGTCCCTGAGGTCAAGATTATATTGATTAGAATTTTGATGACTTTCAGCATTATTTTCTTTTACATTATTGTAATCATTGGTTCAAGTGTTCTCCTGATTCTGCTTCTTTGGCTCTGTGTCAGTTCATACAAGTCTTCCAAAGTTTATCTGACTTCTCTATATTAGTCATTTCTCTTGGTCCAATAATATTATATTACATTCATCTATTACTGTTTGTTCAACTATTTCCCAAATGATAGATACCTAGTTTAATGTTAATTCTTGGCAGCCGTAAAAAGTGCTGCTATCCTCTTTTTCCCCTATAAATTGGACCTTCCCCTTTCTCCTTGTCTTCCTGAAGCTAGAGAAGGAAAGGAAGGAGCAGTATGACCCCAGGGCGGTGTCACTGAATCAAAAGTTATATAAAGTTTAGTGATTTTTTTCTAGTATGGGTTCAAGTTGTTCTGTACATTGGTTGTACCAATTACCCAATACAGGGTCACTAATGAAAGTCAAAATGCTATACAAATATAGTGAAGTGTTGTTATTAATCATATAGAAGAGGGAGGGCATGCTACTCAGAAGAGAGAGAGAGAGAGAGAGAGAGCAATACATGAAAAGCGCTGTCAGCTTGATGTCTTTGCCTACAAAGGGAAAAAATGTATTTCCATCAATCTCTGAGTTGTCTCTTGATTGTTTAAATAAGGGGAAACAAAGTTCTTTGACCTTTAAATTCTTCAATTACAATGCCAAGTTTCTGAGACAATTAAGACATAAATCGTGTTTGGATAACATCTTATTCTCAAACCTGTGATTGATGCCCTAGCAGAAAACATAGTAGTAGTGTCACAAAGGAACAAATCTATCTCCAGAGAACTAGGGGGTAGTGTCTGATAGAATGGAAAGAGCACTGGTATTAAAGTTAGAAGATCTGAGTTCAAATGTCAGCTCCATTACTTAAGCACCTATGTGGCCCTAGGCAAATCACCTTATATCTCTGGACCACAGTCTCTTCATTTTGTAAAATGAAAGATTTGGATCAAATGTCTTTTAAGGCCCCTTCTAGCTCTAAGTATTCTTTGATGAATTCATACACATTAATTTTCATAATACAGAATTCAGTAGAGAGCATGATTCAGAATCCCATTAGAAAAGGAAAGAATATTGTCTTTTACTTTAGGTACCATGATAGTAACCTCCTTTCTTAAAATTTGACTTTAATTCCTGTTCTGGTCATTTTTGTTTACAGTTTTGATAATGACACCTGCTGGTAATGGAGAGCACTACACTTTTATACTTGTGCTGCTGAGAGGGTGGGTCATTTTCTAAATCCAGAAGGAAGAGGAGGGAGAGAAGAGAGTAATAGAGGAATTAAATTTGTTGGTTCTCACTTCTGGGTGACATGATAGGCCATTTTTAGATATAAACTATGAAGGGACAGCCTATTAATTTGATAAACAACTGAATAAGTGGCACCAAACATGATAAATCCATGATTTCGGAAGTCATTCCTAAATATTGCTGCACTTTTTACTGTGAAAAAAGAAAAAAAAAATCCCTTTCCCGCACATCTCTTATTGCCATTACTTCTTAAAAGAGCGGTAAGTAGCTTACACTTCCTAGGACTTAATATCAAACATAGTATACTTTCTCTGAGTCCTCATTTATTCATAGATTCATAGATTGTTAGGCCTGGAAGGAACCTTAGAGATAATCTAGTCCAGTGGTTCACAAACCTTTTGGTTTTAAGACCTCTTTACACTCTTCAAAAATATTGAGGACCCTCTCAAAGAGCTTATGGTGTGAGTTATATCTGTTGATATTCACCATGTTAGAAATTAAAATTATTATTAGTATCATTATGAAAATAGTTTTGACCTTATAGATGCCATAAAAAGGTCTCAGAGAGACCCGGGAGTACCCAGACCACACTTGGAGAACTGTGGATCTAGTCCAATCCCCTTGTTTTAAAGATAGGTCTAGAGAGGCAAATAAGTTGACAAGATCACATAGCTAGTTGATGGGAAGCTGGGAGCCAAACGATCTCTTGACTTCTAGTAATAGTAAATGGGGAATGGAGTTGGGGAAGAACATTCTGCAGGTGTACCACACCTTAGCAAAATAAAACTACTCAAACTCCAAAGTTACCAAAATTCCCTGAGGCTAGGAGTTCTATCTAGGCCTGGCTTTGCAACTAATTTAATTATATGATCCTAATCAAATTAAGATTCTGAGGTATTTCTGTTTGTATGAAAAATGATTCTTCACTTTAAAAAAAGATTTACATCTTGGTTTCTTAGAGAGCAGCTTCTTTAGTTCACTTAAAACGTGACTCAATTTACAACTCTTTCAGGATCACCTCTGTACATAAAGCCAAGGATATTAAAGCTACTTTGAAATCTGAGATAAAAGAATGGCAATGTATAACTGCAAAATATCATAATCCTCTATCTTCCTTACATGGGTTAACCTCCTTAAGAAAAGGAAGGACAGAAGAAACCCTCACCGTGCCATTCACTTCCTATCAGAAACATGACTCATCGACATTCATACTTTATAATTGGTGCAAGATGTACATTTTTCTTTTGCCCTCCAGTCAGAATGAATGGTTTTTCAATACATATCCTGCTGTGAGAGTCTTAGGGCTGAATTCCGGGAGCCGAAGAAACCTCTTTAAACCATTTTAACAATTCGATGTGCATGGCACAGCTAAAATCTGTGAACTAGCTAATGCCCTTCAAGGATCAGCAAATTAGAAGACTGTGCCTGTACTGACAGGTAAGGCCTTTGCCTCATGCTTTGTTTATATCACAGAAAAGGACTATCTCTCTGGAGATGCCGTACCTCACGGAGGTGTTCAAAATGTGGACACACCCACTCACAAATTAGCCTTGGGAACAAACAGAATAGACATGAGCAAAATGTATTTAGCTTTATCTGTTTTTAACGAATGAAGTGTCCCGAGATGAGGGCATCAGCCAACAGATAACTAAGCCAGACATTAGATTGAAGACAGAGATACCAACCAAGGCATAATCTAATTTGTTGATAGTGATGGGCATTGTTGGTGACACTTTGGAAGCAAGCATAGAAATCAACTTCCCTAGTAGAATTTTGATTGGTAACTATTCCTATGACTGTTACTAGTTTGTGGTATTAAAAATAGGAATTGAGATTCTAAAGATGTATAGCTCACAGGGTCAAATGCAGAAATTTGTGTTAATGGGACTCCAGACATAGTTATGGGGACAGATAAAAATATTATAACTGTGTTTAGGGGAGGACTTCCATATAGGACCTGGGCATCTCGAAATGGAACAAGACCCCCTAGATACCCAATATGGTTACCAGTTTGATAGCACCCTGGATAATCATGAGTAAACTAACCCCAAACCTGGAATTGGCAAAACACATTCAAGTCTTCATCGTCTTTGTCTAGTTGACGCAGTGAAAGGAACAATTTATCCCTTCTTGAAAGGGAATGGTAAAATCTTAAACTGCAAAGTAAAGTGCTTTAGAAACATTCATATTTCAAAACCAAATCATGTTTGTGGTTGAAAGGCAAATAGCCTCCTCTAAGGTATTACTCCTATTTTACCTTAATGCTCCTTGAAGCATATGCTAGTAGAATGTAAGCTAAGTCCTAAAAAGCTAGATAGGTTTCGAGTACTTTCAGCAGTGGATTGTATGCTTGATATCTGAGGATTAGCTGAATGTATGAGTTCAGAATGGTTCATCCTCATTATCCCTTTTGGTTGACAACTATGTGGTAAATTATTTTGACATGAAACTTTCTACTAATGCATGAAGAGGTCAAGGTCACTTTGGAGGTATTGTGGCATAGTGTTGAGTTTGGCATTTACTAATTAGATGACATATAGACAAATCCTTTAACCTCTCTGAAGCCTCAGTTTCCTCATCTGTAAAATGGAGATAATCAACAGTAACCACTTTACCAGGTTATTGTGAGATGGAATTGAGACAACGTATGTAAAATACTTTACAATAACAATAGTTACCATTTCTACAGCCCTTTACAAATATTGTCTCATTTGTTTCTCACAACAACCCTGAGAGGTAGGGGTTATTATTATCATCCCAATTTTTAAAGATGAAGAAACTGAAATGGAGGTTAAGAGACTTGCTCAGGGTCACACACCTAGTAAATGGCTGTGTTCACATTTGGACTCAGGTCTTCCTGATTCTACATCCAGTGCTCTCTTTCTCTAAAAACTCTCTCAACTTTTTCTCTTTCTCTCTTTTTTTTCTTTTTTGATTAGGAGAGTTTACCCACATTTTAGCAAAGCACTTGATAGGGTTTATCCTGAAGAAGTGTAGACTGGAGAATAGTAAATTATGTGAATTTGAAGAGTGAATGTTAAAGGTTCAGTGTTAACTGGCAAAGAGGTTTTCAGTGGTCAGGCCCACTGATCATCATGTGTGGTCCTGTACTATTTTTATTTATGACGTGGGTCAAAAAATAGATGATATACTCTTAAAATGGTGTTTTATGTTTTCTCATTATATGCAAAGACAAATTTTAACATTCTTTTTTTTTTTTAATTTTGAGTTTCAAATTTTCTCCTTCCTTCCCTTGCCTTCCCTCACTCAAGGCAGTAAGCAATTGGATATAGGTTATGTATGTGCAATCACATAAAACATGTTTCCATATTAGTCATGTTGTGAAAGCAGAGACAGACCAAAAGAAAAAAGGAAGTGAAAATAGTCTGCTTTGATCTTCATTCAGACTCCGTCAGGTTTTTCCTCTGGATGTGGGTAGCATTTTTTATATCGAGTCATTTGGAATTGTCTTAAATCAATGTATTGCTGAGGATAGCTAAGTCTTTTATAGTTGACTGTCCTGCAGTGTTACTATTACTGTGTACAATGTTTTCCTGGTTCTGTTCACTTCACTTTGCATCAGTTCATGTAAGTCTTTTCAGGTTTTTCTGAAATCCACTTGCTTATCATTTCTTAGCATAATAGTATTCTAGTACATTCATATGCCACCACTTATTCAGCTTTTCCCCATTTGATGGGCATCCCCTCAATTCCAATTCTTTATCACCACAAAAAGAATCGCTATAAATATTTTTGTTCAAATAGGTCCTTCCCCCACCCCTTTTTTCCTTTCAATGTCTTTGGGATACAGACCTAGTAACAGTATTGCTGGATCAAAGTTTAATTGCCCTTTAGGCATAGTTCCAAATTGCTCTCCAGAATGGTTGGATCAGTTCACAACTCTACCACCAGAGCATTAGTGTCCCAATTTTCCCATATCCCTTCCAAGGAATACATGACATATTTACCAAAACTGTAGATGACACAAGACGGGGAACCATCCATGGCTAATACCCTGGATGACCGACAGAATTCAAAAAGATGTTGACAGCTAAAACGTTGGACTGAACCTAAGATAAAATTTGATAGGGATAAATGTAAAGACTGCATGAACTGTATAAATCTCTTGTTTCCATGTCCTCAGGCAACTCTCCAAGACTATAAATTTCAGAGATGTTGATCTTTATTGGCAGAGGACATTCATTGTGAGTTTACTACACAAAGGAAATCACAAGTTTGATTAAAAAAAAGGAAAAAAGTAAGGTTTTTCTCTCTTATTCCTGGGTTCCAAAACTCAGCTTTACAAGATAGGAAAAGAGTGACTAGATAGTAGTTCAGCTGAAAAAGATCTGTTCACTGAAGTCTCACTATGTATGAGTCTACAATGGACTATATAATTCAATTCAGTTATATAATTCAAGAAAACTGATGCAATCTTAGGCTAAGAGTCTGGGAATAAATCAGTAGTGATGCTGGTCTACTCTGGTCTGATCAGACCACAGCTGAGATGCAGTGTTCAGTTCAGGAGTCCACATTTCACAGACATTAATAATGTCCAGAGGAGGACGACCAGGTTGAAAAAAGGCTATAAGGTCATGCCATATGCAAATTGGTTGAAGGAAATGGGCACGTTTAACTGAGAGAATACTTAGAGCCAGTATGAGCATTTTCTGCAAATGTAAATGAAAGTTATTGTGTGAAAGAGGGATTCAACTTATTCTGCTTGATTTCAGACTGCAAAATTCATCAATGGACAGAAGTTGCAAAGATATGAGTTTAGGTTGGATGCCAGGAAAAACTTCCTATTAGATCTTCCAAAAGAGAAAGGACCTCCTTGAGGGGTAATGAATTCTTCTTTAAACAAATAGTTGGTGACCATTTGTTAAGGGTGTTCAATAGAGGATTCTTGTCCAAAAATGGGTTGGGCTAAAAGGTCCTTTCAACTCCGAGAGTCTGTGATTTTGTGAAACTGCAAATTTATTAGTTTCTGGAAACTTCATCTACCACATGCATTTTCACAAATCACTGATGAATTGTTCCCAGAAGAACAGACATTTCTTTTGTTTGTTCCTGAATAACATATTTTTACATACGGTTAATAGCTAAGATATTTATTCTGTGAAGGAGGTTGAATTTAGTCCTAGAACAGTGGCATGTACAGAGTAGGCACTCAATAAACATTTGTTAAATTCAATTAAATTACATAAAAAGGAGGCTTGATTAAAACAGTCTGATCAGGAGAAATGGACTTTTATAAATGGTAACTTCCTTTCAATGGGATACATTGTGTGAAAATGTATTGTTAAAATCGTAATTTGTTGGGATCCTCAAACTTTAATAACCAATTCTGATACAAAATATATCAAAAGAAGCAAAGATTGATTAAAATATGTAAATTAGTGCAAAGACTTTCTGAAAAACTAAGTGCTTTTCATATCTAGGGACACTTGACAATAACACAAAAACAAACTTCAGACATCTGAGCCCCAGCCCTCTAGGGAATAGAGTAATCACCAAATGATTAGGTGAGGTAGATAGAGGGAAGGGAATCCGACTAGAAGAGTTAGATTCACAGAAACATTTCTACGTGGATATAGACAGATAAAACATTCAAGTAACAGAGTTGTAAGCCTCAGATTTAAGTATATGTATTGGGGATAGAGGTGGGGATCTAGTCATACGGACAAGCCCTCAACCAAAAAGATACTTGTGTTCCTAAAGTTACTTTCTTTTAAAAAAGAAAAGAAAAAAGCTTTTTTTTGGGGGGCGGGGATCACCATTTCCAAATAAGGCATTATTTGAAATAAAAAGACTCAGGTAGAAAAGAGAAAAAAAGCAATTCAGTTAAACCAACCAAAGCATCAACTTAGTCTTACATTATGCGAAATATTATATTTTCTCAATTCTTTTCTGGAGCCAAATTTGGTTCTGATTTTTAAAATTTTATTTGATTTATTGCATTTTATTTTTATTTTCATTTAATGAACATTGGAAAAAGAAAAAAGATAACATTTCCACATACAAATGAAAGATGCTTGCTATATCAATGTAAGTTATATATATTCACATGAGTGGCCTAAATGAAGCTCATGGAAGGCATTGATAGTTGCTATCTAAGGGCTGGGCTGCCTCTGCAGAGAGGAAAGCCAGCATGATAGCTAAAGAGAGGGGCAAGTAAATTGCTATGTTGAATGCTCCTTCTTCTAGACTCTAAGGGCATCAGACTGGAATTATTTCTACATGCTTCTCTTAATATTACTGGTTTAGGGATACAATTAGTTAATTTAAAAAAAGTCATTCCTTGACTGTTATTACTTAAAGGGAACAAAGTGACACAGCTTTACATCCAAAGATTCAACTTCTTTCCACCAAATTCTGGTTATGCAAAAGATCACAAATAGTGAATAATTAGTATAGCCACTTATCTAAACAGATAGCAAACAGAAATTGGAAAGGTTATGCAGATTAGCAGATGTCAGAAAATATGGAAGAGTGAATAAGCTCTTTAGTTGAGAATGAGATGAGATCTCAGTTCAATCAAGATGGAGATCCTAGTCTCACTCAAGCGGAAATTCTCTAAGAAGGGAAGTTGGAAATCAGGGACATGTTGAAGAATTGACTTCTTCTAAATATCTGCAGCATTCAAAGTTTATCCCCTCTTGTCAGAAATCTGGTAACACTCCTGTCCTCCCTGGAAGAATGCCTCTACTTGCCAAAGCTCTTACATCAACTGTAGCTCTAATTCAGGAAGAAAGCACCATATCAGGATATTCTCGGCCAATTCAGAAAGTCTCATGCAAAATGCCTCAGACTTGGCTAAGAAACCAGGCTATATGAAGTAGAATCAAAGAAGAGTATTATATGTGAAATAAGGCATCTCTTACATACTTCTTTTTAAGAAATACTAAATTCAATATATTAATTTCAAAGCTGTCTTGCTTCCTTGTGTTTCCTTTTGTTCTCTTCTGTGCATTTTAAAAAATGATCTAAATGTTCTTTCTTTTTGGGGGGGCAACATTATCACTAGCTTCTCTGTGCTTATTTAATTCTTTCCCCTCCCCTTATTAAAGAAAGTAAAACATAATGTTCATTAGAAAATAAACATGGTCAAGATATAGATGGATAGATAGATCATTTATTAAGTGCTTGTTATGTACCAAACATTATGATAATACACACATGAGTGAAAGAAAGAAAGCCCTTACCCTCAAGGAACTTGTATTTTGGTGGGGAAAGGCAATATATAAAAGGAGCTGATGGGGATGGGGTGATGAAACTCAGAAGTAGTCTGGAAAGCTGTGATCTGGTCCAGGTGTGAAGGGAACATGGCTGTCATTGGTGCTTTTTCCAATGTAGGTTTTGGGAAGAACTCATCGTTAAAAGAAAGAGATCCTACGGATGTAATTCCTACCATCCTGAGAAGCAATCCTGGTTGCTTTGGTGGTAATTAGTCATTGCATTGGTCAGAGTTCTGAAGTCTTTCAAATTTGCTTTTCTTTACAGAGTTGTTATTTTATAAAATATTCTTCTGATTCTTTTCACTTCACTCAGCATCATTTCATGCAAGTCTTCCCAGGTTTATCTGAAACTCTCTCTCTCTCATAATTTTTGTGGTACAATAACATCCCATTACATTCATATACCACCATTTTTCAGGGCATCCCCTTTGTTTCCAGTTCTTTGCTTCAACAAAAAGAGCTGCTATAACTATTTTTGTATGGATAGATCCTTTTCCTCTTTCTTTGAACTCTTTAAAGTATAGGTCTACTAATGATGTCACTCAGTCAGAAATTATATATACTTTAGTAACTTGGGAAGACATGGTTCCAAACTGCTTTTCAGAATGACTAGACCAGGGCTGGGGGACCTGTGGCCTTTTGGTCACATGCAGCCTTCTAGGTTCTCAGGTGCAACCTTGTGACTGAGTCCAAGTTTTACAGAACAAAGCTTTTTATTAAGGGGATTTATTCTGAGACACTTGGATACAATCAAAGGGTCACACTTGAGGACCTTGAGGGCCACACATGACCTTGAGGCCACAGGTTTCCCACCCCTGGACTAGACTAATTCATATTCCCATCAACAGTGCACCAGAATACCTGTCTTTCTATAGTTCTTCCAACACACATCATGAAAATTGTCCTTTTTTTGTTATCTTTGCCAATCTGAGAGGCATAAAATAGAATTTCAGAATTGCTTTAATTTTCATTTTTCTAGTTATTAGTAATTTGGAGGATTTTTTTTCTTATAATGGTTGACAGTTTGGATTTCTTTTGAGAACTGCTTGTTTATATCTTTTGATTATCTATTGGAGAATGGATGTCATTCTTATATATAGAAGTAGGAAACTTTCAAATGATGACAACATAAAAGAAATTATTTCCGGTCTCCATTGGTATACTAAGACTTTGGGATCACCCTGTATTTTAACCAATTATTTGTATATCTTATGTAGCAAACCTTTATTGCAGAAATTTGCTATAAAGATTTTTCCCAGTTATTTCTTTCCCTTCTAATTATAACTATTGATTTTGTTTATGCATAAACTTTTAAAGTTTTATGTGATCACAATTGTTCATTTTATCTTCTATGATCCTCTCTATCCTTTGTCTGGTTTTGAATTCCTCCCCTATACATAGCTGCAAAAGATTTTCTTCCTTACTCCTCTAATTTTGTTTTATTATGATATAACCTTTCACATCTAGGTCATATATCTATTTGGAGCTTATTACAACATATATGGATCAAGATCTTTTGGTCTGCCCCTTATTTCTGTCAGACTGCTTTCCAAATAGTGAATTTTTACCCCAATAGTTGAGATCGTTCATTTATTGAACATGATGTTACTATTGCTATATGCCTTAGTGTGTTCCATTGATCGGCTTTTCTATTTTTAAGCAAGTATCAAATCTTTTTTTAATGATTAATGTCTTATAATATACCTTGAGTTTAATTTTGTGTTATTGTTCTTAACCTTTACATTGTTTATATTTTTTTCTTGGTTCTGTTTACTTTATTCTGCGTCAGTTTATGTAAGTCTTCCCATGCTTCTCTGAATTCTTTTTATTTAATTATTTTTTACAAGATAACAATATTCCATTATATCCAAGTATAGATAACTTGCTTGTAGTTCTTTACAACTACAAAAATTGCTTCTGTTTTTTACCTTCTTGGGGTCATACATATTTCTCTGGTTATGTTTACTTTTGCCTACCAGTGAGGTCTCTAAGTCAAAGGGTATGGACATATTAGTCATTGTTTTTTAAACATAATTCCAAATTGCTTCTAAAAATGGCTGGACTAATTCACAGATCCACAAACAACATTTTTGTATTCCTGTCTTTCTGTAGTGCCTGCAATAATTAAGTTCTAACCAATTTTTGTCACTTGGAAGACATTTTCTCTTAGAAATAATGGTAGAGACTTAGATACCCACTGAACTATCCATCTCTTAATTGCCTATGATATGCAAGTTAGTCCACAGGATGGCAGTGTGGAATAGTGGATATAGAGCTGGCCTCAGAGCCAGGGAGACATGGGTTCAAGTCCTACCAATGGTTCATACTGACATGTGTGACCCTGATTAAATCACTTAATTTCTCAGTGCCTCTAGAGATATATAAATTGCTGAAGGTATCTATATGTATTAGCAATGAAATCATAGAAAAGGTCCCAAAACCGAAAACCAAAGATGCAAAGTGTTATGACTGGTGCTGGGAACACCAAGACCAAAATGGCACCTTCTCTCAAGGAGATTAAATTCTACATTCTATTGTACCAAAATGGGAACCTCATCTTCCTCCTCCCCCAGTACTGAGAGAGAAGATTCTCTTTCAATACAAATGGACCCAAGAGACTCTCATAGCAGGAGTTATTCCTAGAAGAGATTGTCATAAGTTGGGAGTTGCCTGTGCTACAATGGAGATAGTGAATATTTAAAAGTTAAATTGGCCAATAACTGCCCATAATTCCACTTTAGCCACCCTTTCAAAGGAATAATGGAGAATACTTCAGGAAGGGAAGAAGTAGGATAGAAATTCAGTCTACTTAACCATTGAATATCCCCATTCCAAGCAGGAAACAGCCAACACTTGGTAGGAGATACAAGTAGAAACCCTTATTTTCTCCTCTCCATGGAGGGCATAAGGCATAGGAAGCCATCTCTTTTAGATGGCCATCATTTACAGCCATCCTCCTGTTTCTAACAGCAGGGTTGTGCAGAAGCTGCAGTGAATGTGAATTACTTCTCAGACTTCATCTCTGGTGGAGTTGGGTGTTGATGTCTCAAGGGGTAGTGGGATCATGAACTGGCTTCCTTCCCCATCTTAACAGTCTTACCTAATCAATACAGATAAGTTTAAGAGTCATATAGCTGACTTTGACTGGTCTCTCTGCATTCCTAATTTATTCCTAAAGCAAATAGTAGCAATAACTACCAACTTAGCACTTAATTATATATTTTCTTGAAAATATTTGTCTTTGGCTCAATTATATGAATCTTAATTCTCTAAGTCAATTATAACTTTCCTAAAAATCAGGAATGCACTTAATTTTTTTCTTATATTTGTGTCTGTACCTTGCCCTCTCCCCAAAGTCAAAGATATAGTTGTCTGGAAATAAAACTGCAGTGAAGAAAAATTAGTACTGATAATGTATTTTGTGATTAAGACTCAAGTCTGCTAGGAACAATTTTATTTACTACATATCCAAGTGATTTCTACTTTGGAGAAAGAGATGTCCAGACTTGTATCGTCCTTCATGCCTTTCTACATGACTCTGTTCCAAGAAGATTTCAGGTGACAAAAATAGGAATATTGAATAAGGAAAAGATAATTATATATTATAAATATAGTTTGGATTTAATATGCCAGAATAGTTATCACTCAGTTCTTTCCTAGATGACTTCCCGTTAAAAGTTCCTTTCTGTGAGCAATATCTTAAGTTTGAATTTCAAGAGAACACACACTGTCATTAGGTGGATCCTGGCACTAATCTCTCCAGGTGGTGGGAGGCAACATACCATATAGACAAGAAACAAGTTTGGTTATCCCCCTTCTTTTATTTTAGAGCACTACCCATTTTCCTAAAGGGAAAAGTTTGGAAATCTGGAGTTTTAGGCTGGAGAAATATTATTTCTTAACATATCTAGAGGAACTAAAAAGGAGATTTTAAAAATATGCTTTTACAGCTGAAAAACTTGAAGTGATTAAAAAACAACTAAGTTCTAAAGTGTGGATTAGTGACAATGGAAGGAAAGTTCGAAGAAAGAGCTCAGAAAAGTAAAAGTCCCTAAATTGGAAATAACCATTATCAAATTAATCAGTTAGGGGTCACTGTTGACACTTCTATAAACCACTCTCCAGCTTGTTTTTCAAACTTCAGTTTGTAACCATCATTATCACATGGTTAAGAGTTAAGATGTTTGAATTTCACAATGTAAAATGCACACACTTTGGAAAATATATTTAAAGATTTTAAGGTTGAACATCAGACAATCAGCAAGAATTTATTTAGCTCCCATTATGTTCTTGGCCCTAGGTAACCCTATTCCAGAGATGCAAAGACATAATAAACCCTGCCTCTAGGAACTTACATTCTGTATGAACCAATTAAACTTCCTCAGTAACTATATTTAAAGTAATTAATTTCAACAAGAGTATAAGTTTTTTTTTTCCCAATTTCCCAATTTCTCTAAGTTCTCATTAGGATCTTTTTTTTTTTGCCTATCCATTCTCATTCATTTGTCCTCCTTTCGCTATGTGCTCCTTACTTCTGGCTCTATTTCACTGTCTCTTTACATTACTTAACCAAAGTCTTTCCAGATTTAATTGTTTTCCTCATTCATTGGTTTTAATGGCATTATAGTATTCTGTTACATTAACATAACACAATTTATTTAACTATTCCCCTATTGTTGGCATATAGGTTATAAAATACATACTTTTTACATTTCTTAATAGGAGATGCACTTCATTGAATTTTTTATATAATGATGCTTAAGGCTTGGCTCTAAGCAAAATTCCAAAATAGAGAAGTTTCTTTTCAGCCCCTAGCAGGCCCATGCTGCCTCCTTATATATCAACATTTTGTTAGTGAAGATAAGGAGATATTTAGTAAAATTTGCAGGAGACCTGAGCTAGAGAGAGAGATCACTGATTCATTAAGTGACCAAATCAACACCCCCCCCCCCCCAAGATCTTGACAGGCTAGACTGATGAATGAAATGTAATAAGATGAAAATTAGCAAGGATGAAACCAACAAAGATGTTGAAGTAGGAGGAATCAATAAGGTCTAGCTTTTTCCTACAACTACTTCAATAAAGATTGAGAAAGAACAGTAAACCAAGCAGTAATCAGAAAATCTAAGGAGAAGGCAAAATGAGTCATTTTTTTTCCCCAGCCTGAGTCAACACACAGAACTATCCAGAGGCCTGTGGTCATTGAGAAGCAAGTTCAGCCAAGAAAACCTCTGCAGTTTCTTTTAGCTTGGGGACTAGACTGGGGCCTATGGATATATATGAGGACAAAGAACATCTGTAGTTCTAGTAAGTATGGGGCCTTAGTGATTTAAAGGGCAGAAAGCCAGAAGCCAGCTGATGGCTATGGCCTCTGGTCTAGGAGCTGGGTTGAGGGTAGACTGAAGCTGGGACCTGCAACTGTGTGGAGCAAGGAGCGGATTCATGGATGGAGAGTGGCCAGAGCCTGAGATTATGTATCAGGAGAGGAGCAAGAATAGTAGTGGAACTGTGGCTCCGTTACTCTGGCCCTGAAACAAGATTCCATATTCAGCCCACGGAGTCATGCTGAACATTACAACTGAGTAACCAAGGCAGGAGCTTGGACCACAGGTAAGCCTGCAGTGCTGGCACTTTGAATCTTTAGTCTTCCAGTTAGCTAAAGACAGCTGTCCACTGGCAAGCCAGTGACGATGAAGCCCAGAAGCAAACAGGGTCAGGAATCTTCCAAACTCAGACCAGGAGGCCAGTGATCATAATTCACCCTAAATCAGACCACTTAGGTTGCACTGAAAGTTTACAGCTCCATGGACTAAGCTGTCCCTTTGATCACCGGAGAACATAACACTTCATATCCAGAGACAATTGCAGCAAGATTCCAAAGAATATAGAACAGGACCATAGAAGATCCCAACATTCCTTCCTGAAATTCATAGGACCTAACTGAAATACAAAGTCCCAATTCAAGAAGTGAGGTTGGGAGAATGAATGAACAAAAAATGATACTCAAGAAAAATAGATATTATAGAACCAAGAACACCTATGACAAGAACCCAGAAGAAGATGATAACTCTACAATAACTATAAGGAAAACTCTTCCTAAAAAAAATGAAGTAAAAGTTGTAAAATCACTTCATAGCTTACATGAGAGCTGTAGAGGGGAAAAAATGGAAAATAAATCACTAGAGGAAAGAGTTGGGAGGAAAATTAACAGGTTATTAAAAGAGATGAAAAGCTTTACCCAAATAAGAGATTCCCTGAAAATTAGAATGGATCAGATACTAATGATTCCATGAGACAAAATGAAGCATTAAAACAAAGTCAGAATACTGAAAAAAATGTTAATTGGTATCTATTTTATATGCATACATTTATGTAACAGAACATTACCATAAATATGGAAAAATAAGTGTTAGGAAGTAAGATGTAAGAAGACTGGAAAGGTAGGAGGGGGCTAGGTTATAAAGGGCTTGGAATGCCAAAGACAGCATTTTGTATTTGCTTCTGGAGGCAACTGGGAGCAACTGGAATTTTTTGAGTAGGAGAGAGATATGAGTAGACCTGTTATCACATCACTTTAGTGACTGAATGGAAAAATAGATTGGAGTAGGGAGAGACTTGAGGCAGGCAGATCTCCCAGCAGCCTATTGCAATAATGCAGGTGTGATGTGAGGTGAGGTGATCCTTACTAAAAAGGTGCTAATGTCAGAGGAGAAAAGGGAATGTATTAGAGAGATGTTGCAAAGGAGAAATGGACAGACCATGGCCATCAACTGGATATAAGGAGTGAGAGATAGTGAGAAATCTAGGATAACTCCTAGGTTGCAAGCCTAAGGGACTGGGAGGATGGTGTTACCCTCTACCATAATAGAGAAGGTGGAAGGAAGAGAGGTTTAGGGGGAAAAGAAATGAGTTCTGTTTTGGACATATTGAACTAAGATGTCTATTGGACAGGTTGAGAAGCAGTCAGGGTTGGTCAGTATAGCTCATTGGGAATAAAGATAATGCTAAGCTTTTTTTACGGCAAGGGCAGAAAACAGTTTGAGGATTTTCTTCCTATTTAGACACTGGAGAGAGGATAATTAATGACAGTGCCTTCCTTCAGGGGTTAGAGCTGGGGGTAAGAGCTCCTCTGAGAGGTAGCCTGACCAAATCAGATACATTCAACTCAGCTCCTCGTCCTAGTCCTCACCCACCACATCACTTTCAGCACCAGTATTTAGCGGTTTGTCCCAATTTCACTGAACAAAGAACTAGGGAAAACCTGGGCTCTAATGATTCTTCACATGTTCCCAAGATGGAGGATGCATCTGCACACACTGAATTGCCTCTTCCTTTTCCTTCTGCTAGCTTTGTTCTCCCCAACATTTTGTGATCCCTTCACATGTAGACCTCCCAAAAGTCCCTACTCCAAAGCATCCATTGCTGGTGGATTCTGAGATGATTTTGTATCACAAGACCAGGCTAAATTTTTCTTTATAACTGTTCTCCCTTCCCTCCTTCTCCCCAAGCTCCTTGAGGGCAATACTATTTTCCTTTTGCCTTTGTATTCACAATATTTAACATACTGTAGGTGTTTGATAAATACTTGTTGAACTGAAGTCCCTATCTTTGTACATTCCATTCTCTATTATGTACAACTGTTAGCTACGTTCGTATGTTGGGAAGCAAGTGACTGAACAGCAGGAAATGAATGATACTGAATATCATTAAATATTGAAAGAGTAATTGACTGAATAGTTTTTATCATTGACATTGAATGAATAATTCAATAATTGTTGTTCAGTCATTTTTCATTCATATCCAACTCTTTGTGACCCCATTTGGGTTTTCTTGGCAAATATACTGGAGTGGTTTATCATTTTTTACTCCAGCTCATTTTACAGATAAGGAAAGTGAGGAGACAAGGTTAAATGACTTACCCAGGGTCACACAGTAAGTGTCTGAGGCCAGATTTGAGCTTAGGAAGAGGAATCTTCTTGATTCAAGGCCTGCACTCTGCCCACCAGGCCACCTAAATGCCCATTCAATCATGAACCCTGTTTATAAAGGAGAATGTTAGAAGAGATTGCACCAATAGGTTCAAAGAAGCAACAATACACCTTAGTCTGACCTCTGCTTTGTACTTTCTGAATTTAAACTTTTCAGCCCACCAATATGAGTGACTATTTCATTACTATTTTCCATTTCCAATACAAACACCTTTGGTTCCAAAAGGGAATTAAAAACAACTGGATTTTTCAGCTTCTCTAGGATTCTTTCCTTGTTTCTAAAACCACCATATCCAACTTTCTCAGCAGATAAATTTCATTAGAGTCGGCAGAGTCAAGAATGGAGAAAGAGGAGGAAGATAAGAAGGGGGGAAAAGGGGGAAAAGTAACCAAGGTGCTCAAAGGGAGGACTGGACCAGGAAAAGCAAGGACTTGACATGCCGGCTCAACCAGAGTTTTAAATAGCTTCTCCTCCTTGCCAATGAGACACCAAATTCCCTGGCATTCTGTTGAACAAATCAGTGTCACCCCCATGCTGCCCAACCAAAAGGCTGCCTCCTTTTCAGGGGCCATGTGGACTTAAATTATGGGGTAACTAGATGGCAAAGTAGATAGAGTACCAGTCCTAGAGTCAGGAAGTCTCCTCTTCCTGGGTTTAAATCTGACCTGAGACACTCACTAGCTGTGAACTCTGGGTAAATCACATAACGCTGTTTGTCTTAGTCTCCTCATCTGTAAAATGAGCTGGAGAAGGAAATAGCAAACCTTTCCAGTGTCTTGGCCAAGAAAACACCAAATTGGGTCACAAAGAATCGAACATGCCTGAAAAAAAAACTAAACAAACTGAATCTAAGCTATGTGGAACTACAAGGATGACCTAGCCCAGTCTAGTCCCTTCTAGCCCAGCCCTGGATGGAGCACCCCCTACAAACTGAGATGTAAGAATTAGAATGAGAAGAGTGCTGAGTGTAGAATGGGAGGCAAAGGCAAACTGGGCAAAGGCGGACACAGCCTCCTTTCCTATTAGAATCATCCAGAGTGTCTATTGGCCTGGTAGGGAGGGTGCCTCGGTAGTGTAAAAATCTTACTACCTATGCCCAAACTTTCCTTGGCTTCTGAACATGTTCTGTCCTCTTGTGAATTACCACTAGAAGTACATTCCACTTCTCTCAGATTTCACAGTGTAGGGAGGCTTAGTGCCACAAGGGACCAACCATCTGATATATGAACTCAGTGAGGGCTCCAGTATCAATCTGTATATTAAATGATTAAAACTTTATTTTTTATAATAATTATATAATATTAAATATTGAATAATTTTATAATTATAATAAAAAATTAAGTAATAAATATAATAAACAAAAATAGATTGAAGTTCTGATATTTTTGTTCCATGCACCCACCCCTGTGGATCATTCTCTGGTCCTATATAGGTCCTGGGATATAAGCACCCCATTTTGGAGACTATTGATATAGAATAAGAATTCAATTAGAAAAAGTATAAATAGATTTACATATACACACATCCATAATATACATTTCAATATGTATGATATCAGAGAGAGAGAGAGAGAAAGAGAGAAAGAGAGAGATGGAGAGAAACAACGAGACAGAGAGAAGCACAGAGAGAAATGGATAGAGATAGAGAGGGAGAGGAGAAAGAGAATGAATATGTATCTATATCAGAACTAGGAGCTAAAGGGAAAGTTTCAGAGCAGTAGATTTTGCATAATATAGGGAAAACTTTCCCCGAAATTAGAGGTATCCACTGAGAGTGAATTGCGAGTCACTTACAATTTTAAGAAGGTTGAATGATCCCTTTTCAGGGATGATACAGAGTGGGATCAGGTGTGGACTGGACTCAGTGAGCTCTGAGAGGCCCCTTCCAACTCTGTGATTCAATGGCTATCTTCATCAGGGCCTAGTCTCTTTGGGCAGCTCTCCATGTTTTGTAATACTCTGACTACTGAAATTCAGGTTTTTGATCCCTTTACCTTAGTGCCTGATTGTCTGCTTTGCAAGGTAATAACAGGGTGTTACTAACTGAAAGTATTGGAAGGTACTGCCCTACATCAAAAGGAGTTTACATTTGTACATGATTTAACCTTCTGCTCTGGGCATCCTTTGGGCCATGTTTTGCTTCCACTATTCCTCTGCCACTTTTAATTGCTAGCACTAAAGTGTCTGACATGCCCCTCCAACTACATTGCAAGCTCTTTGAGGGAGCTTACCATGCCATTCACACAGTATGGCTACAATATATTTTTGTTGAATTGACTTGAATTGAGGATTACTATAGATGTTGCTTTCTTCAGAACATCCAGCACAGTGACAGGTCTTCAGAAAGTATTTTTTAAAAAATTAATTTACCTTGATTAATTTGCTCCCCTGTTTATGGACATTAGATCTGGTTTAAAGTACAAGGGCTTGACAGGGTGTTGGCAGTATTTGGGTAGGTACCGGGCACCTGTACAAACAGCTCTACTTTCATTTGAATGTCAGATTGCTTGAGCTTCCCCATTGATCTCAGCAGGGAAAGAAAGAGGCCCATTTTTTTGTTGTCGTTGAGCTGATTCCTTTTCTCGGTACTAATGGCGCCAAATTGATTAATTTGCTAACTCTGCCCCCAGCCCCAAATAGCTGTCCTTGGTACTTCTTTGCCAGTGTTTATAGAATAATAATAGCATTTAGGGTTTGCAAGGGTTTTACTTTTCTTATCTCATTTGATCCTCGTAACCCATGAGTTAAGTGCTATTATTATCCCCATTTGACAGATGAGGATACTGAGGTTGGAAAGGGTTAAATGACTTGCCCAAAGTCAAAAAGCTAGAAAGTGTCTGAGTGGGATTAGAACTCAGGTCTTCTCGACTCCGGATTCTGACACTGACCCACCTAACTGCCCCAGTTCCAGTTCAGAGAATCAGGAAGTATAATTAGGAAGAAGAAAATGCTTCCATTTTCAATATAATTAGTAAACTCCTACATTTTTGAGTAGCCTTGGAATTTACTAGTTCTTTGATGAATAGAATATAGAGGAGATTAGAACCGGGTCTGATCTCAGTTTAGGACTTCATGTCTAATTTCTGCACTGGAGTCACAGCTCTGGAAAGGTGACGTAAATGCAAAAGAGCAGGGTATCCTGGGATGTCTGCAGTTTGGTTTAACTTTGGGAGCCAAGATATTGAAGGCCTAATCTATTATTGGTCCCAACATTTTAAAAATGTGATTAATTTCTTGATGGATCTCAAACTTTAATGTAGCCAGACCAAATCTTTGGTCACACTAGCAGCAAGAGTGGAACTGCTTGGCTAGGCTTTCATTTCTGAAGCCCTAGTTGGGTAAAGCAGAAACCGAGAACTAATTCTGTTATGTCTCCAGGCTAGGGTTTGCTACCTCCTGCCTTGTGACTTCAGCTTGCAAACTCAGCCTCTTTTTAAAATGACTGAAATTAGACTCTCGTTGGTAGAATGTGGGAAATGACCTGGGAACATCTTTATTTTTTTTCAAATGATATTAACAACTTTCTAGTTAAAATAGCAATATCTGTAACGACAGGTGACCTGGTGAGAGCTACCTTTGAAGTAATTGGTGTTTTCAGCCCTCATACAAGAATTATGTGTGTGTATGTGCACACACACATATACATACTTTCAACTAAAATAGAAGCACAGATCAGCCTGAAAAAATTCAAAGAGAAGGCTGGTTCCTTGAAGATGAACATTTGCAAAGGTCCTGTTGTATTGAAATATATTTTGAATTTTGAATTTGTAATTTTCTTCCTGACCTAAATATCACAGAAGTTATATTTTCAACTATGGTATGTGAATCTGGTTTATTTTGCTGCTTGATTGACTCCTGGAACCTCACTCCGTTAGAAGTAGTACACTCAGTCAAAATGGAACTAATTATGATCTTCCCCCTATTACTACCCTATAACTAGTATGACCTCACTGTTTGATCAATTTCTGTTGCATTATTTCTAAAGGAGGGAAGGGAGAGAGAATGGGAATATATGAAAAACATTTGGATATGCTGAAATGTCTGTTTTGAACAGCCTCTTAATTGGCATCCAGGCTTCCATTCTTTCTCCTCTCCAAGCCCTTTTCCTCACAGCTGCTAAAAGTCTTTCTAAAGCACATATCTAGCCACATCTTCTTATACCTTATTCCCAGACATGTGCTCTTTGATCTGGTGATGCTGGTCTCCTGGAGTTCCAAAAATAAGACCAACCTTGGGCTCTGGACATTCTCTCTTGCTGTTCCCCATGCCTAGAATGCTTTCCCTCCTTTGTTTTATTGACCTCCCTGGCTTCTTTGAAGTTTCAGATGAAATCTCACCTTCTACAGGAAGCCTTTCCCAGCCTCTAAATTCTAGTACCTTCCTTCTCTTAATTATTTTCTATTTATCCTTTATACAGTCTGCTTTGTATATATTTGCTTACACATTATCTCCTCCATTAGATAGTGAGTTCCTTTAGGGCAGGGACTGTCTTTTGCCTTATTTTTTTGTATCCCCAGTGCTTAGCACAGTGACTGGCACATAGTAGGTACTGTAAATATTGATTGATTGATGTCACTAGTTCCCTTTTACTTCTTGAATGGAGGTCTGAACTTTTTTTTGTGTGTGCCATAGACTCCTGTGGTAGTCTAGTGAACTTATGAAACCCTTCTTAGAAAAATGCTTTTTAAGACATAAAATAAGATACATGGAATTACAAGGGAAATCAATTACATTGAAGGGCTATCATCCAAATATTAAAAGTTCCACTTTCACAGAACCTCTGAAATGTGCCCACAAATCCCTTGGGATTCCATGGACCCAAGGTTAAGAAACATGTGCCTAAACTTCTCTCTGTCAAGGGGGCATCTAAGCCTTTCCCATCTGGTTTCAGCCTACATCTACACTTGAATCACATTATTCTCCCTCACCAAGTCTATATTTTTGTCAGACTGGGCTACTTTCTATTTCTTCAAGGCAGGGGTGGGAGCTGGAAGACTGACATTCTATCACTCAAGTCCATTCATTTTTACAGGTTGTTCACTCTTCTCTTATTCCTCACCTCTGCTTCTATAGGTCCCTCAAGTGCTGCCTCCTACTTAAAGCCTTTCCCATTCTCCCCAAACTCCTTTTGTATTTACTATGCAATAATGATAAGAATAATGACTGGCATTTTATATAGCACCTACTATATGCCAGGCACCATGCTAAGTGCTTTACAAACACTATCTCATATCGTCACAACAACACTGGGAAGTAGATGTTATCACTAATCTCATTTGTCCATAGTTTGTATTTGCTTATCCATACATGAATTGTGCCTCATCCTCCCCCACCACCTATCCCTTCCCAGTAGAATGTGAGATCCTTGAGGGCAGGATTTTTCTGTCTTTGCATTCCCCTAGTGCCTAGGTATATAAGTTGGGGCTTAATAAAAGCTTGCTGAATTGGAACGAATTTGTGAAGAAAATGGTAGAGAAATACACAAATACAGAGTTGTTTACGGTATATTTGAACCTCCTGTCCCCAGAGTCAGTCCTTTTTAAACACAGCCCATTGTGCCTCAGGCAGCAAAGCACATATGGTTTTAAAGTCATATTGCAACTGAGATCAGAATTGGGGTCTGATCTGATCATTGCCCTGCTTCTGGGGAAGTTTAATGATAGTTAGCAATGTTTAGTGGTTAATTTATTTTGTCAGAACTGAAATTCCTGAGGCTATAAATACTGCCGAGTGGCAACATGCAGGGTATCACATGGGTTTGTTGGAGGGTGGAATGCCAAGGCTGCTAACCTAGTGATTTAAAGAGCCCTTTCCATTTAAGCTTGTTGTCAAAGGCTTTTATTGTTCTTGTTAAATGAGAGGGGGCAGAGGGGACGTGACATGTAGGAAGATGAGAATGATACTGTGGCTGAAACATGACAGAGTGAAAGGAACATTTCTTTATTGAATGTTGAACCTTTTAAAAGGTACCCTAACAGTGATGGTTGATGACAAATATTCACATTTTCAGAGCCCATTCTACTGGGACAGTGTTGTACTAGTATGGAAAACATCATATTCTCAGGAATATCCAAAGATGTATTGCACTTTGTTGGAGAGGGGGCTGAAGGGAAGGATCTAGACTTATGATTTCATTGGTGAAGGGACCTTCTGGTGTGGAAATCGCACTCATTGATGCAGACCTTTAATTTATTGTTTAGAGACTCATCTGGGGACATTTAGAGGTTAAATAATTTGCCCATGATTGTACAGATAATATGCTTCAAAGACAGGGGTTGATCCCAGGTCTTCCTGGTTCCAAAGCCCTCTTCTATTCTTCACTGTGCTTTGCCAACTTAAGACAAATCTTTGAATGTTGAAGGAATTGGGTATGTTCAACATGGTCCAGTGGTTAGGGTGTTGGACTTGGGTCAGGAAGACCTGGGTTTGAATCACACTTGAACACTTTCTAGCTGTGTGACCCTTGGCAAATAACTTTAACTTTCATTGCCTCACTTCCCATATTTGTAAAATTAACGGGGATAGACTGAATGGCCTCTAAAGCCCCTCTCAGTTCTAAATCTATGATCCTATGAGATAATATTTGTAAAACATTTGGTGCAATGCCAAGCACATAGTAGGAGTGCCATAAATGCTTGTTCCTTCTTTACTACCTCCTATGATCATGCAAAGTCCCTGTTTTTACTAGTTACCTGACCCTGGGCAAATCACTGTCAGCCTCAGTTTCATCATCTGTAAAATGGGAATAACACTGAACTCACAGGGTGAGGATCACATGACTATTTGTTGAGTATATTTTAGAAGAAATGCTTGCTTGGATGTAGGCTAGACCATATGACTGAGGGTAATTTTGAATGCTAAGATCCTGGGATTCTTTATAAAGGTTTGACTCCCAATTTCAAGCTTCACATCACTCCCATAGTCATAGTCTCCCTTAGGGAATGAATCTATGAATGAAAATATGCAACTTCTCCTGTATTTTCCCTATCAAGTTGCAGGAACACAGCCATGAAACATTAGACTGCTTTCACATTGCTGAGGCTAATCCATTTTTTTCCTTCCTGTTTCACTGCCTGCTAAAAAGTGAAACACTTTCCTCTGTTCCCCTCAGCTGAGAGCTTCAATGTCTTACAGAAAAGGTTGGCACTTTATGGCCTCACACCAAAAAAACCTGCTAATGATAGGGGAGGAAGAAGAGAAGTATACAATAGTGTGAGCATGGCAAGTAGAAAAGAGAAGAAAGAAATGGGGAACTGGTCCCAGAGGTTAGGACCTGGGACAGCAACTCTTCACCACACTGCTTGATATGGAGGAGGCATAGAATTGTGGGGAGAGAGATGGCTTTGGATCCAGGAAACTTGGACTTGGAGGGCCAGCTTGGATACTTGAAATGGGTTTTTGCAAGCTGAGTGACCCTGGACAAGTTACTTCACCTCTCTGACCCTTGGTTTCTTGATCTTTAAATATGCCAGTGAATTAGGATTCATCATCTTATTAATGTGGGTGGTCCCTCCAACCATGCAGATTGCAACTTGTTCATGTCTTTTCATAAATTCACCACAGGGAGACCATCCAACATGCTGGGGATCTTCCTCAATTTCTCCTGACATTAGGAGGCTACTGGAACTTACAGTCAATACTTTGGTTGTCTCTTACCTTCTTCACGTCACCAGCCCATATTCTTTTTCCCTACTATATTTCCTTAATGACAATATATATAGAGTTCTCTAATGCCATCCTTCTATAAAATGGAGATGGTAATTCTTGCTTTAGTATTTATTATAGACATAGTCAATAGAGGACTGGCCTTAGGAAGACTTAGTTGCAAAACTTACCCCTGGAACATCATGAGTGACCCTGGGCAAGTAAGTCATTTGACCTATGAATGCTTCCAGCCAAATAAGACTATAAGTTGCAAATGAGTTAGTGATCTACATTAATGGAAGAAGTATCCACACTGGGAGTTCTCATCATCAATAAACTCATAGCTCTGGACCCTCTGGACCCCATACACAGTCCCCCCCCCAATTGTACTTTACTCACCAAGTAGTTGTAAAGAAAATACTTTGCAAACCTCACAGCATGATAAAAATGCAAGTTATTCAAGGGTAGAGCCAAGATGGTGGAGTAAAGGTAGGGACTCTCCCCCAAACCCATTCAAATGCCTTTAAAAATGACTCTGAAAAATACAAGTTATTAGTAATGATTTTCTTCTCGGTATACACAGTGACATAAGAGGCTGAGCAGAATATGTGTCTCCACGTTTCCTCTTGCCATTTCCCAAGATACATTTATTTAAAACATTTCATTGTTAGTTAAGCTTCAGGGGTGGAAGGGTCACATGGTCCTTGCCCAGGAGGTTTCCAATCTAAGTAAAAGAGACAGAACAATTCCAAGCAAAAGACCCCCCGAACCCAACAAATGAGATGGTGGATTAAACCTCAGAGGGGGTAAGGTTATTGGATTTTTTTTCTTCTTATTCATTTTTCTTTACCTTTAGGGGGAACCTTTCAGTGCTAGACTGCCATAAGAGACCTTTAAATATGAAATGCTGGTAGAAAGAGCATGGGATTTAGATCCTTCTGACCTGGGTTGGAGACCTGGCTCAGTTATTTGCTAGCTTGGTGACCATGGACAAGAAATTGAACCATTCTGAGAATTAATTTCCTTATCTGGAAAATGGGTGTGCTCTTATTTAGATTACTTGCCTGATAAGGTTCTTATGAGGAAAGTGTTTTATAAATTTTAAAGAAATATAGGAATGAATATGATCTAGTTGAATTGATTTTAAATGTATCTACTTGAAGAAACTGTTTTGTCAGTGTTGATACTACCCTTCACATACACTATAATTCAGTCAAACTGGTCTTCTTACTGTTTCTTATACACAGTGTTCTATTTGCTATCTCCTTGCCTTTGCACTGGCTGTTCCCCATTCCTGGAGTGCACTCCCCTCTGACTTCTGCCTCTGGAAATCTGTATTCTCTTTCAAGACTCAATTCAAGGGTCACCTTCTACATGAGGCCTTTCTTAAACTCCCCCACTCCCTGCAACTGCTAATGTCCTACCTCCAAAATTAACCTTGTGCATAACTTGCTTATACCATATTGTTTCCCTCACTTTGAGGGCAGGGAGTGTTCCATTTTTGTCTTTGTATCTCCAGTGCCCAGTACTCCATAAATTTTGACAAATTGACCCTAGTCCTCTCTGACTTACAAAGTCTTTGAGTATTTCTCTGATCCAAAATTTCAGAGCCCCTCCAACTTAGCCAGGTTGACTCTCAGAGGACAAGCATATATTCTGTCACCAGTACCATATCCATAAACAATCTGGCAGATCACTTTGCTGACATTTTAATGCAGCATGCTATATAGATTAAGAGCACTTACCACCAATGGCTGAAGCCCTGCAAAGTGGCAAAGGAGAACAGGACCACCAAGGATTTCAAACCTTGAAAATAATTTTAAATTTGTTTTTTTGATATAGTGCCATTAGGATTCAAGGGGGTAGGATGGGAAGGGGCCAACATGAAATTGAATGCCTTTCAGGCCAAGGGGTGTGTTAGAAAGTAGAAATGTGTTTGTACATGAGATTGTGGAACAGGAAGTTTTGGTTTGACAGGGAAATAATAATTATAGCATTTACATAGTGCCTACTATGTGCCAGGCACTGTGCTAAATGCTGTACAGATATCTCAGCGAATCATCTCAACAACCCTAAAAAGTAGGTGCCATCATCATTATTATTATTCCTATTTTATAGTTGAGGAAACTGAGGCAGAGGTTAAGCGACTTGCCCAAGGTCATACAGCTAGTAAGTGTGTGAGGGTCAGATTGGGATTCAGGTGTTCCTGATTCCAGGCCTAGCACTCTATCTACTGTATCATCTGGGGAAGCCCAATCAGTCCTGGCTTTGGGCAAACTTCTGATTCTTGTCGTTCTTGTAGTTATCAAGGATTCCCCTTTGGCAGTTTGAAATGTGTCCTCGGCACCAAAGGGACTGATTTGGTCTCCTAGCAAGAAGGGGGTCATAGAAGAGGGAACTAATCTGGTAGAGAAGACAGTGTGGTCAAATGAATCAAGTCCTAACTCTAAATATGGAGGGTTTGGGTTCAAATCTTGCCTTTTTCCACTCACTACGTGTTTAATCTTGAGGGAATCTCACTTACTTCTCTGTACTTCAGCCTCCTCAGCTGTAAAACAAGGGGCTTAGTTGGTCCTGAAGGTCCTTCTCAGGTCTATATTCTGTGAGAAGGGGCAGGTTCTGTCACCAAGTACCATGTCTCTCACCTCTTATGAACTTAAAGCTGTGACCTTTGTGTAGCATGCTAGTGTTGACCTTTGAAGCCACCCCTTTCCTTGTCATTCCCCTTCAGTAGCCCCCAAAATGGTTTTTAAAAGTCCCCTGTGTCACATACATGCATATACATATGCTTATATACGTAGATATTTAAATGTAAGAAGTATGACCTTAGGCAATTGACTTAAATTCTCTGGTCCTCAGTTTCCTTATGCATAAAATAAAGGGGGATGAACTGGATGATCTCTAATATTTAATCTAGCTCTAAATCTATAATCCTAAATTTATATTAAAAATCTTGATTCTACCTCCTTGAGATTACTATGTGCCCTCCCCTTAACACTCTGAACTTCAATGTCCTCATCTGTAAAATGGAGCTAATAAGGCAAAGCTTAATATAGAGCGTTCTATAGAACAGAAAGTAGATTGGAGACAGGGAGAACCGAGTTCTTCCAACACTTACTAGCTGTGTGACCCTGGGCAAGTCACTTAACTTCTGCCTATATCAGTTTCCTTCTCTGTTTAATGGGGATAATACTAACACCTACCTTACAGAGCTGTGGCGGAGGTCACATGAGATAATATATGCAAGTGCTTTGTAAATCATAAAGTGCTATACAAAATGTGAGTTATTATTATTAGGTATCTGATAGGATTTTTTGTGAAGAAAGCATTTTGTAAATTACAAAGCACTAAAGAAATGTGAGCTATTCATATTCTATGAGGCATATAAATGCTTAGGGTCAGGACACTTCAGTTCAAATTTTTGTTCTGGACATTCATTAGCAGTGTAACCTCTGAGCCTCAGTGTTCTCATCTGAGAAATGGAGATAATACATTACTATCTGTTTCACAGGGTTGTTGTGGGGAAAGCAACATGCAGAAATGCTGATGATAATATCATTTTTAAAATTCTTAAAGTGAAGCTTTTTATTGCAGTGCCTTTCTCACTCTATCAGTGGTGTCAAACCCACAGCCCAGGCCCAAGTGTGGCCAGAACCAGAGTAAAATGTAATTGGGAAACGTTTAATAAAATAAATACAATACCATACAACATAAATAATGTTTTTTGTGGGTTTCGAAGTCAGCCTGCTGCAGCCCTTTGCATCTGAGTTTGCTACTACACTGTCCTATGTGACCCTTCTGCCATCATTCCCTCCTCCCATCAGTTGGACTTTGGGAAAAAGATGTCATAAGAGTGGAAGCAAGAAGGAGGAGGTATGGACAAGGCCACTGACTTGGGAAGAGGACGAGAAGGCAAGATGGTGAATGGAAGGAACAGATTTCTCTCTGAGTCTTCCTGCCTTACCAACCTATGCTCCTGCTCCATGAGAATAAGCTAGTCATGGTGAGAAGTAACAGAGGTCCCTGCCCATGACAGGTCTGTGAACTGGAGGGGTTGGGGGGAAGGGGACGGGCCATCCGTTGTTCTTGTCTTCCTTGGATGCCCAGTTCATGCCCTATGCTGATCTCATGTACCAACTTCCTGAGTTTTTACCTGAATACCTGCCCCACTAAATGAGGCTAAAGCTGTGGACTTTCTTATATTATTTACCCTCCTCTGCCAGCTCCCAGCAAGAACAACAGTTAGAAGTAGGGGGAGGCTAAGCAGACTGAACTGTGCATTTTCTACAACTCCTAAGTTTAAAAAAGGCTATATCCTGGTTAGGAGAGCAGCACTATCCATGTCTTCTTACATTGCTTTTATTAGATTTATGGCAATGGCAAAGTACTGTATACAATTAAATATGTTCTGTTGTTTCTGCAGGGAGGTAGCTTCATTATATTAGGTCATGTGTCTAGGGCTTAGTGATATATAGCAAGTTCAGGGAACAGGTGAGGGAACAGTAGGATGGGGGCTCAGAACTGATTCTGATTAAATTAATCCTTACCCCTTAAATAGTCGGTCTCCTAGAGAGAATAAAAATTGAGGGGAGGGGAGAAGGTGAGGGAAAAAAAGTCATCTACTCTCCACGTACCATAGGGAAAAAGAACAAATATTCATCAAACCTCTGCTATGTGTTTAATATCATATAGCCAGTATGCTAAATGGCTCTACAGATATTATGTCATTTGATCTTCATGAGAACCCTGGAAGGCAGGTGCCATGATCTTCATTTTACAGTTGAGGCAGATTTTAAAAGACAATACAGGGTCACAGAGCTAGTAAGTGTCTAAAGGCTGGATTTGAACTCAGGTCTTTTTGATTCTAGGTCCAAAGATCTATCCATTGCACTATCTAACTAGTATTTCCCCAATACTTCTCCTTGGTCAAGGGAAGCACCATGCTCACCAGGTCACAGATCCTGATCTTACTGTTGGATAGGATTAGGTTAGAGGCTAACAGCAGCACCTGGTAGTTAAATTATCATATTAAGTAGAGATGGCAGAGAGAAAGGGGCATTGGAGTGAGTGTAAGACTTTAAGTTAAGAAAAACGATTCCTCTTACTTACTAGCAAGTTTCTTTACCTCTCTGAGCCTACAAGGTTCCCACACTGATCCTTGATGCATTGATGTAAGCAGAAATAGACAGAGGGATTTTCTTTTATCTCATAACTTTTTCTTGTTGTTATTAAAGTATAATCACAGAATACTGAGAACAATTCCATCCTCTGCCAAGAGTTTGCACTGATCTAGCACCCTTCATCTGGTACTTAATAAGGATATAATAGATCAAAGATACATAGATCAGCTGAAATGGATCAACATATCTGGAATGGGTAGCTCATTCTTGTTCCAAAGCAATTATCACTATTACATTCAAGAGCTTCTAAAAATCCAGCCATGCTGACTGATGCCTGGGAGTTTTTAATTCCAACTGGGTAGTTGGATTGAAAGGGTAGTTTATTGCAACTGTTTTTAGGCCACGAACTCCAGTGTCTGCCTCTTAGATAAGTCTGGCTTTAGGCCCTTATTTTTCTTCTTTTTCTTTCATTTTTTTTTTTTAATTGACCGACTAGGTTGAATGAAGGACATATTTCCATTTGCCATGATCCCTTTTATTCTGTGAATCTACTCATGGCAGAATGTTGGCAAGCACTAGCCCTGGCAGGGGCACAGATGGTAAATGTGGTCCTTTACAAGCAGAGCTGGCCTGCCTAGGCAGAGCTATCTACAGGGTGAGGATTTCAAGGGTGGTAGGAAGCCCTGATGATCTTTCCTCAGCTCCCCCCTGCCAGATCCTCTGCTTCTCCCCTGCAGATGCCTGACAGTCTACCAGCAGAGCTGTAAAATGAAGAGGCTGGACTAGGTGATTTCCAAGTTGCCTTCCAGCTCTCTTATTCTGATTTCCTGAGGGGAGGGAGTTAGGAGTTCACAGAAAGAACAATCTGCAGTGTTTTCTTCATCTCTTCCCAACTCCTACAGAAGGGATGCCCAAAGGAGAAAGGAGGATGCAGAAAGGAGAAAACATAATGAGTTGGAAGATTACCAAGATGAGGACTTAACACACTCCTCAAAATGTCCTTGCTGCTTGAAGACTTGGGCAGTATTATTCTGGTAACCAAGTATATTTGCCTATAGGATCACATATGGATCTTAAAAGACAATGTTTTTAGAGTCTTGCATGGTCAACTAAAGGCAGGTAGGTGGTGCAGTGAATAGATTGCCCACCCTGGACAGGAAGACTCATCTTTCTGGGTTCAAATATGGTCTCAGACACTTACTAGCTGTGTGACCCTAGGCAAGTCACTCCACCCTGTTTGCCTCAGTTTCCTCATCTGTAAAATAAGCTGGAAAAGGAAATGGCAAACCACTCTAGTATCTTTACCAAGAAAACCCCAAATGAGGTGACAAGTTGGACGTGACTGAAAAACAACTGAACAACAAATGGGCAACTAAATTCCCATACCAGCAGGAAATTGGATGTCTTTGGGATGAATACACCTTCTTTTGAGCATATTTGTGGTGGCAGTTCTGGTACTTCTAGGTATAACTCAAAAGCATTTCTGATGGAGGATTTTGGAAGGTCTTTGTGCTTAAAGGGCCTGCTCATTAGTAAAAGGAAAACCTTTTATAGCTTACAGAGCAACACAATAAGTAAAAATAGTTAGATCTGTAAGGCAAAATGCTGAGCCAAGAAAGACTAGAGTAGTTGGAGTCATGAAGGGGTTGATTACTGAAAGGTGTTTTGTAAAGGGAGGTGAGTGGATAAGGTAGAAAGTGCCCTGATTTGGAGTTCTAGTGACCTATATGTACTTAGGCAAGTAATTTCACCTTTGTGAGTCTCAGCATCCTCATCTAGAAAATAGGAGATTGGTTTAGATGTTCTCTTAGGTGGCCTCCAGCTGTAACATTCTTTCAACTGAGGTACTCTTTTGGAGAGGTGAAGGAGGACCTTTTAGGCGAAAAAGGTATCTATTCAAAGATACAAGCAATCAGTCTTATTCTGAATGATTTGAAGATACCAGATCTTTCTGAAAGGAGAATGACCTAACTTGAAGAGTTGTGCATTTTCCCATCATTGAAACAATTTAAATAAGAGACTACATGACCACTTAAGACACTGTAGAAGCAAATCTTGTTCAGGTGGCCACAAGACGAGCTAGCCTTTGAGGTTCCTTCCAATTCTGAGAGTCAATGATTCTATGATGTACGTACCCTGTTTTGGGCTGAACTTGACTAGTGCCAATCCTCTGGTAGTTTTTTGGCTATTAGAATGGAAAGACTCAGTTCACTCTGTTCATAGATTGGACCACAATAGGTCCCTGCCCAAGCTCCACTTGATTATTGACTGGGTTTTTTTGGGCCCTCCAGGCTTAGAGTGAATATCAATGGTAACTGTTTCTTTTTGGAACAGCTACCCTGAGGGTCTTCCTCTCCCAGCTTGATTTTTTTGTTTGGCTAATTAAAGGGGCCATCCTTTGACTACTTCTTAAAGAGGCCTATTCACTCAAAGTGAGACCCTGAAAAGACCTTAGCTTAAAAAGGCCACTGCATCCTGGGCCACCTCCAGTCATCCTGATCTATATCTGACCACTGGACCCAGATGGCTCTGGAGGAGAAAGTGAGACTGGTAACCTTGCACAGCCTTCCCTCACTTAAATCAAAGTCAACTGCAAGTCATGTCATCATTTCCCTGATGTCATGGTCCTCTTCAAAAGCAAAGTACAAACATAGCATTGAGAACACTTGGAGCTGATTCAGCTGGTTGCAGCTCCCTTTTCTGAGTTTCCCTTTGAGTCTGCCAGGCTAGCATCAGAGCACCCCTGGAACTCCATGTGACTGTTTTGTTCTTAGGCAACTAGGAAGTGGAGTCAACAGCTGGAGCCTTTAGTCTTCTGAGCTGAGCTAATCAAGTCTGGAGGATGGTCTCAATACCTTTTAAGGAACAGCTAGCCTAAGCTGCACAGGAGTAGAGCTGAAGATATTGCTCTACCACAAACAATCCAGCATCTCAAACTGTGGATTTAGAGGCTGCCACAAAATCACATTTCTTTTGTCTTTAAAAAGACATTTTATTGATACCTTTTTTTCCCATCAACTAAATATGCTTACGTGTCCTTCTGACTATTCTCTCCCAGTGAACCATCTAATAAAACAAGGAATATTTTTAAAGGAAAAAAATTAATGAAATCAATCAATTCATCCAAAAAAAGTAATCTACTATTCCACCCCTGGGAATCTCTTTCCTCTGCAAAGTCAGGGAGAGATTTGTTGTTCTCCTATTTCTTCTTTGGGGCTATGCTTGGGTCTTATAATTTTTTACAGTGTTCACCATTATTTGGGTAGGAGTAATTCTTTTCCTGTACATCACAGTGCATGTTGTTTTCTTGGCTCTGTTTACTTCACTCTTTATCACTTCATGTAAGGCTTTCTATCCCTCTTATTCACCATCTTCATTGTTCCTCACAGTGCAGTAATATTCTATTACATTCACGGATCACAATTTAGCTGTTCTGCAGCTGACACATCTACTTTGTTTCCAGTTTTGCTACCATAGTGAGTAAATAAGGAGTATTTTGATATAAATGGACCCTTTCTTTTTCTCCATGACCTCCTTAGGATATGTCCTTAGTAGCGTAATCTCTGGGGCAAAGGATATGGATGGGTTAATCACTTCATTTATTTATTAGTCCATATTATTTTCCAAAATGATTGTATTGATTTGCAACTCTACCAGGAGTTCATGACTGTCCCTATTGTCCCACAACTTCTCAAACATTGACCATTTCCATCTTTGGTCATCTTTGTCAATTCGTAGTGTGTGAAACAAAGCTTCAGTATTGCTTTGATTTACATTTCTTTGATTCTTAGTGACCAAAATCACATTTCTTTGGCTCATTTTACCCCTACCCAGCTTCCTTTAGGAACCTCAGAATAAAGCTTGGTACTAGATGATCATAACTCCTGTGTAAGTACTCAAGGTAACAAATATTTTATATAGGAAGATCTTTATTTCACCCCACAGAAAGTGCAAAATAACACAAAATAGACCATAAACAATTTAATGTCTTCTTGCTGTGATCCCACTCTCTGACAGTCTCCACTCCACTCTACCTCTGGTTCCCCCTGATTTGATACATGAGCCTTTTGCCTTATCTTGCTGGGGAACAGGTTTCCATGCCAGTTGCTGTAGTCTCCTCAACTTGGCCTCTCATGGGTAACATTGCAGCACTCTTTTGTATATTGTCTTCCCCAATTAAACAGACTTCCTCCCTCCTTCCCTCCCTTCCTTCCTTCCTTCCTTCCTTCCTTCCTTCCTTCCTTCCTTCCTTCCTTCCTTCCTTTCTTCCTTCCTCTTTTTTCTCTCTTCTCCCTCTGTCCACATTGGGAATCATACCCTTACCTGTAAGTGCTCTGCCCAAAGGAATATAAATTTTGATTGCTGAAACCTAGCAAGATATCTTGGGGTTTACAGGCCCCATATAGTTTGATTTATGATTTCTTAAAATATATAGCATTGGAAATCCAGACTTTGATAAAGCCCATTGGGATTCAAATGGAGCTACTAGACCATGTCTCAAACCTAATCACTCTGGCTCTCACTGATTGGCCAATAATAGGTCCTAGCCCAAGTCTCACTTGGTCATTGTTTGGGTTTTGATGGCTCTGAGTGAGTGTAAATTGCAATTGTTTCTGTTTTGGGCAGAAACCCTGAAGATCTTCCCCTCCCAGATTGATTTTTTTTTCTTTTTGACTACATAAAAAAGGGCTTTCTTCTGTTGGGGGGGGCTTAGTTCTTGTCTAGTCTTAATTACTGAATGAGCCTTGCCTTAGTCTACCTAAGACCTGGGAAAGACCTTAACTTAAAAGGCTACGGTCTCCCACTGTATCTGGGCCATCTCCAGTCGTCCTGATTTATATCTTGCCACTGAACTCAGATGGCTGGTGACTGCACAGCCCTGCCTTACTTAAATCCAATTCACTTGTACGTCAAGCCAATCTTCCTGATGTCATTGATTCTCTTCCAGAAAAAAGAAGACACTCTCCAATTAGAACATAAGCTCTTGAGGGCAGGATCGATCTTGTTTGTTTGTATTTGTATTTCCAGCACTTAGCCCAGAGCAAGTGCTTAATAAATGCTCTACAGTCTATAGCTATATCTATCTGTCTATCTATCTATCTATCTATCTATCTATCTATCTATCTATCATCTATCTATCATCTATCGATCTGTCTATCATCTATCTGTCATCTATCTATCTCTGTTCTCCAGGGGTTCCCAAAATATGGTCATCTCTGAGACCTTTTCAGGAAATCCATGAGGTCAAAACTGTGTCTATAACAATGCTAAATTGTTATTTGCCTTTTTCACTCTCATTCTTTCATGAATATCCAGTGGAATTTTCCAGAGGTTACTTGACCTGTGAATTAAAGATTTAGCTGCAAACATGAAGACTAATTAATACCTTCTCTACAGAATTGTTTACTTTTGCCTTACAAATGGACAAGTCAGCATATGTGACTGGACTTGCTGTTTTGTTTATATTTACAAGGTTATCATCATGAACTAATCGTTAAAGATCTTTTATGTAAATGTTTAGCAAAAAACACAACTGGTACTGAAATATTCAAGATGTTGAATCACTTTTTAGAATCTCATGGTTTTCCCTGGAACAGCTATCCTGACATTTGCCCTGAGGGTACAAAAACAATTTGCAGTTTACACTATGTTTTGTTTTGGAAAATAGAGTTATTTTTCATAAAATATGCTATTTATGTTAATATTTCATAGGCTTATTATTTTAAAATGAACTAATAAATGAATATTTTATCAGTTTTAATTTCTAATATGCAAAGATTGATAGATATAACCCACATAAGCAAAAGTTCCTTGGGTTTCTCCATAATTTTTAAAGGGATAAAGGGGTCCTAAGACCAAAAAGTTTGAGAACCACTGCTCTCTCTCCAGTGAGTCTCCAACTAGGCTTTATAGAGATGACATTCTTCAAATTCCAGTGACTTCCTCCTTCACCCTAGGGACCTGTATCTGCCTTCAGCATTATACTACTACCCTAAGTGTTTGTATTTCTTTGGAAAGAGAAACAAACTTGGGATTTCTAGAAAGGCAACTGTCTTCCTACTGAATCTGCACTGTCCAAATGACTCATGTGGAGCAGAGAGAAAAGTTGAGGATTTGGCGCCTTTATATCATGATTCAGTTCTTAGCTGTTCCTCTGGCTTCTTGAGCACATGCTCAATTCTTGTTCTAGTCATCCGTCAATCCTAAAAGAAACCAATAATATTCTCCACCTTGGACCCCACCTAAAGCCTAGATTCAGTGAAAATGTGTCATTAGGAAATACGTCACTTCTCACTACTTTAGTATATAAAAAAAAAAAAAGGCAGTTGGCAAATTAAAGTATCTCATATCCTTTCTTCTTCTCATCTCTCCCCCAAAAAGCCTTACCACCTTCCACCTCCTAAAAAATCTGCTGGCATTAGATTATAATCCTAAAAACCTGGGAATCAGGAATGCCTTCCAGGAGATTTCATGATTTTCTTCTTCACAGCTATCCCCTCTGAGACTGAAGTAAGGAATGTTAATTCTTGGAGGAAGGGCACTTCATAGAGGGGTAGGGGTAGTTGTTCTTCTTTTATTTTTGAGAAGGACCAATGATATCACTAGTCATCGAATGATCCCACAGTCACTGAACACTCCATACACAGTAGTAAAGCTATGCACAGTGTATGGAAGAGACTTCAATCCTGAAGAACTAAAGCCTGTTCTCAGGTCTCTGGTCTCAGCTCTTTCTAGAGGGTTGAAGCAGCTGTTTCCTTTTATAGGCCCAGTCCAAGTCAATCAGTCATCCCCAGGCAGTATCTGAGACTTAACTGCTCATCCTTAATGAGGCATAGTTGACAGGTATCCCAGCCCTGCATATGTCCCTAATCCTCTCAGTGAGGTGAATGTGGATATGTGGGCATTCTCCATAGAGAAATCATCAAAGTCTATAGTGAGGGCTCACTTCCATTGAGTCATGTGGTTGATGGAGATGCTCATGCCTCATCAAGTTGATTAGAGTCTCTTAATCAAGCCTGGTCATACATTTCCAGAAATCCATTTAACCTAAATGTGGAAACTACTGCTTCAGTCAGTTAGAAGAAGGATCATAGGATTTGGAGCTACATGGATCTTTAGAGAGATTATCTAGTGCAATATACTCTGTCTGCTTGTCTCTCTTTCTCCTCTCTCTCCATTTCTCTCTCTCTATTGGTCTGTCTCTCTCCTTTCTGTCTCTCTGTCTCTGTCTCTCTCTGTCTTCCCCTCTCTGTCTATCAGTGAAGAGAAGTGAAGAGGTTTGCTCAAGTTACACAGATAATAAGGAGAAGAATCAGAATTTGAACCCAGGTCTTTGGACTTCAATCTAGTGCTATTTCTATGCCATATATGTATATATATGTATATGTATATATGTGTATATATGTATATGTATATATATGTGTGTGTATATATATATGTGTGTGTGTGTGTATATATATATATATATATATATATATATATATATATATATATATATATATATATATATATATACATATACATCTGACCCATTGACTTGTGATTTGTATGCTAGGCTATGTCAATAGGCAATCTGGATTACACTGTCCTCTGGTTATGATCTCAGCCCCTTGCTCAGTGTTCCTGAGCTGAGCCAACTTTTCTTCATCCTTCCTCCTTATTTGTAACTTTTCCTCTCCAAGTTTTAATTTCCTCTGAGCTTAAGGAGTTTGTAAAATGGATATAACAATAGTACTTACTCTTATGGGGATCAAGAGAGATAATGACTTTGTGAATTTTAAGGCACTATACAGATGCCAGTTATTGATGGATAGTGATAGTGTTGGACTTAGAATCAGGAAGAATTTGGTTGGAATCTTGCATTTACCATTTACTGTGACCATGAAAAGTTACAACCTCTAATCCTCAGTTTTCTCATCTTTGAAATGGGGATAAATAATACATGTATTAACTACACAGAGTTGTACTGAGACTCAAATGCTAATTTGTGTAAAGCGTCTCCACAAAGTACTTATTAAGTCTAGCCATGTGCCAAGCACCGTGCTAAGCTCTTTTCAACACTTAAATTCACTTCATGTCATCTAGCTAAGCATCAGTTATTATTATCAACACTTGAGGGAATGTGTGTTTCTTTTCTGTCTTTAGTTCTTGCCCTTATATCTTTTTAGGACTGTAGCTCTTGTATTCTGAATTGCCTCATTCTAAACCTTAATCTACTCTCTTCTGAACTCATTATTTTACTGAAAAGCTTTTTTCCTTCAACATGTACTCTTTAAAGTTCAACCTGCCCTCTCTCAAAACAAAGTCAAGTGCAAGTTATGTCACCATTTCTCTGATGGCATGGTCTACTTCAGCAATGAAGGATGAACACACACACCCTTTAAAGTCAATAACAGCACAGAGAAATCATCCTATTCCCCCATTACTAGGAGTTAGCCCAGTCAACTATGAAAGTGCCTTCCTGGGTGTAGCAGCAAGCACCCTGACACATCTAAGATGGCCTGCTAGCACAGGTTCTTAGATCAGCTTTTCAAAAGAAAAGCAATTTTTGAGGGGGTCAACAATCTTCTTTAATCACATATCCTAACAGAGAAAATACAAGCAGAGAAATAAAGGCCAACATACAGGGTTTCTAACTGTCTGATCATAAGTATTACATACATCACAGATCAACAGACAGATCCAACTGTGTGACCATTAATACATACATAGTTACCAGAGAGAGAAGCACCAACATCTGGGTTTTCAAAGCCAGAGGGCTCCTAAATGGCTACCCAGAGTCTCATCTGGCACACAAACCTTCTTCCAAAGAGTAAACCCCCAAAGTAAAACCTCACCTCAGAGTATACATAATATGTATATATACATATATGTATACTTTCAGAGCCAGAGGGCATCACAACTCTCATCACTCAGTGCCTCATTAGCAATTAACAAAAGGTATAGGCCTTCCTACAAAGCAAACCTCCTCTAATCAAGCTTCCCTGAATGGGCTCCACCTATTAATGGGCAGGGAAGATCTTTAACTCTCATTAACATTACAATAGGGCTGAGTTGTTTGGCTTGGTGAATGATTGAGTGCAAAATCACATAATGTGTTTCACCTGGTGATCCTGGCAGATTTTTTTTTTTTTTTTTATGACAAATTTTTACAAAAAAATAAAAGTGGGGCATGACCATTATTTAAAATATTTGTGCCAGTATTACTTAAAAATCATTTATTACTAAACTGTCTTTGGTACAACATTAGGATTCATGGAATACTCATGAATATACCTTAAAATTGGGAAGATGCAAGTCTTACTATGTCTCTTGACTTACTCATGGCAGCTTCACCTGCCTGCCTGCTCCCTTTGTGCCTACGGCTCTTCATTGGGTTGAGTGACAATACCATTAGTATTGCCCCACTGTAGACAAACCATATAAATCAGATTTTGGAAATATACTGACAATGTGCATGTGCTGAGAATTCTAGGCTTCCAGCTTGCAATGCATGAGAGGTAAATATGTATCCACATGCCATTGGTGAATGCATTGCTGCCATGTTTATCTCTTAAGCAGCCTGACAAACAGAATTATACCATGTTATGATCATGTGATGAAAGGTTATCAACCAATTTTTGAACTGGAAAAAAAAAGATGTGATGATTATGTGGTGGTGATGATTATGTGGTGAAATACAGCACTCCCTTATTCTAGCTGCGCCCAGACCAGACCATGCTTCACAAACCATCTAGCTGTCTTCTTTGTCCATTTCACCATCCTCCCTTGCCACTACTTCCTCCTCTTACTGCCTCTTTCTCTTAGAGCAATGATCTAATCAATACTTACTATAATTGGTTATGAAAAGCATATGTCAACTGACTACCTTTAGGATCAACTCTGCATCCTGAAACTCTCCAGACTTCCTTGGTCACCTGTGTTATGATTCCTGTTGATAAGAATATAAGCTTCTTGAGGACAAGGGATTGCCTCACTTTTGTGTTTATATTCCCAGTGCTTAACAGTGCCTGGTACATGGTAAAAATTTAATTTATATTCATTCATTCTCTTATTCAGGAGGATCCATTTGTCACATATCCATTACATGCCATCACTAGTCATCTTCTGACTTCCCATGCTGACCTCCGCATGCCATAAATTACCTGTTTTAACCACCTGCCTCATAAAATAGTTCTTATTTTACAAGGTTATTTTAAAACAGACCCATCATAAATCTTAATATCTAAATAAATGTGAATTATCATTTTATCCCCTCAGGCTTCCAGTGCCTGCTAACCCATCTAAGGTGATAACTAGCTAATTTATGGAACACACAGACTTTTAGACCTGGAAGGGACCTTCGAGGTCATCTATCTAGGCCAAGCTCTCATTTAATAGATGAGAGAACATAGCTCAGAAAGGGGAAATCACTTGCCCAGGCTCCTATTACCTATCAGTGGAAGAACCAAAGTGAGAAACTCAGTTTCCTGGGTTGTTCTTCTATGCGATGTTCTTCTACCACAATGAGTGCTAGTGGAGAAAGCTGGCACCTCCCCTCTCCTCCTTCATTTTTAATGAAAGCCCCAATCCTGGCTCCCATCCCAGGGAATATGCATGCATATTAAGAGAAACCTTTCAGAGGAGTGCTTCTTATGCCTTTTTGGTGGGTTCTGAACCCCTTAGGCAGTCTGGCAAAGCCTATGGACTCCTTTTCATAATAATACTTTTAAAAAAAAAATCATAATTAAGGGAAGTGCTAAATTTCGGTTAGAGGTTAGTGAAAATAAAGATGTAATTTTGTTCCCACCCAAGTTCATCCACATGAAATCTATCCAGAGGACTCTTGGGAGTTCGATGAATCTGTTCAAGAGACAAGCTCTTTGTTTTTATCAAGCAATCCAGAGAAATAGATATAATAGTGGGAATTTCAGACCAATAGGAACCATGGCTCTGTGGTTGGTCAGTGGTAGAATGGAAATATTTTGGAGTAGATGGGGCCTTGTCACACTTTCAGATCAAAGAGCCCTGACTGGCTCTCCTGGAAGATAGACAAAAAGAGTCCAGCTATGAGCTGACTCACAGATTCTCCCTCTTGGGAGATGGTGACAGTTATACAAGACTGAAGGGCATCAAGCTCCTGGTGGTCACTGACCTATATTGCTTTCCTCTGACTTAGGCTTACCAATTCCTGGCAAGGGCTCTCCATTGCAGAGTACCCTGCAAGCATTCTCACTGGTCCTGCCTTTCCTAGTTGATTATTAACCACCTGGAGATGACTCTGGGCTTTTGGGATTCATTATTACTGGAGTTCAACTAACATTGACTCCTACAGGGGATGTCTTCCCCTCAACCCCACGGTAGCACTCCTTCCTATACTCACCACTGCCCCCCCTCCCCCACCCTTTACTGGACACTTCCTATTCAAATAAGCTCCTTTGATCTGTGAAGCAGTATTTCCTTTTCCCTTGGGCATAATCCCCTTAAAGGATTCTGTGAGCATGTTTTATGCTAAGAGAAAGAGGAAATGGGTATCACGGTCTGGAGAAAAAAGAGACTCAGCTGGGACATCTTACTGCTTAAGCCTTCTGTAACCGTGGACCTGATTCAGGGTGATCCCTTAGTAGTTTAGGTTTGGTATTGGAGCAAATGAGACACTGATAAGTCATTGGACAGTTAACAGACATTTATTTAGCCATAGCATAGAAAAGATATTTAGTAAGGCTATCATAACACTTAGCTTTAGTGGGCCAAGGCTCACTGTCACTCCTACATAGAAGAGTCTAGTCTGCAGGAGGATGGCTTTAGGACATCTGACATCTGCCAAGTTGGAAAGGCCCACAGAAGTGGACCTCTAAGGGGTCACCTTAGGTGACCAGGTGGAGATATCAGTAAGGCCACCAGGAAGCTATGTCAAGAGAGACAGGGTTAAGCCATAGCCTCCTAGACCAATGAAGTCCCAAGAAGAGTTTTCTTGAGATTTAGGGAAAGAATAGCCCAACCTACATGGTGTGTGTGTGGGATGTGTGTGTGTGTGTGTGTGTGTGTGTGTGTGTGTATGGGGGCCGGGGTGGGGGGGGGGGATGGGAGGAGGGAGTATGGATGGTAAAAAGTGATCTTATCACACCTTTCCTCCAAGGCTCTGGGAACCTCCTTGAACTCTCCTTGAATCTTCTCACTTGATCTGGCAGTCTCTGGAGGCCCATAAACTTTTCATTATCACTATGCCCAAATCTCTGTTCTATTTCCCACCCTTGATCTCCAGGCTGCTGGCCACTCCCATCAAGATTCTCCCTAGATTGGGTCTTTATTCACCCCAGGGTACTGGTCATTCCAATCAAGACCTCTAAAGACCCCAGGCTACTGACCATTCCCATTAGGACCATCACTGGAACCCCCAGGCTACTAGACCACCCCCAGATCCCTCCCACAATCTTTCTGTATATAAGATCCATCTTGCCTCCATGAAGGCGCTTATATTCAATCCAGCTCATATTCAATCCAACCTGTCTAGCTGAGATCATATCTGGCTGGCTTCTCCTTAAGAGTCAACCCAATATGGCAAATCTTTAATAAATTTTGTCTTTCTTTGGCTTTAAGAAGGCTTATGTTGAATTCATTTGAGCAGGACCTGATGTGTTGGTATTTTGGGGTCCCCAGCACCCCGAACCTCAACAAGACCACTAACCTATAAATTCAGGCAGTATGGACCCCCAGCTGTGCTGGGCACATGCAAAGACAGTCTAGGAAGCCACCTCTATCTTGTTCTCCCCTCTTCTTCTCTGCCTTCGGTGGTTCACAGGTGGAGCCAGGGCAGTGGAACAGGTGCAGCTGTACAGACAGCATGTGGTCGTGGCTCCCAGAGGGATGGGGGTGGAGGAGGTGGCAGCTGTGTCTCCTAGGTAATGCACATACCCATGGGGCTGGTCAGGGACCAGGGGCCCTTTGCATGACATTTCCATCTCCGTTTTCAGTAGATGCCAGGTGAGGCTAGGCCAGCCCAGAACTCCTAGAATCTGGGCCCTGGGGTGATCTTTCTAAGAGGTCCTCAGCCCAGAGTAGGCCATGAGGTCAAGCTTGCTTCCTTGGGGGCTGCTGCTGCTGCTCATCTTTCTTTCCCCTGCTCCAGTCAAAGCTGAGAGAGACAGAGATGTGTTCTGTGGAGGTAAGTGCCTTCTGGCCCCAAGGGCTTCCGTTGTTCTCTTCTGGGGCTGCCCAAGAAAGGGGAAGGAAGTTTGCCTCTGGTCTTGAGTCTCTTCCCTTACTGGCTTGGTTTGTACCAGGTTAACAGGCCAATACAATAATAATCGTACTTATATTCACAAAGTAATTTACACACAAAAACTCTGAGAAGTAAGTGCTACTATCCGCACTTGACCGATGAGGAAACCGAGACAGGTTAACTGGTAACTTGCCTGAATTCACACACGTAGTAAGTAAGTGTCTGTGGAGAGATTTGTACTCAGATCTTCCTGACTCCAAGTTTTAGCATTTGATTATCAATCAATCATTTATTTTTCCAATTAATAAGCATTTACTTTTTCTTCTCACTCCCTTTCCCACTACACAAATTAAAAAGAAAAAATACCTTTATAATACCTATATAGAGTCAAGTGAAAGAAATTCCTGCATTGACCAGGTGCAAAAAAGAAACATTTCGTTCTGCGTTTTGACTCCATCGTCTCTCTGTCAGGAGATAAGCAGCATCTATCATAGTAAATCTTTCAAAGTTATTTGTCTTTATGGTGTTCAACAAGTATTTATTAATCACCTTCTGTGTACCAAGCTCTGTGCTATCCACGACATCAAACTCTTCTCAAACCCACTACACTCAGCTGGAAGGGTAGCAGGTGGCAGAGGGCTCAGTCATTTGTGTGTGGCATACACCCAAGGGCAGCTGAGCTCATTCCAATGGAAGGAGTGCTACATCTCCTTCCTTCTCCACCCCTCTTAGTTTGATTGCTGTACCTCCAAGTGGGCCTGAGTGAGTTTAATGTCCCCTTCTCTCTAGTGTAGTTAAGTAGAAAATCTCCTTCCTAATTTTTATCTGAAGTCTTCATGGAGTTCCTGGAAATAGTATCACCATGTGGAGAATGGGGAGACTGAAGTGATTGCCTCTAGCGATTCCTGAGTAATCTGTCTTCCAGTGCCCGTAGGTCAAAAAGAGAAACGCATTAGGATGAGAAACTGGTCTTTATAGCTGTGTTGGGTATATTTATTAATTACTAGACATTTTTAGAAATGGTTAAAGTTTAGATTTTTTTGCACAAACCTATATACACATTCATACGCTGTTTATCAATATAAATAAATTGCATGTGTGCTCTTTGTTAATGTATATAATTTTTGTTATACATATTATGTACATATTACATATATTTATTCCCTGAATGTTCCAAGAACAAAGGATTACACAGGCATTATTACAGCCATATATATATAACATAGAAGATTCAGGAGTTAAAGAAATCAGACAGGGCCTAAAAAAATAAGAATATGGGCAGATGAGAATGTTTAGTTGAAAACTTCTTCAGATTACCTGAACTCACTAGCCTCAAATGCATATCAGGACATTGGTCAAGTTTGGAAAGGAGTGAGAAAATTTTGTGACAAAAGTACATAGGGCTTTGAGGTCATGGCACTTTTTCTGGGTGGCTCCCCGCTTACAGCTCTCCAGCAGGAGACTTCCTGCACCTTCTTCAGGAGAGAAGGGGCACTGGACTCGTTGTTGGAAACTTGTACTTCCTGAAAAGGGGAGGAGTCCTGAGCCAAAGAGCAGTAAGACACAGAACCACAATGTGGAGAACAAATCCAGACCTCTGGCAAGCATTTTTCTGTGTATCCCTTGGTTTTGATGATCAGAGGGTTGTGGATCCAAGTTCTCAGCTTTAAGGAATCTTGTATAATGGTGACACCAGTCAATCAGCAACAGTAATAGTAGCAGTTCCATGTTGCAATAACTGAAGCACTTGCCCTGGAGTCAGGAAAACCTGAGTTCAAATCCCCAGTCAGACACTGACTAGCTGTGTGCCCCTATGCAAGTCACTTAACTTCTGTCTGCCTCAGTTTCCTCACCTGTAAAAGGAGCTAGTAATAGCACCTACCTACCAGAGTTGTGAGGATAAAATGAGATAGTATTTGTGAAGTGCTTTGCAAACCTTAAAATACTACACAAATGTTAGCTATTATTGCCACGTAGCATTTAAAGTTTGCCTATGTTATCTCATGTGATCAACAAGCATTTATTAAGTTCCTGCTCTGTGCCAGCCCCAGTGATTGGCATAGGCACTGAGCTGGTGATTTCATTCCAGGTGAGAAGCCTCTTTCTATCAATGCAAGTTGGCAACTTCTCTGCAATAGGTAGTCTCAGTAGCTTTAGGGCAAAGGAAAACTCACAAGCCTGCAGGCTGAACCAGATCAAAATGTAATTGGGAAATGTTTAATAAAACAAATAAAAATCTAATTCAAAAAAGGTAATGCTAATTTGTGGTTTTCTAAGTTGATGTAAAGTCTACAACAGTCCAAAACTTGAGTTAGACACCTCTGGTTAATGCACTGAGAGGGGAGTGACTTGCTCAGGGTCACACAGCCAGTATATATGAGAAGAGGATCTTTAAGCCAGACCTTCCTGGCTCTCATGGCAGCTCTCTCTGTCCATTATACCATGATGCTCTGGGGATACAGACAGAAATGAAAGTCTCCACCTTCATAGAGCAAGTGGGTGGATGGAATAGGGGGAATAGAAACCTTGTTGAAATAGAGTCTTTCAGGTGGCATTCTGCTCTGCTGATGCAAAGGCTTTTATTTTTCACAATCAATGACCAATGAGAGCAGTGGAATCTTTATACTTCTATGAGTGAGTTTTGTGATGGTAAATGTATGCATTTTTGCAGGCGCTGACTATTCCCTTCTAATGCCTATATTGAGGATGACTTTGTTGTTGTTGGAGTGGAGGAAAAGAAAGGGGAGGGGATGAGAGAAGAGGGCAGTGTGTGTGTATGTGTGTGTGTGTATGTAATCAAGTCATTCTGGATAGTTCTCTTACAGTGTCCATCTTCTTCCTTTGAAACAAACTCATTTAGGGAAACTTGGGGAGGATGTCTCATTCCATTTGGTTCAGTTTTGGAAGCTCTCCCAGGTAACCCTGAATATTGTCACAGGAAGAGACTGTAAGTTAGGAGGCAATGTCAACTGTTATGTGACCTGAAGCAATTCTCCTAATTCTGCCTCACAAATAAAGAAGGCACAAAAAAACTTCACCAGCCCAGGGGAAAAAAAAATTTAGCTTTCCTTTCTTTCTTCCTTCCTTCCAGGAATTATACCAGAAATAAAACTCATGAAATCAGCATTCTTTGCAGTGCACAACTCAACTAAATTCAACAAACAGTTTTTTTAAAAAATGTATTATTGATGCCTTTTGTTTTTATATCATTTTTACTTCAATTTTCAGCCCTGCTTCTCTCTTCCGCATTGAACCCTACTTTGTAGCAAAGAAAAACAGTTAAGTAAAAACAACCAATACAGGGATTTAATGAGATAACATATGCAAAGTACTTTGCAAACCTTATAGCTCTGTATAAATGAAAGCTATTATTATTCTGTTTCTCTGTATAACACCTTCCATAATCCTTCACCTCTCAATAGAGGAGGGAAGGGTATTTCTCCATTCTGCAAAGACTGTTACTGGGATTCTTTTCATTCACTAAAGACAGATTACTTTTTAATGATCTTTTCGTTTATATTGTTATAGTCATAGTGTTCTTCAGATTCAGCTTATTTCACTAGCACCAGTTCACATAATTCTTTTCATGTTTTTCTGAATCCTCATCTTAGTCATTTTTTATTAGGTAATAATACACCATTAGATTCATATAACGTGATTTCTTCAATCATGCTCCATTTGTATACCTACTTTTTTCCTGTTCGTTGATATGACAAAAAATGTTACTATGAATGTCTTGATATATATATTAGAGTTAGACCTTTCTATTTTTGACTTTCTTGGAATATACACACAGTAGTGGGATTTCTGGATTAATGGGTATGACCAGTTTAGTGACTCTTTTAGGAAAAGTCTAAACTGTTTTCTGGATCAATTGGACCTATGTATAACTCCATCAAAAGTGATTGGTGTATGGACCATCTTCTCAGACCCCTCTAACACTGTTTCCTTTTATTGTTGTCTTTGACATTCAACATTTTAAAAGCATCTTCTATCAGTAAAACACTGCTAAGCACTGGTGATATAAAAGTAAAGCCAGACATTGTGATTTCAAGTCTAATTAAACTTCAGTCTAATAGGTGAAATAGACAAGTGTGGGGGTCCTCATTTTTTTTTTAGTTATGAGGACGTTGTTTTGGCATTTCTCCTCCCATCCCTTGTGAACGTTAGTTCTTGGATAGGGTAGAATTAGGTGTTTGTTCCTTTAATACCATATTGACGATGATTAATTGATTCTCCTACAGTTCATATACCTGACCTACACTCACTTTTGGTTTTTAAATAGGAGAAATGAGACACAGGAGAAAAGAGAGGAGATAGAGAACTGGTAAGGAGAAATACAGGCATACCTTGTTTTATTGCACTTTGCTTTATTGTGCATTGTAGATATTATGATTTTTACAAATTGAAGGTCTGTGGCAACCCTGCATCAAGCAAGTCTATCAATGCCATTTTTTCCAATAGCATGTGCTCACATAGTGTCTTCATGCTACATTTTGGTAATTCTCCCAATGTTTCAAACTTTTTCATTATTATTATTTCTGCAATGGTGATCTGTGATCAGTGATCTCTGATGTTGTTCTTATAATTGTTTTGGGGCACCACAAACTTTGCCTGTATAAGACAGCGAATTTAATCAATAAATGTTGTGTGTGTTCTGACTACTCTGCCAACCGGCTGTTCCTTCTCTCTCCCTCATCATCCCTATTCCCTGAGACACAACAATATTGAAATTAGGCCAATTGATAACCCTACAGTGGTCTCTAAGTGTTCAAGTGAAAGGAAGAGTCAACAGATTTGGCAAACTTCATTGCTGTCTCATTTTAAGAAATTACTGCAGCCACCCCAACCTTTAGCAGTCATTACCCTGATCAGTCAGCGGCCATCAACAATGAGGTAAGACGCTCCCCTGGGAAGAAAAAGATTACGACTTTCTCAAGGTTCAGATGATGGCTAGCATTTTTTACCAATAAAATATTTTTAAATTAAGATATATATATGTTGTTTTTTTTAGACATAATACTATTGCACACTTAATAGACTATAGTATATTGTAAAATAATTTTTGTGTGCACTGGGAAAGCAAAAAATTTCTGTGACTTATGTTCTGGAACCAACCTCACAGTATTTCTGAGGTATGCTTGTAGTAAGGAGAGATTGCATCCAGAGACCAGAGACTTTCATTGAATCCCCTGAGACAAACCTGCCTGTCTTCAAGACCCTCTAGGGATCCACATATCCAAAGAGGCAATAGCTAGTGGAGATAGAAAGAACAGTAAAAAGTCTCTGGGTCAAGCTGCGAGTGGCAAGAATGAAAACTGGCAAGTAAAGTAAAGGAAGAATTCCTGGATCAATCCTCTTGGCCCCAAGGGAGGAATTCTTGGACCAAACAGAAGCTGGAACTATAGATCAACACACAAATGCATAAGACAAAGGCAAAGTATATAGCTGCAAGTCTGGATTTTGCCCTTCATGAAGATTATGAGTTCTGTGGACTGTGCAAGTCTGGAAAGGGGGTTTTCCCTTATGAAGAAGTCAAAATCCCAATAATCCTATGAGTTGGGAGGACTGTATAGGTTCACAGGGAAGGGAGGGATGGGGGGGAGCATGCCTTAACAGAAGGAAGGAAGGAAGGAAGAAAGAAAGAAAGAAAGAAAGAAAGAAAGAAAGAAAGACAGACAGAAAAAAAGTTGTTTGATTCTCTTGTGACCCTGAGTATTTTCAACTCATAGAGGGCCCTCAGACCCAAAGCAGTATTCTAAGCCTGGAAGACTACATCAGTGCAAAGAAGGAACCTGTGGAAAGAGAAGGTGAAATGTTTTAACTATGGGTTCAAGTGTAAGGGTTTTTTGTTTTTGTTTTTTTTTGCACTTTTTTTGTCAATATGGCCAAGGCCCTCCCTACTCTTAAAGTTCTGGGCTTACACCTATTAGGTTCAATCCTAGGAGTCAACTACTGTGGGCAATTTTTTACTGTTTGGCTCAATTACCCTACCTGCAGCAATGTGGTAAAACCTATGGACTCCTCAGAAAATGTTTTTTTCCTTAACACTTATAACTCAGGAATATCCTAAATTTCAGTTAGAACTTGGCGAAAATAAAAATATAACTTTCCCCCTATCCAAGTTATAATTATAATAGTTAACGTTTATATAGTGCTTACTATGTGCACTGTACTCAGAGCTTTACATTATTGTCTCGTGTGATCTTCACAACAATCCTGCGAAGTGGGTGCTATTATTAGCCATATTTTATAGATGAGGAAACTGAGGCAAAGAGAGGTTAAATGACTTGTCCAGACTCAAAGAGCCAGTAAATGTCTGAGGCCAGATTTCAACTGTGTTCCTGACTCCAGGTCTGGTGGGTGCTCTATCTCCTAAGCCACCAAGCTGCCTTGTCTTAGATACCTACCTAGAACACAGAGAAGTTAAGTGACTTCCAGGGTCACACAATATGTGTCAAAGGCAGAACTTGGTTCTTGGTTTCAAGGCTAACTTTCTATCTAGTACTCCATAAAGCACTCAACTCATTAAGCCTTCCTTGGGGACTACCGAATTAAAGAATTCTCTCTGCTGCCATCCACACCTTTCCCCACGTTATGACTCCAGTCACACTGGGGCCACACTGTTGATTTCATTCTCCAAGAAGCATGTTACTAAGAGAATGTTCTTCTTGGAGGCTAGCACCCAACTGAGAAATAAGAAACTCCAGAACTTGAGGTCACCTATGAAACAATTTGGAAGACTGCAACAGTCTACTCTCAGGCATCCTCCTCTAAGACCTCATTGCAAACACATGCTCACGTCAGCCATAGACTTCTGAAGGAACTCTGTCAATGCTCTGACTGCTTCCATCTATGGGGGAAGAAAAGTCATGATGAGGCATTCTGATTTCAGAAAAAGGAACAGAAAAGGAGATGGTGGTAAGGAACTTACCTATGAGGCTACCAGGGCAAGAACATGCAGTTCAACATGTACTTTTCCTTTAAGGGGCCAGTAACTGCTGGGAGGAGGTTCAGGGAGGAACTCCGTTTTCTTACTGAATTCCAGAAGAAAGTATAAAGGAAGAAGCAAAGAGGGACTTTCGAAGAGAAAAAGAACACATGCGCGTTGGTCTCAGAACTAGAAAGGAAAGCTTCTTCTGTAAGAATCTATTCCTTTCCTCATTTCTAAAATATATAGAGAACTGAGTCAAATTTACAAGAATACAAGCCATTCCCCAACTGATAAATGGTCAAAGGATATGAATAGGCAGTTTTCAAAGGAAGAAATTAAAGCTATCTATAGTCATATGACTATTGATTAGAGAAATGAAAATCAAAACAGCTCTGAGGTACCACCTCACACCTATCCGATTAGTTAACATGACAGAAACAGAAAATGATAAATATTAGAGAAGATGTGAGAGAGTTGGGATACTTCTCATTTTTCACTTTTAGAATAAATTGCCACAGGTATACAGTGATGCCTTTCCTCTGGCCTTTCTATCCTGACAGCTAGGTTCTCCATTGGAAGAGAGATACTAACCTGCTTGTTGTTGTTGTTTTTTTTAAAATTTAATTAAAACAGGCATACAAAAAAAGAATAAAGAAAATATTATACTTTGATAAATCAGCTATTCCATATGAACAGAGTTAGATGGGATCTTAGAGGTCATCTATTCCAGCTGCTTCATTTTATAAATTAGGAAACTGAGGCCCAGGCAGTTGAAGCAATAAAAGTCACATAGAACATAAGTTCCAGAATCTGAATACAGGTCCTTTAGCTCTAAATCCCATGCTCTTACCTTAATTTCATGAGTGTAGATATCTTCCTCACCAATAAAGGATATTATATCAGACAAAATGTTTAAAACCCAGTCGGTACTATTCATTGTATTAGGCACTGTGAGGACATATGCAAAACCATATGCCATGGTTTGGGCCCACAAGAAGCTTACAACAAGTTAAGGAGTATGGAATCTCCCACTTTGGAAGTGACTCTGACGTGTAAATGAATTCTGACAGGGATTAGTAAGGTCTAAGCATTATCTAAGGTATATACATACATCTATATATCTACATATATGTATATATATGTGTATATACATATATATGTATATATATGTATATAGTATGTGTGTGTGTGTATGTGTGTGTACTGGAAGGGAAGGGAGGCCTGGCTCTGTAATGTTCTTGTAGAACTAAGAAGTAAATGGAGAATAAGGAGAAAAATTGAATTCTGCTTCCTCTTGCAAGGAGAGGGAGTGAATTCTAGGAAAATGCAGCCAGAGACATAAAAAAGATATACAAGCCTCGGTCAGAGTTGACTCAAAAAACCAGTCCTGAGGAAGGGGTTCAGTCAGAGAGGAAAAGGGAAATTTAAAAAGATGAAGGTCCTATTTCCTTTACTAGATTTGCGTCCAGGATGGTGAGAGAATTGGAGAAGATGGCATACCAGGATCAATTTAGGGTGGTGAGGGAATTTAGCGAATGGAAGAGAAAAATTGGGGAAAAGAACATGACTACTGTCTTTGAGCATCTGAAGAGCTATCTTGTGGAAAGGTATTGGATAGGCATAATGGATAGAGATTATAGAAAGATAGATTTGGGCTTGATATAAGGATAAATTTCTTTACAATTAGAGCAGTCCAAAAGTGAAGTGAGGTCCCTCAGGAGAAAAGGAAAGATCTCTCTCTTTCTTTGAATGTCTTCAAGCAGAAGTGATATAATGGGGCACTGGGAGACTGTAAAATGGATTCTTGGTTAGGCACAGGTTGAACTCAATAGATTCTGAGCTCACTTTCATCTCTGAGGGTCTATGATCCTGTGGGATTTGTACTGTGTGTGTACGGACAAGATTAGAGACTAGAGAGATTTTTGTAAGCTTTTTCCTTTGTATTTTTGTATTTTGATGATTTTTTGTATGATTGTATGATTGCCAGTAGCCCTTAATAATAAAATACAAAACAGATGTTTCCCACTCTATATGGTATTCTTGGTATTCTTAAGGAATCAAGGAGGAGAATCAAGTTTAAAAAAGAAAACAAAAACTCCTTCCCCAGAGGCAAAGCTGAGCTGTGAGGCTTCCAAGTTCAGACATAGCTGTGTCTTTGAGAAAGGAGTAGGAGAAGCCAATGAGTTCTTCCTGGAGCTTGCTACTGGAAAAAAAAGGGTACATGAAGCTCAATTGGGCTGTGGTGCCAAAGAGATGAGACCTATACACAGTATAATTATAAAATTGTAAGGTAGGTATTTAAGCAAACATACCAGAAATATGTTCAAATCTTGGGTGCTACATTTTAGGAATCTGGAGAATTCTAGGGTGACCAGTAGGGTGAAAGGACTTAGCCTGGTGAAGATTTTTAAAGGTTGTGATAGCTGTCTTCAAATGTTTGAAGGCTGTTATGTGGAGGACGCTTGTTCTTCTTAGGATGCACAGAAGAATGCAGTCATAGACTTTTTACAATGGAAAGAGTGCTGGATTTAGAGCCAAAGCATTTGGATTCAGGTCCTAACATTGGGCAAATCATTTCACTTTTCTGAGCCTCTGTTTCCTCAAATGTAAAATGAGGAGCTCTCAACTGGAAAACTTCAAAGTCTCCTTCCATCTTAAAGTCTATGATCCTATGATTTGCATGGAAAAATATCTCCATTCTGCATGCAACTAACATGGCCTTCACTCATCCACCCATCAGGTCTCTATATTGAACTGGTCTCTTAATTGTTATTTGTCCTTCATTCTCAAAGAGGACCATAACATCAGGAAGGTCTAGTTATTTGTTGATCTATTTAGTCATTCATTCATTCATTCATTCATTCATTCATTCCTGGCCTGCTATGTGTCAGGAACCATGCTAAGCACTTAGACCCAGTTGTCTCTTTAATGACTTCCTTCTTCTGACAAAGGGCCAGTTCTCATTTTCACAGAACTCAGCTTCTAACAACACAATTTAACATAATGGAACAGGGTTTGTAAAAGGGGATTTATTAAATGTTTTTTCCATATTTTATCTTCCTAGATATCTGATTTCAGTAAGATTCATCATCCTTTGTCTAATCCAAATGAGTTAGAACTGGTGCTGTGATACTTTCTGATCTAAACCTCCTCCATACAAAGAAAGCCACACCCAGATGATCGGTCCAAATTAGCCACACTCGGGGACACAGAGTAAACCAGCTAAGTGACCTCTTCCACCTCTAAAGTCTATGGTCCCAAATACCTCCTGGATCAACTTATTCCCATGGTTTTTAGTGGAAGAGCCCCTTCCTTTGCAGTGCCTGCCTGTGTGAGGCAGAGACCAGAGACCACATAAACTCCTGCTCTTGGCTTTAGATCAATGAGCACTTCCTGTGGTAACCTTGGACTACTTGTATTGGATTCCTTTGTGGCCCCCACCCCCACTGTCCTTTTGCTTGACTCATTATTTGGAAATGGGGCAAAGGTGGGGTAGTTGTATGGGGTGGAACCATTTGGACTGATCACCATGTTAGTGAATGTAAACATGCTTTTGCACAACTGAGAAATAATCATTTAGGCAAGTGAATCCCTTTATAAGTTGTGTCTAGTGTTGGCCTGCTACTTTGGAAAGATGCCTATTGCATTATAACCTTTGCATTCTTTTTTTTCTCCTTCTTCAATATGTCCCAGTTTGTTCAATGGAGCAGATTTTTATCTCACTCCACCTCCTTTGCTTTCCCCTCTACCCCCATTGGATTTGTAGAGGGCACTTCTGTGGGGTCTCATTGTTAGCAGACCTTCAAGCATTTGTGTCAGCCATCAGCATAATGGACTACACACACTATTGATTTAATGACAACTATCACAGCTAGGAATTGATCTAATGTTTTCATTACACTAAAAATGCTTTAACAAGTTCATTCTGAATTAGGCAATGGTAAAGAACTGTTCAGTTCCTAAGCGTCTTCTCTATAGGAGGGTGATTTATAAGGTCCTTCAGAAAGACAAGTCACTCCATGATTCTTCAGTGCTCTGGCTGGCTGTGTTGTAGCCTCTGCTCCTGAAGGAGAACAGAGTGGGGTTTGAATCTCTGTTCACAGGCCTCTCAATTCATCCACTCAAAAGGTGTGTTTATTCATAGAAAAGGAGAATCACTCCTCGGAATGAGGTGACTGTGGGAAGGGGTGCTGCAAGGGATTGTAAACAGGTGACTGGAAGGATGGTAGTTCCCTTGACCAAAAGAAGGAAGTTTGAAAGAGGGGTGGGTGAGTTTGGGGGAAAAGAAAAAGAGCAAATTGGACAACTCCCTAGTATTTATATATAAAATCATTGCTTCTGGAATTAGCTGGTAGAGTTTTCAGAGTTCCCAACACTGATAAAACCAGAGATCCTTTCAGAATATACGCGTACTTATTGTTTGAGCTGGGGGAAATTTAACCTCTCAGTGCCTCAGGCACAATCTAGTTTCTAGAACTAGAAGTTATAGACAGATTGCATATCCCATTCTCTGTCCCTGAAGGAAATTTCCATACTAACAAAATCACAAATTCTGGAAATATTAGTATGTTACTCTGCATATGTATCTTATCTCCCAATTGGATACCCCTCAAGGGAAAGGACCTTGAATTTTATACCTCTTTTTCCACTGTTTATAGTGACATGCTCTTGTCAACTAGACCAAACCAACCTCTAACCTGTGAATGGTTAAAGTCACACTGAGCAGGCTAGAGACAGGAGACTCAGAAATCAAACAGAAATTTAATTTCAAAGTGAGAGAAACAGCTTGCAAGCAAGGAGGCAAATTAGACATACATGCCCAGCCCCCAACCCTAGTGGCAAGACCTGCTTTTGTGTGGCCAAATCTCAATACTTCTACTAGTGGCTACTCAGTGAACTTTAGCCCTGACAATGAGGCAAGTGTGATTTATGGCAGGGCCTCATGACTGGAATGTGGATATAGTAGGTGCTTATTCAAGCCCAGAGAACACCTGGTGCTGGTCAAAGCAATACAATTGTTGCTATACCAAGCTCAGGGCACAGCTTGCTTGCTGGGCCTTAGCTCTGGAAAATGGCATCTCCTAATAATTGACATTCTCCACGTAAGGATAGGGACTAGACCCGTGGTTTCATGGATATATGAACTCCCCACTAACTCCCTCAATCAGGGCAGGTTTGAACCTTATCTGCAACTTATCGTCCTGGAGAGTTGCTCAGAGCACCAACATGTTAATGACTTGTACCCAGTCACAAAGCCTGTATGTATTAGAGGTGAGACTTGAACTCAGGTCTTCTTGGCTGTGAGCCACATTTTCAATCAACTTTTATATAATATTCATTTAATAAATGTGAGATCATAGACCTTGAGATAGAAGGGACCTCAAAGGCCATATAGTCCAAATCCCACATTTTAAAAACAAGGTAACTGAGGCTCCAAAAGGTTAAGTGATTTGTCCAAGGTCATATAAGTAGCATCAGGAGTGGGGTTTGAATCCAGTTCCTCTGACTCCAGAGCCAGTGCTTTTCCCACTGCACCAATTTAATTATTAATTTAATGATAATGCTATGTTTTTCCAAGTGGGGTATGGATTATGCTAAAGTACAAGTCTTGGAAATTTATTTATATTGAAGCAATTTACACTGCAGTTTAGAATCTATGTTAAAAGAACAGAAACACTTTTTTTAATGGATTCACAGAAATGATGGCATATTGGGCCCATAGCGTACAAGATTTTTCTGTGGGGGCAGTAGTAAGAGGAGGCAGATGTGGGTAGCTGCCACTATTCTTTTGAAACAATGGAGATGGCTCATGAAGTAAAAAGTTCAAGGACTTGTATTGTGTAAGATGGTAAAAACAACTGGTTGTTTTTGTGATTTTAGGTAAATATATTAATCAAGTAGATTAGGGATTCCCAACTTATTTTGATTATAATAACCCTTGATTTCAGTAGACCTTCCCATATCCACTATTCAATATGAAAGGAGATAAATATCTGCCTATGAACATAAGAAATTAAATAATGAGATTAATTTTATGACCAAGTATTCCCCATATCTCCTTTATAAATTTCTGTACTCCCTGGAGACATACATATCCTAGGTTGGAAACCTCTGAAATAGACTATGTAGACATAGTCCTTGAATCTTTATTCCCTCCCCTTTCCTTCTTCATTCATCCCAACCCACAGAGTTAGTTAAATGGATCAGTTGAGATCAATTGAGATCAGTTGAAATGAAAGGTCACTAGGAAGATAAACTCCTTTGGTGTCTCAGGAGTTAGATAGCATGGCAGAGTTTCCAGAAATTCCAGCTGGTGTGAGTAACTTATCCTAAGCAATTGTCCATAGACTCAAAAAGTTATCAGAAATAGGAGGAGATGACAGGGAAATGTGTCACTCTGTGGTGCCAGGGCATATTAGAATGCATGGATCTTGTTTGGGAGTTAATGCTCACACAAAAGTGGAGCGGAATGGTCATTAGGGATTGGATAGTTCTCTTTCCTCTTTGTTCTTCCACAGGTGCCTTCTCTTTGCAGATGAAATCAAATGCTGTTCTTTGTAAGAGTAGTTTATGTCACTGCTCTTGAAATACTGGTTTCCTAATGAGGCAACAATAAGTGTTTCACCTCCCACTGGAATCTGACTAGCTGACTAAATACTTAGGGTTCCACTCAAGCATCCAATGCCATAGGAGCCAGAGGCCTCCCCTCAGGCAGAGAGAGATAATCTTAGTTGGAACAGACTTTAGTATCTTTTGACCCTTTATTGGGAAATCATTTTCTTCCCAGAAAGGTGTATGAATCTGCTACACTAGATGGGATTCCCTTCTGAAAGGCAAGAGATCCTTGATGGTAATTGATGGTAAATGCATGAGGCACCCGGGTTCTCCATATAGCAGATGAGGTCATGCTCTGATTTTTTTTTTAACCTGATAGTAAAAACTCCTATGTGTTTTGCTTTTGGGTTTCCATCATCAGTATTCTCCTGGGGACTTGCTGAGTCCTTTGTGAGTCACTATGAAACAGTATAAGGCAGGAGTTCTTAACTGTTTTTGTGTCTTGGACCCATTTGGTAGTCTGACAGTACCTATGGGTCCCTTCTAAGGATAATCTTTTTAAATGCATAAAATAAAATACAAAATATTACAAAAGAAACTAGTTATGTTGAAATGCAGTTATCAAGAATATCTTTTTAAAAGAAGAAACAAGTTCGCAGAATCAGGTTAAGAACTTCTACGAGGTATTATATCTTTAAAAAATAAGATCTAATCTTTGCTCATACTTTGAAAATACTTCTCACTATGCATGGGACATTTGTGTAATACCTGATCTTTATTAATCCTTCAATTACCAATTTTATTTCATAAGTTAGGATCATACAATTAAAAATTTGAATTTCCTTGTATCTTTAAGCATATAATTTTCAATTCTAGATGGTAAGCATCTAGGGGCCAAGAACCAGCTCTAGTGACCTGTTCTAGTGATCTGTATATGTAAATGTCTAATAAATATATTTTTGTTAAGGAAAATTTTTTTTGATGTTGTACTGACAATAGTAGTCAAGTGGTTGTGTCTGCCTTTTCAGTGCAGAGCCAGAGGGCGCTGTCCAGCTGCTGAAACTATATACATAAATGGGGCTGAGGACAAAGAATTAATTAATAGATTTAGAGCTGAAAAGAACAGTAGAGATCATAAGTCATAGAATCATAGCTCTAGATTTGGAAAGAAATTTACAGGTAATCTAAAGATCTCTTGTCCGCATCCCTCATTTCATAAAGGAGGAAACTGAGGCCCAAAAGGGTTAATTGATTTTCCCACTGACACACAGGTACAAGATCTGAGATTCAAACTTACATCCTTATGACTCTAAATCTGGCACTTTCCTTGCTACATCTTGATGCTATGTACAGCTGGGAGTGGATACCCACCACTAGTAGAAACTGATTTATAACCATAGGTAGAAAAGATAGTGAAGAGCAGAAAGCAACACTGGTTACCTTGATTCTACACTCACTCCTGATTTGCTGGGAAGATTCTTAGCTGTGTAACCTATAAGTAAAAATCTGTTAGAGCTGAGGTCAGTTGAAGTCCTTGCCACACCTTCTTTGGTAGCCAGCCACAGATACTATAAGTATGTCATTTTTAAAAAATAGTGGCTAATATCTTGTCTTTTCAAAATATAAAAGAAGATTCCCTCCTCCTCATGAGGAAGGGAAGAAAAGAGGGCCTTAGAAACATTGTCAGAGTCCAGAAATACAAAGATAAAAAAAAAGAGGTTGATGATGAAACCCAAATTCCCTTTTACCTCTGCCCTAGCTCTTGACTGAGCTTTATTGTTCTTAGGCTCTTTCTTTTGTTTCCCATTAGAGGATAAGACCAAGAGGAGACAAAGAAAGGGTCATATCAATATAGGAGTCTCCTAATATGTTCATCTGTTGAATGAGTCATCTTCTTATAATTAAAAAATGTTAACACCTAGGAAGGTTATAAAAAGAGTTGACAAACAAAATGGGCTCACCCTGAACAAAGGTAAATTGATAGAATGTTTGATTCAAGAATGGTTCCTGTAGAGCAAGGGCTATTAACCTGAGGGTTCCCTAAGGGGTCCACAGACAGGCTTTAGGGAGTCAGTGAATTTGGATGGGAAAAAATATTCCTTATTTTCACTGACTTCTAAGTGGAATTTGGCATTCCTTCACTTATTTAAAATGTTATTCTGAAAAAAGATCTGTAGGCATCTCCAGACTTCCGAAAGTGTATATAACATAAAAAGTAAAGAACCCTTGATCAGGAGTCTACAGAATAGTAAAATATTCAATAAATGATTGCCAAATTGTATGAACGAAGAGGTTTGGGTTAATTGAGTTTCTTATGAACTTGGTTAACCAGAAACAAATAATTGAGGTAATGAATTCTGTTTTAGTTGAATTTGTCATGCCTACAGGACATCTGTTTCAAAATGTCTAACACCATGTTGTCTTTCCTTTTATTTACAACTAACAAACTATTTTGTGGGAATATATTTTGCTTGGGTTTCTTTTGGGATCTTCATTTCAATGTGATTGTTATATCAAAGGAAAATGGGTCAAAGTTTTGATCCATTCCTTAATGTTAATCTTATGAATATCAATTATCAGTGCAAAACTCTAAACATAAAAGGCATAGGAAATTAGGTTGAATATATACTGACCTCAGAAAATTTTCTGGAATTTGCTTTCATGAATAAATCCCTGATATCAGTTTGTCTTATTGTCCCTGTCTCCTAAAGAAAAGGGTAGAGAAAGGCTCAGTTAATTGAGGCTTCTTAGAAGAAGAGATAGCTTTCATCTTTTTGAAGGTTTTTTATAGTCTGACTCTTAACCCACCTTTCCAAACTTACTTCACTAGTCCCTTTAATGTACTCTATGCTCTAGATAAATGTAATAGTTCCTATTTTTCCAATATCATTTCATCTACCATCTCTGTATCTTTGTGCAGGCTGTCTGCCAAGCCTGGAATGCTTTTCCTCCTCATCTCTGCCTCTCAGAATGCCTGATTTTCCCCAAAGTTCAACTCAGGTTCACCTTCCTATTGAATGCCTTGATTTTCAGTAGACCTTCCCATATCCACTATTTAATATGAAAGAGAGACAACTCTGCCTATGAACATAAGAAATTAAATAATGAGGTTAATTTTATTACCAAGTATTCCCCGTATCTCCTTCACCCATCCATTAGTGCTCTCACTCTCCTCAATTTTTCTTACATTTACTTGTCTGAGTTTATGTATTGTATCTAGCTAGTGGAACATAAGCTACTAGTAGGCAGCAGCTGTTTCTTTTTTTCTTTATGTTTATAGGATTACAGTATCATGGGGTCATAGATTAAGTGATGGAAGAATCATAGCAGCCATCAATAGTCTAATCCTCCCTTTTTACAAATGAGGAAATTGAGACCCAGGGGTATGACTTTTCCAAGATCACAAAAATATGAAACATTCAAGGGGATATGAACCCAATTCTTCTGACTTCAGAGTCATTGCTCTTTTTACTGAACCATATCCCTTGCAAGTAGTAAGTGCTTAATAAATGTTCTTTGAATTGAATTGGAGTTCTAGTTAATTAAGATTTTTTTATTGTGTGGATCTCTTTTTTAAAAAATTTAAACTTTTCAAGCTTACCTTTCATGTATCACTCATCTTCTCTTTATCACGTTTAGTATGTTTTTTTGACATTTAAAAAGGAGATTTTTTTTTTTGCCTTCATTGTGATTTTGTACATGTTAAAAAATAATTTGGGTTAAAACTCAATAGGTGGTGACTCATCCTGGACTCACTCATGTTCTCTGCACTGTGAAGGCATAAAAGGTTAATAGAGTTAGACCATTTCTGGAAGAGTCTGGGCTTTTGCCAGGTATCTCTCATGCATGAAGTTAAAAAAACAAAGTATTTCAAAGGCTCCATTTGCTCCCATTCCAGTTGGAAACCAATCTGTTGAGTTCTCCATCTCTTGAGCAGCTTCCTAGATTCCCCCTCCTACTCAATGCATCTGGTAACATTTGGGCAGTGGCCAATAGTAGTACATCATGGCTTCAGAACACTTGGCTGTTAGAGCAGTAAGAGATGAGTCACTCTTAGTAGTGTTCCAACCGAAGCAAAATCAGACACACATAAAGCTACCATAGTTCATGTCTCAGAAGGAGTTTTCCCTAAAGTGTGGCCCAAATACTGCTATGGTGGGGTGTCCCCTACCATAAGGGACACTTTCATGTCATTCTGATAGCACTCCACTGTCTGAATGAATGTCTCAGAAAAGCAACGAGAGACAGTGAGGAGGGAGGTAGGAAAAAGAGACAAGGCCCTTATAACTACAAGTACAGAGCTATTTTGACCAAAGGCAAAACAAATGAGGCATCTTCTCCCTTTTTTTACATCACACTTCCCTTCCCAGCTCTGGCACATTCTTCTCTTTGGTAACTTGTTCCCTTTATCTTTGCCAGGTGACCATAATGGCTCATTCTAAGCACATTTCATCCTACTTCTATAATTTTCTTTAGTTAGCAAACTTTTTGAACTAAATGAACCTTTCCAAGGTACCAAGGGCCTTAGAAATATAACTATATATTATATAGAAATATAAAAATATGCTATAAATAAAATAAAAAATACCTAGCTAGTATTTAAATGGCTTTTTAAAATTTGCAAAGCACTTTTTATATATGTTGTTTCATTTGAGCCTCCCAATAAATATGTGAAATAGGTGCTTTAGGCATTATTATCCCCATTTTATGGATGGGGAGACTGAGGCTCAAATTTGCCCATAGTCACATAGACAGTAAATAGAATTTGAACCCAGGTCTCTCTGATTCTGAGCCAGAGACTTTTTTCATAGTATATTGTATTATATTATATTATATGTTGTATTGTTCTAAATTATATTATGCTACCTCACCACTTAGTAATAAGTTGGTCCTTCAATATAGCTTAATGACAAAGGGATGTTGAGGTTCACTATGCTTTAGTGCCTAACTTGGGAGGAAATAACATATGCAGAGAGGATTTGGCTCAACAATGAAATGAAATCTCTGAAAAAATGTCCTCACTGTACCTTTTTTTCAATAAAAATGTGTAATCTGTGATCAAGTAGTTTCAATACAATAGGAGATGTCAGGTTAACATGAAAATGCAGCTGTGTTACTATTGCTATTATACCATTTGTAAATTAATAGGATTACACAATTAGTTTTTTGTAAATGTCAAATTCCAATAGACATTCTGAGCTGTAACTAAAATGTACAGATTTGAGATTAGACTAAGGAAGGATACTGTCTAGCGTGGACCTAACATCTTTGACTTTTGACCTCAAATGGCTGAAAATTATGTCAGTTTAAGTCAGTAATCCAATGAGCACTTATTAAATACCTACTGTGTGCAAAACTCTGTGCTTGCTTCTGAGGGAAATAGAAGGTTTGGATATGACACAATTTCTTTCTTTATGGAGTCTAAAGTCAAGTAAAGGGAGAAGACACAAAAAGAGATAACTATTAGATAACTAGAACATTTGTAGCTAAAATACTACATATTGTCTAGAACAGGAGTTCTTAACCTGAAGTCAATGAACTTTTTTCAGTGTTTTGATAACTGTATTTCAATATAATTGTTTCCCTTTGTAATCCATGTACTTTATTTTTCATTAATTTTAAAACTTTATTATAAGAAGGGGCCCATAGGCTTCACTGGACTACCAAAGGAGTCTATAAAATAATGAAAGAAAAAAAGAACCCCGGGTTTAGAGAGGCAATTTGTCATAGCGGATAGAACTCTCGGTTTCAACTTGACTTTACATACCTGCTCTGTGACTTTGGCAGGTCACTTAATTTCTTAGCACCTCAGTTTTCTCATCTGCAGAATGAGGTAGGGTAATAACAACACCTGTGTAAACAGTCTTGTTATGTAGATGAAATAAGATCATGTATGGAAAGTACTTGGAACACTATTTTACAAATGCCAGATATTATTATTATCATCATCATCATCACATGCTAAGTGTACCAGAGACGCACCAGCTAGTGCTTTGTGAGGTCTGAAAAGGGGAGGATCATTACCATCAAGAGGAGCTCAAGGAAGGAGGTAGTATTTGACTTGGACTTTAAGGGATGGATAGGAGTTTAGCAGGTGAAAGTAGGGAGAGAGGATGCTATAGGAATAGGGAAAAACATAATAAAAAAGGCACAGAGTTGTGAAAGCACCTATTTGAGGGACAGACATTAGCCCAGGTTGTAGCATAGAATACATGAAGGAGAGTGATATGAGACAATGCTGTAATGATGGGGTGGTTTCATCATGTGCCAAGTCTAGTCATTTCTACCTTCTCAGCATCTCTTGTATTCATGCAGGTAACTAGGTGATAAGTTTAGAGAGCAGTGGCCCTGCAGTTAGGAAGACCTGAGTTCCAATCTGGCCTCAGACACTTACAAGCAGCATGATTCTTTTCTAAAAGAGGCTAACTATAGCTGCCCAAACTTGTAACTTGGGCAATCTATTTCTAAAAGAGTACTTAACTCGACCAGAAAGCACAAAAGCAAGTGTAGGGGTTGGATGGAGGCAAGGGCCACAGAGAAATAGCTTCTAGTCCTAAATCTAAATCTCTGATCATGTGATTTCCTTAAAACATCCCTTAAGTCACTTGGTCTGACTATGAAAAAGTTGGGCTTCATGTAACACAAATGTTCAGTAATTACTTCTCTAAACTGAACAGGCATGTAAAAGCTGCATAACACATAAGGAGAAGACTTGGATCCGTGAATATTGTTCTACTCATGAATCAAGGAAGCTTAATTGTGCAGTGAATACTGTTGTACCTAGGTTCAGTAAGACCTAAATTTTAATCCTGACTCAGACACTCATTAGCTGTGGGAACCTGAACAAGTCTCTTAACCTCTCTTAAATCTTAGTTTCCTCATCTGTAAGGACACTGAAGGCTATGTTTAGCTCAGAGAAGAGGTGACTTAGGGAGGTTATAATGTCAGTATGTAAACATTTAAAGGTCTGTCATATAGTTAGAGGGGCAGCTACATAGCATTAGGTCAGGAGACAGGAAGACCTGAATTCAAATCTAGCCTCAGACACTTACTAGCTGTGTGATCCTGGACAAGTTACTTAATACTGTTTGCCTCAGTTTCCACATCTGTAAAATCTAGAGAAAGAAATGGCAAACCAGTCCAGTATCCTTGCCAAGAAAACCCCAAATGGGGTCACAAAGAGTCAGACATAACTGAAACAACTGAACAACAATAAAATATAAAGGGATTAAATTTCCTTTTTTGGCTCTTAAGTGCCAATGGATGGATGTCATGAAAGACAGGTCTGGGCTCAGTATAAGGGAAAACTTCCTAATAATTCGAAAATTTCCTAATAATTAGAATTGTTCAAAAAACAAAAGGTTCTGTTTCAAAAGATCGTGAGTTTCCCATGCCTGGAGGTCTCCAGACAGAAGCAGGATGATTTCTTGTTGGATAGATATGTCTTGGCCTTGAAGATCTCTGAAGTCCCTTCTAACTTTTTTTTAATGTGATTCTATTGTCACAGATGAATGAGAGCGTATGGTAATCCAAAAGTAGACACAGTCCAATGCCTTCAAGAGTTTGTCATTAGTTTTTTTTCTGGGTGTATCTGTCTTATCTCTTCAACTAGATCATAAAGTCCTCAAGGGCAGAGACCATGTCTTATTGCTCCTTGGTGCCCAGTGTCTGGGAGAGTGCTTTTCACAGAGGAAGGGCTCAATAAATACTTGTTGATCGGTTGATTACTTGCTAGCAAAGGACACTGTTGATGAGGGCATGCATGAAGCAGACATGACAGGCATCTCAATCATCCATGCCTTCTCATTCGACTTTTCTCACCCTGTTCCCACCCCCACTCCCACCCCACCGCCCAAAAAAGAGAGGAAAAAAATGAATTATGAAAGGACCCAACTGGGAGGAGGGGCCTGCCCTCTGGCAGCGAATGTGACCTGTCAATCTCTCGCTACTGTTCCACTAATGCCAGCTGGTCTAATAAACTCTAAACTCCAGTGATTTAAGTGAAGATTTCAGATTAACATTTAAATTAATGCTGGACTAGGAATCAGGAGAGCCAGGTCGCAGTTGTGACTCTGGAGCTAACTTGTTCTGTGACCTGGGGCAGAAATGTAAAATTATCCTCGCTTCTAACTCATAATGCTTCCCTCCCCACCTCCATCCTCTAGGAGGCCAGGGATTTGCAGACCTGCTACACCCTAGGCCAACTAAGATCAATCCACCTTTCTGTTCCTGTTATCTCAGAGACTTAAAATCTGGCTGAGAAGCATCTCTGACCCCTGAAAAGGGGCCTGGTTGACCTTCACAAGCAAGAGTATTCTGGTTCATGTTTAACAAATGGATCTCTAGGGAGATCAGTCTGAATTACTAACATTTTCCCCCCATCACTTTCTTAAAGTCTTGGCAATCAAGAAAACAATAAATCAAGTCCTTATTTGTAATGTTGCCAATTTTGAGGTGTAAATGCTCAAAATGAAATTTGAACAATCAGTTCTCAGAAACAGTTATTGGATTCTAGTATGCTCCTCTAAGTGAAGAAGTTATTCAGTCTTCAGACTCTGGGATTATATCTGCAACTTGAATCTCTAAAATAAGAGAGGGCAGTCAAAGGGGAAGGTGCCCCCTCTTCATTTGGCTTACTCTTTTTTTTAATGTTACACTGGTCACAGAATCATACAGTCTTAGAACCAGAAGGAACCTTAGTGCAATTCTAGTCCACGTCACACCTGAACAGGAATCCCGCCTATACCATCGCCGTCAATCAACCAATACGCATTCATTAAGTGACTTTCTATGTGCTGGGCGCTGTGCTAAACTCTAGTTCCTGAGGCAACTCCATTCACTTTTGGATAATTTCCAATGTTCAGAATTTTTTCCTTCCCTAGAGACAGTTAAAATTCATTTATTCACAACTTTCATCTGTTGATCCTTGTTGTGTTCCCCACCCCGCCAGGATAAGCATATCATTATTGCCTTTATTTAAGTCATTCCTAAAAATGTTGAACAGAATAGGATGAAGGGCAGAGCCCTGTGGAACTCCTCTAGAGACCTCCCTCTATTGTAACTTTACTGAGAGATTGGTTTAGTTCAGGCAAAAAAATCACCTGTGGAAGTGATGGTTCCTCTGAGGCAATTGTTGGCTGTCTTTGATCCCCATCAATGGTGTTACAGACACCTCTTTTAATTTAATTCAATACAATGAAATTCACTTATAATGTACAATGTGCCATTAAGGGGATAAAAAGATAAATCTATACTCTCAGAGAACATGTAATCTAGCAAGAAGGATAAGACCAAGAGGAATAAGGGAAAGAGAGAATCATTGGTGAAGGTGCTGGGCTAAGTGCTTGTTTTTTACAAATATTATCGCATTTGATTCTCACAATAACTCTTCAAGACAGTTGTTATTATTATTTCTATTGTACAGTTGAGAAAACTGAGGCAAACAAGTTAAGGGACTTGTCTAGGTCACACAGCTAGTAAATGTCTGAGGCCAAATTTGAACTCAGGTCTTCCTGATTATAGATCCACCATTCTATGCACTGTGCTCCTGGAAACCTCTAAAGGGAGGAAGACAAAGACAAGAAAATAACTATGGTAAAAGTCATCAAAAAAAAGATACAAGATACACTATGGGAGATCATAGCGGGGAGGATAACATCAGATTGTGGTGAATCATTGAAATATATTTAGGGGAGGTAGCATTTGGAATGGACCTTGAGGGATGATCAAGATTTTAGCAAAAATATTCTCCGCTAGTTGGAGCAAGAGCAAAAATCCAAAGAAAAAACTGTGTAATCAGGAAATAATGAATTGTTCTGTTTGGCTTTTTTTTTCTGGATCCACTCTTTGCTCTCTGTTTCCTGCTCATCAATGAACAACAACTGACTGCATTTATATAGTGCTTTGTACATACACGATCTCGCTTAATCCTCACTACAACCCTGTAAGGCAGCTATCATCATCATCATTATTATTTCCATTTTTACAGGTGGATGAATGACAAACAGAGGTTAAATGACTTTCCCAAGGTCACACAGCTCGTCAGTGTCTGAGGCAGGATTTTAACTGAGTTCTTCTTGTAGTCTTGTAGGCTCTCCACGATGCTATGCTGCCTATCACAATTCTGTTCCTCCTTTTCCCATAATCTCTGCCCATACCTTTGTATTAGTCTGCTAGGACTATCTACCTATGGGTTTGCTCAGCCCTGCTGGTGGTAGGAAGAGGCATACTGGAGGAACTTGATGACTACTGGCCCAGGCCAGTTCTAAGACTCGAGGGAGGAATTTCTGTGGAAGGACCTCTTTTATTACAAAGCTTATCTCAGTGCATTAGTAACAGCACCAGGGGTTCCAGTCTAAGAAATTAATTGTTTAGGAACGGTAGGGAGTAAGCAAGTTAGGATATTTTTAAAAATAGGGCTAAAAAGCAAAGACAAGTAAGAGACTCATTGGCTGAGTCTCCAGGGCTGTAGATGGCCTCCTGAATAGGCCCTAATGTCACTTTCTGTCTCCACCTATTAGAGGAAAGGGACTGGATAGTTCCTTCTAAGTTGTTATGAAAGGGTTAATCTAAGTAAAGGTACTATCAAGGAACAGGAATGCTAAAGCTAAGTGGCAAGCAATAAAGAAACTACTTCACTCCTATTTGATGCTACCAAATAATTGAAAAAGTCAGAGTCAAGATTTGTTTTTAAAACCTATTATGATCTGATTTTGGCACATGTTGTATTTTTCCCAGTCATTAAAAATTTTTTTTTTCCAAAAGGATCTCCTTAGCCCTGGTGAAATTAAAAATAAACAACTCTTCAGTAGAGATGAACTGATTCCTTCCATACCCCATCATTAATAAAGTGGAAGTTGCTTAGGCTGGTAATCCTATACATGACAGGGCTCCCCAAACAGACTCAGGGCATCGGAGGGAATTCTTCAGACTCATCGTTGTGTTTTGCGTGTGGGCAAGCAACAGAGAAAAATAAAATCTTTTTTGATGCCTGGGGACTATTAGAAATGCTCACTGACAGCTGGATGGTACAGAAAATGACTCTACTTTCCCACCATTTCTAGAAGGTCCATTTCCCACCCCATGCTGCTCTCTCCCTTCTCCCTAGTCACACCCCACAAATCAATTTCATCTGCTTACCTGTGCTTATCTTTTCCACTCATTCTCCCTCTTTCACTCCCTTCCTCCATAACCAGCTGTGTTTTCTGTCTTGTTTAGCTTGCAGGGCCTTGATGGATGAGGTAGAGTATGATGTTATGAAAGCACGTCAGAAGAAGGGTGTAAGGGTGAAGTCGTACCGCATAAGGCCTGATGGGACGCAGGAGAGGACCAAGGTAACGGAGAAATTATATGCCAGGACATAATTGCGGATATGGGCAATTATGAGTCATTTATCCAAACAGCAGTTGGTCTTAATCTTCTAACCTTTTTCTTGTTCAGGGTATCAGCCTCTAAATTGCTTCTGAGTCCTCAGGGACCCCAAGTAATTTTTAAGCTTGAAATTGAAGTATCTCTTTGTCGGTACCTAAATTTTGTGCCTCTGTCTCCTTGGCAGGCATTCTCGCACCATTATGTGTTAGGATAAGAATAGGCTGTCGTGATTCTTGGCCAAGGCCAGGAGGGGGCCAAGCAGGACTTGGGTAAGGGGTCCATGCAGTGAGTGAAGAAGGGGAGCTTCGAGGAGGCTCAGCTCCTCCACCCATTTTTCCTTTGCCCTTCTGTAGTGGAGGGCTTTAGGAGACATGTTTAAAGTGCAATACCTTCTTAGGTGAGAACAAGGAAGAGAAAAATAAAGGCTTATCCAGAACCCTTCCAGTCTTTATCCAATTTCTTGATGAATATGAGAGTGGGTAGAGTTTCCTCCTTTTTTAGGCCTTTCATTTATAGGAGGTAGTGTTGTTGGAAGGTGAAGGAAGGCCCTACATTAGAAATTAGGAGAAAGAACTGTGCTGTCCAATGGGTTCTACTGCTACCTAGCTAAGATTATAGTTAAGCCAAGATACAAGGTTGTATTGCTTGGTTTTGTTAAGAAAACAAAAAACACACACACACACACACACAAAACCACAACTGCTTCTTGAGAAGGAGTGTGTGTGTGTGTGTGTTAAGATAGTAAAGACTTGTGTGATTTCTTCAATTCAGGATATTCGCATGTGTGGAAAATCCCTCTGCCTCTGTAAAATTATGTAAGTCATGCAACACTTAAAGTCTCAGAAATCTGCCTAGTTTAAACTCAGTTGTCTGTAGTCACAGACTTAGAATGTCAATGCAGGACATTAACCAGATCCACTTGACTCTAAGGTCAATTCTCTTTTTACTATGCTTGGCTACAATGCTCTCCAATAATTAATAGGTACCAGTGAATAAATTGAAGAGTTCAGGATCATCAGAGGCCATTTAAGTAGTACCAAGAGGAAAGCCCTGGACTAGAGTAGGCTTGAGTCTTTCTTCTCCTTAGGTCTATGCTCTTTGACAGTCTCCCTGATCCCCAATTTGTGCATCTATAAAATCAAGAGATTGTATTAAATCAGGGAACACCAAACTGAAGACTGGGATGTACTAGTATATTTGAAAATGCTCCCTGGTATTACTCCTCAAGCTAGTTTCTGCCACATCCTCTTGAGAGGTTTGTAGTCTTGACCTCCCCCTCAAACCTAGTCCCACAGAGGCTTTACTAGAAATTTCCTCTCCTCCTCTCTCAACCAGAAACTTCCTTTCAGCAATTTTCACCCCCAGCACACACATATATATGTACATTGTGATCTCAGGGCTTCAGGAAAGAAAAAGGAGGAAACTGTAAAGAATGGGCTTTGAGGGCCCTTTAAGTTTTGATTCTTTGAGAATCAGTAGTAGTTTACATTTCCTTAGCACTTAGTTTCCAAAGAATATTCACATCAGTAATTTAATTAGATACTCAAGGCAATAATATTTAACCATGGCCAAGGTGTATCTCCATTTTACTAATAAAATTAAAGATAAGAAAGTACAAGTGACTTGCCCAAGGTCATACAACTAATAAATTGCAGAAGTAGGAACCACTTGGGTCTTCTGTGATCTTTTCACTGTTCCCACAATTTTGTCTCCATCAAGAAGCTATTTGCTTAGGATTTCTGGTAGCTGGGGACTCCCTCATAGTTAAGTAGGTTAATTATACAGCTTGCCCCAGTATATACCAATGACACTTGGGCACACCAGGTACTACATGGCATTGGTGTGTTCCCATTCCCATGGAAGTCTCTGAACCATTAAACCTTTGTATGTCCCTGGTTGGCACCATCAGACCCTGAATTACTGTCTGATCTTTCAAGACCACTTCTCTTGTTCGCCCAGTATGATACTTTGTCCAGAGTTCACATTCAATAAACATTTGTTAACTTGTTCCCCCAAGGGACTCACTGAGATAAGACCAACAAAACCTTCACTTTCTATATGGTACTTTCCATTTACAAAATGGTTCACATATAGCAGTAGAGTGGAGTCAGAAGACTTGGGTTCTAGCTTTGCTATTTGCTAATTGTGTTACCTTGGTAATTTATCTTCATTAAACCTCCAATTTCCTCATGTATAAGATGAGAGGGTTAGATGAGAGGATCTTCAAGGTAACTTCGAGTCCTAACGTTTGGTAAGTATTACAACAATCCTGTTCAGTAGGTAATATAAGTATTATTATATCCATTTCACAGATTTGTAAAGTAAGGTTCAGTTCTGCCCAGGTGCATTTATCTTTTTTGATATAGAAAGCCCCTAGGAAATGAGACCAGTTTTAGGACATAAAGGACATAAAAGGTCTTTCCAAACCTATTACAAAACAAAGTTAGCTCTAACCTAGGACTAGTCTCTATTCCAGAACTGATATGGGCTTGTTGGATTTAATACTTTGTATCTAAATATGTATCTAATTGGATGTGTGTTAGCATACCAAAATATCAATTGACTTTCCTGATTTCAGCATAACTCAAATGATTATCTTAGTGCTCACCTGAGGTACCTGTTATGCCATGGCACCTCAATAAACAAAATTGTTCAGAGATGCATGCAAGAAATGAGTGTGAAAGGGCCCCAGGAATAGGCATGGAGCATATGAAAATGTAGGAGCATTAAAGAAAAAAGTCATTGGCTGGCCAAACCATCAATCAACCTCAGGACAGCCAGTGATTGCCTGAATTATTTATGCAGATGGTGGGAGGAATGTGATCAAGAACATAGCTAGAGGGATTAGCATTGGCAGAGAATAAGGCTACCTCTTCCTCTGAATGAGGGAAAAGATCTTAGGAACCTGGAAGGAACTTCAGAGATCAGCTAGCTAACACTTGGAATTTCACAGGTGAGGAACTGATGCCCAGAGAGGCTGTGATTTGTCTAAGGTTATAGAGGTAGTCGGTGGCCATGTTAGGATTCAAACTCAAGTCTTCTGACCTCAGATACTGGGCACCATACTGCCTATCGAGGGAAAAGTAAATGGGTCATGGAACCTAAATTTTGGATCATAGGAGAAGGGAGGTAAGGTAGTTTACAGCTGCAAAGCTTTGATTATCTCTGTTAAGTAGGAACTGAGGTCATCCACTATAAGTGTTGGGGTAAGAATGAGACTGGGGCCTTAAGGAGAGGGACAAAGGTTTGGAAGAAAGGATGCAAGCATTTATTAAGCACCTACTATGTTCCAGGCACCGTGTTAAGGGCTTTACAAATATCCCCTTTGAACCTCATAGCAACTCTGGGAGTTAGGAGCAGTAACTGTGGGGAATAAAATAACAATGTCCTGAATAGCAAGAAAGCTAAATAGCATTGAGGGTCAGTTGGGCTTACACCACATGAGTTTTTATTTTTACTTTTTCTCATTTTATTTATTTTTAATGTTCTACAATCACTACCATAAAACTTAGATTTTTTTCCCCTTACCTACCCCCCACCCTCCTCAAAACAGCATACAATTCTATATAGGATCTACACATACATTCCTACTGAATACATTTTCACTATAGTTATGCTGTGTAGAACTAAAATAAATGGGAGAAATCATATAACAAACCAAAACGTAATACACACACACACACACACACACACACACACACACACACAAAATGATCTGCTATTCTGCGATTGAATTCCATAGTTCTTTCTCTGGATGTGGAAGGCATTTTGCCTTAGAAGATCATTGGAAATTTTTTTTTTAAGTCCTTGCATTGCTATGAAGATCCAGATCTACCAGAAAAAACTCTCGCACACTGTGGTCATTGCTGTGCACAAAGTTCTCCTGGTTCTGCTCCTTTCACTCAGCATCAGATCATATAAGTCTTTCCAGGCCTCTCTGAAGTCTTCTTGTTCATCATTTCTTATAGCGCAATAGTATTCCATTACATTCATATACCATAATTTATTCAGCCACTCCCCAATTGATGGGCATCCCCTTGATTTCCAATTTTTGGCAACTACAAAGAGTACTGCTATAAATATTTTTGTACATGTGGGACCCTTTCCCATTTTTATGATCTCTTGGGGATACAGTCCTAGAAGAGATATTGCTGGGTCAAAGGGTATGCACATTTTTGTAGCCCTTTGGGAATAGTTGCAAACTGCTCTCCAGAATGGTTGGATGAGCTCACAGATCCACCAACAATGAATTAGTGTTCCAACTCTCCCACATCCTCTGCAACATATATCAGTTTCCTGTTCTGTCATGTTTGCCAATCTGATAGGTGTGATGTGGTACCTCAGAGTTGTTTTGATTTGCATCTCTCTAATCAAAAGTGATTTAGAGCATTTTTTCATATGATTATAGATATCTTTAATTTCTTCCTCTGAAAATTGCCTGTTCATGTCCTTTGACTATTTATCAATTGGGGAATGACTTGTATTATTGTACATTTGACTCAGTTCTCTATATATTCTAGAAATGAGGCCTTTATCCCCAAAATTAGCTCTAAAAATTCTTTCCCAATATACTACATCTCTCCGAATTTTGGTTGCATTGGATTTGGTTGTGCAAAAACTTTTCAGTTTAATGCAATCAAAATTATCCATCTTGCACTTCATAATGCTTTCTATCTCTTCTTTAGTCAAAAATTCTTCCCTTCTCCATAAATCTGATAAATACACTATTCCTTACTTTTCCAGTTTGTCCATGGTATCAATCTTTATACCTAGATTATGTACCCATTTGGACTTTATTCTTGTGTATGGTGTCAGGCATGGGTCTATGCCTAATTTCCGCCACACTGTTATCCAGTTTTCCTATCAATTTTTGTTGAACAGTGAGTTTTTATCCCAAAAGCTGGGCTCCTTGGGTTTATCAAACTATATTTATTGCCTACTGTGTCTTGAGTACCTAGCATATTCCACTTGTCTACCCTTCTTAGTCAGTACCCAGTGGTTTTGATAATTGCTGCTTTATAATACAATTTGAGGTCTGGTAGCTCTAGGCCATCCACGTGAATTTTTAATGGCTAAGCTCAGGATCTGTTGCTTCAAAGTGAAACAAATGTCATTATTTCTCAAAGACTGATTGAATGTCTCCATGAACAACAACTTAGTGTGGTAGAAAACACATTGAATTTATAGTGACAAGACCTGAGTTCATGAATTCTCACTGTACCAGATACTAGTATAGACAAAATAGCAAATAGAGTACTAGATTTGAAGACAGGAAGGCCAGAGTTCAAACCCAATCTCAGACACTAGTGGTTATGTGACCTTGGGTAAGTAATTTAACCTTTGTCTGCCTCAGTTTCCTCATTTGTAAAATGCAGACAATAATAGCACCTACATTACATGATGGTTATGAAGATCAAATGAGATAATATGTGGAAAGTGCTTTGCAAACTTTATAACATAGAATACTATTATTTTTATCCTATTTCATATTCATATGCAGTATATCTCTCCCACCATAACATACAACACTAACAAAGCTAGTGTTCTCCTTATACCTGAACACAAAGCATCACAATGAGCTCCTGTGATGTTCACTTTTGGCAGGTGTAGGGAAGGTGTGTGTTGAAGAAAGGTTAGGGAGGGGGAAAAACATCAAGGAGATTTTTATTATTGTGTTATTGGTAATATGAGCCTTTTCTGATTCCTAGAGTACCTAGGACAAAATTTCTCCTACTCCACCAAAACTATACCTTGTATTTATCTTGGTTACACTTATTTTTGTGCGTGTCTACACCAAGTAGAATATTAGCTCCTTTTGGGCAGGGACTAATTTTTGTCTTTATGTCCCCAGTTCCTCACACAATATCTGTTGCCTAGTAGGTGCTTAATAAATGCTTGTTGTTTGATTAATAATTATTACACCATTAGGGATGTATTGGTAAATAGCAAAGACTAAGAAAAGAGGTTTTGATGACTAGAGGAAGGAGGGGAACCAAGAGGTGTGAAAGGAAGTGCTTTACCAAAGCAAAGACAAACTATCCTTCATCAACAACAGATTACTCCAAATTAATCTGGTTGTTTTTTTTTTTTTACAGGATTCATTAATATACTAGTCAATGGTAGGAATTCTGTGGATATAATTTACCTCTATCTTAGCAAACTTTTGATATAGTATCTCATACTCTTCTTGTAGAGAAAAATGGAAAGATATGAATTAGATGATAATATAGTCAGAAGGCTTAGGAACTGGTTGGATGGCTGAATTTAGATTGTAGTTGGCAATGGTTCAATGTGAGTATGACAAGAGGTTTCCAGTGGAGTACCCTAGGGACCTGTGCTTGACCTTGTGCTCTTAACATTTTTATCAGTGACCTGGATGAAGGCATAGAGGCTATGCTTATCAAATCTGCAGATGACTCAGAGTTGGGAGGGAATAGCTAAGACCCTGAATGACAGGATCTGAAAGGAGCTTGATGTATAGAGCATTGGTCTGAATCAAATAAGATGAAATTCGATAGGATAAGTATAAAGTCTTGCACTTGGACACAGAATTTGGCTTCCCAAGTATAAGATCAAGGAAGCATGGACAGATAGCAGTTGTTATGAAGATCTGGGGGTTTTAGTGGACTGATGGCTGAATGTGGCAGCCAAACAAGCTATGCAGTCTTGGCTTGTATTAAAGGTATACCACTTCTACAAATAGGGAGGTGATAGTCCCACCATACTCTGTCCAATGTACATTTCAGTCCTCCTCTCTGCTAATTCTTCCTCACTGACCCCACATATATCATGTATGTACATAGTTGTTTGCAACCCCTGACCCATTACAGTGCGAACTCCTTAGGGGCACTCTATTTTTGCCTTTCTCTGTGTGCTCAGTTCTCAACCTAGTACGCGGCACACAGTAAACACAGTAAATGCTTGTTGGCTGATTGACTGTCCAGGCCAGATCTCAAGAACGTTTGCTCAGTTCTGAGCACTGGGGTTTAAGAAAGACACTGATAAACTAGAGACTGTTCAGATTGGGGTGGACCTGAGATCCATTTCGTATAAGGATTGGTTGGAGGTACTGGTGAAGATTGGCCCAGAAAAAAGTAGACTTGGGGGTGACATGACAGCTGTCTTAAAGTATTTGAGGGCCTGTCACGTGAAAAAGTGATTAGACTTGGGGCTGTTCACCGTAGAGGGCAGTGCCAGGAATAAAAGGTGAAATGTATAAAGAGGCCACTTTAAGCTTTTGATGGCAGGAAAAACTGTCTAATAATCTGATGTGGTCCAAAGTGGAATGGGCTACCTAGAGGTGTGGTAAGTTCCTCCTCCGGAGAAGTCTTCAGAGAGCAGCTAGAGGACCCATTGTGAAGTATATTACAGTAAGCATTCCTTCCATGTACAGGCTGGAACAGATGGCCACTGAGGTTCCTTCTAACTCTCAAATTCTGTGATTTGGAACTCGAAGGGGCTTTGAGGACATCCAGTCTAACCCTGTTTTGCAAGTGGGGAATCTAAGGCCCACAGAGGCTGAGTGAAAGTTGCCCAAGGTCACAGAGATACTACATGGCCGAACTAGGATTTAAAATCCACCTTCTATGACTTTAGGTTCATTGTTCTTTCCATTGTACAATTCTGCTTTTCAAATTCAGGTGATAATAATGATTAATAATAATAACAGCAAACATTTATATAGTGGACAGCTAGGTAGAGTGCCAGACCTGGAGTCAGGAAGACTCATCTTCTTGAGATTAAATCTCGCTTCAGATCCTTACTAGCTATGTGACCCTGAACAAGTCACTTAACCCAGTTTACTTCAGTTTTCTCATCTATAAAATGACTGAACAACAACAAACAAAACCTAGGCTCAGATCCTCACTCTGTTACTGGCTCTTCCTCCTCAAGTAAGTCATTTAACCCCTCTCCAGCTTCACTTTCCTCATAGGAGGTGGGGATGGGTGGCAAGGGTAAGACAAAGATGATTTAAAAGATCCCTTCTGATCAAAATCATTGAGCCTATGGTTTGGTCTTTAAGAACTACTGGCTCACAAAGGGTAGCTGTAGATGCTCAGGTTCTTCTCCCCAGCCTGAATTCTCAAACCAAACTCTTATTTCTCTGAGATCATGTGGCATAGTGGATAAAATGCTGGACTTAGGATTAGGAAGACCCAAATTCAAAACTCATCTCTAACCCTTAATAATTATGTGATCATCAGCAAGTTATTTAAATTTTCTGACTCATCTGTAAAATAAGAACAGCATCTGTACTCTTCATGACCCCTTTTAGAAGGGTTTTCTTGGCAAAGACACTGGAGTGGTTTGCCATTTCTTTCTTTAGTTTATTTTACAGGTGATGAAACTGAGGCAAACAGGGTTGAGTGTCTCAGAGTCACACAGCTAGTAAATGTCTGAAACCAGATTTGAACTCAGGACGATGAGTCTTCCTGGTTTTAGGTCTGGCATTCTATTCTCTACACCACCTAGCTGCTCTGTAGGGGTTACCAACAGAGTTGTCATGAGGCATAAATAAGATATCTGTAACAGCTTTATGGACAGCAGTTGCTATTTTGTAAATGAGTACAAAAATGTTCCCGAAGTTGTAGTGCAGCGTTAAGCTATTAAAGCTCTGACCTACCTTGAGACTTGGGGGACATCCTGTATATTAGTCATATAAATTCTGAAGTACTATGTCAATGTCCATTGTGGTTGTCTTTATTTTTCTGTAAACTAGTATTTGCTTGGTGAGCAGAATAATTTCAAAAGCACCTGTGTCATAAAATCAGCAGGCAGGAAGGTATCATTAGTCAATTTCCCTGCCTCCAGGTAGGTCTGCTCTCAGTTATCTCTAAGTAATCAGTGCTTATCCTGTCGTAGTCTTTCAAAATTTCCACAACCTACTTTGAGAAACTGCTCTAGAATCTTACCCCTCTCAGCAAGAAAGTTGCCTTGTGTCTAAACTGAAGAGCCCTTGCTGTGATTCAGGGACCTGTGCTGGGCCACTTGACCCACATTCTACATCTCTGACTGGAGATTCAGGGGGTATGCTCGGCATGAGGTGAGGATGGTAAGCTTTAACTTTCTTCCAGGCCACCCTGGAAGTGAGCCAAGCAGTTATTATCAGTGTTGACAATACACAAGCATGTCTTTCTTGGCTGCATGGTAAGTGGAATGTTTGCTTGCCTTGATATTCATTGGAAGAACAAAAGACTGTGGCAGTGAGCTTTGTTTCCTGATAACAAGAATTCTGACAAGCAGCTACAGGCGGGTGTGCGCCATTTCCCAGGTGATGGTGTTCTTGTTCCCACATGGTCAGCCAAAGGTGACATAGAACACCCTTCTACAATTTTCTTATATTTGCTTACTTTGTTCTTAGAGACAAGAAAGAAAAAAAAAACTCAAGTCACAAACCTAAAGGAAATCTATTTTCACTGGAGGGGGGAGTCAAGGGAGGACAGAGCTGTCACCTCATCCTCTGAATAGTCACCTATCTCCTTAATGGGAATGTCCCAAAAGGAGACATAGGTAGAAGCCTTGGCTGAAATAAAGCCACTCTCTTTTTTATAGTAAAACAAAAGTAACAGACATTTAGACAGCACTTTATATATATGGCTTCATTTGGGTCTCATAACAATCTTCTTGAGATTGATGCTGCAGGTATATATTATATACACTGAAAGTCAGAGAATTTACTCAAATTGCCTATAGTCATTTGAGTGTCAGAAATAGGATTTGAACCCATGCCTTCCTGACTATTAAGTTCAGCATTTTATTCAGTCTATAACACTGCCTTTTGTATATGTTCAGTTGTTTCAATTGCGTCCAACTCTTCGTAACCCTATTTGGGGTTTTCTTGGCAAAGAAGTGGTTTGCTATTTCCTTCTCCAGCACATTTTATAGATGAGGAAACTGAGGCAAAAAGAGTTAAGTGATTTGCTCAAGGTAACACAGGTAGTAAGTGTCTGAGTTCAGATTTGAACTCATGAAGATGAATCTCCACGACTCCAGGCCCGTTGCTCTGCGCATTATGGCGCCACCTAGTCGTCCTTCTATATACTATGCTGTTGAATGTTTTCTTTGTGCCTCTGCTGCTTATTACCTAGGTAACCTTGGGCAAGTTGATTTGCCTCCCTGGTTCACAGTTTCTTCATCTATAACACCAAGGATTTGACACTGCTGACTTCTAATGCCTGTTAAAGCTCTATGTTTACATGTTGTTTTTCTCACTCAAATGTATGGTACTTGAGAGCAGGAACTGTTGGGGTTTTTCTGCTTTGTTTTTTATCTTTGTATCCTCAGTGCTTAGCACAGGGCCTATTAACATACATCGTAAGTGCTTAATAAATGCTTATTGGCTGTTTGCTCTGTGTACCTTTCTTGATAGTAAGAATAATCGTTAGCATTTATAGAGTGCTTTAAGGTTTGCAAAGTACTTTATGAATATTATCTCACTGATCCCACAACCCTGAGAGGTAGGCACTTGCTATTGTCCTCCATTTTGCAGGTGAGGAGACCGAGATAAACAGATTGTTAAATGACTTGCCCAGGTTCACACATCTAGTAAGTCTCTGAAGTCACATTTGAGTTCAGGTCTTCCTGATTCCAGGAGGTTCAGTGCTCTATGTCCTGTACCACCTAGCAGTTTGAATTTGAGAATGACTGTATTTTGTCTGGGCAGATTAGCTGAATTGGTTACAAGAGCATAATTTTGAAGTTAAGATCACATATTCAAGTTCCTAGATGAACTAGTTGACTTTACGCAGAGGGGAAAAAAATAAAAACAAAAAACTTCCATGCCACCACCACACTTCCAAATATTCACCTCTGATCCTCCACTTAATGGTCTTCTTTAATTCCTCCTCATTTAAAATATCTCATTTTTAAGCACCTCCTCATGGCTCCCAAAGTGATTCCCTAAAGCTCAGGTAGAACAATGTCAGCCTCCTACTCAGTAACCTTTAGTGGCCAGTTATGACTTCTGGGATCAAATAAAACCTTTTTGGCTTGGCATTTAAAAGCTGCTCACAGCCTGGCCTTTCCTTCCTCTCTAGTCTACACACTGCTACCTTTCATGTAGCCAGACTGGCCTATTTTCTCTTCCTCTAACATGATGCTGTCTTTCCAATCTTTGGACCTGGAAGGGTCTCCTGCCTCACAGAGGCCAGGCCTTACAGAGGCCTTTTTGACTCTTTCATTCAGTACTCAGCTCAAACACCACCTTCTATAAGAAGCTTCTCCTGATCTAGCTCCCAGCATTTTTCCCGTCAAAGTTACTTTCCATCTACGATGAATCATGCCTGTACTTATTTACATACATATTGTCTCCCCCATTAGAATGGAAGTTCCTTGAGGGCAGGGACTCTTAAAATTTTTTTTCTTTGTATCCCCAGCACTTAGCACACTGCTTGGCACTCAGTAATTTCATAAGTAACTAATAAACGCTTGTTGACTGGTAGATCGTCTTTGTGGACCAAGGTCTATTTAATATACAAATAACACACAGACAGAGATCCTAAGAGACCCCAGAATCATTATAAAAATTCATATTTGCAGAGTGCTTTATGGTTTGCAGTTTCATAGTTGAAAAGAAGCTCAGACACCATCTATTTTAGCCCAGACTGAACAGAAATAGATGCTAGATTACCTTTGTAATTCAGTCAGTCAGTATTTATTAAGCACTTACTATGTGCCAGGCACTATGTTTAGTTCTGGGGATTCAAAGAAAAGTAAAAAAGTCCCTACCCTTAAGGAACTTACATCCTAATGGGGGAGATAACATGAAAATCACTATTTAGGAACAGTCTACATACAGGAAAAGGTAGAAATAAACAATAGAGGGAAGGCACTGATATTGAGAGGCACTGGGAAAGGTATCCTTCAGAAGGTGGCATTTTCCTGGAAACTGAAAGAAACCAGGGAAGCCAGGAGGCAGAGATGAAGAGAGGAAGCATTCCAGGCATGGCAGACACCAGAGAAAATGCCTAGAGATGGAGTATTTTTTTTGAGGAACTGCAAGGAGACCAGTGTGATTATATTGAAGAGCATGCGGTGGGGGGAGCATAATGATGGTGGTATAAGATATAAGAAGACTAGAAAGGGGTGTGTGTGTGTGTGTGTGTGTGTGTGTGTGTGTGTGTGTGTGTGTGTGTGTGTGTATTGGGAAGCTAGGTTATAAATGACTCATTGATACCCGCAAGCTTCCAGGACAACCCATTCTCAAGATAGCTTGGAATTCTTCAATATTTTATATCATATTCTAATAGAAACAACATAAAGGTTAGAAATGTGTATTATGTGTAATCAAAGGAGCAGTTACTTTCCATAAACAATTCCTACTGATGGTGAATTCCCAAGGGCACACTTTTCCTTCCTCCCTCTTATTATCATTAATATTCCCTTTAACCTGGATTTTTTAGTGTTTTGCTGCTCTATGAATGGTGTTAGTTTTTTTTTTTTAACATCAAATTACATTCACTTACGGCAACATTTTGCTTGATGTTATTTTATGATATGCAGAGTGCTTGTTCTTTGTGACTTCCAAAGATTTCTCTCTTCAATAAAGCCAAGAATATAGAGGTTCTGTGGAGGCACATTCATTGAAGTAGAGGGTTCAGAGGGATGCCGTCAAGTAGCATCTGGGGTGCCAGTGACAGGACTGAGCCTATGCCTGCTGATTGTATTAGATAAGAACGTTCCCACCTGACATCTCCTCTGTGTTGTTACAAAGAGATGTCTGTTCAGCAAAATGCAGTTCCCATTTTAGTGCTGAAGTTACTTTTTTTGTTGTTGTTAACAAATTGGATTAATGATGATTTATGAAAAAATGCAGTTATCCAGCTTCATATTGACCCAGCATGATCTAGCTACAAAAGAGACCACCATTTGGGACCAAATATAGTTTCAACTTTGATTTAGATAGTTTTTTACTTGGAACTGTAACTGTGATTTTAGTAGCCAAATTGTTAAGAAAAATATATATACATGTACATATAATATATATACATAGTATATAATACAGAATATGTTATAGAGACATATTTTGTCACATATATGATATGTGTACCTATTATATATTATAATACATAATATATTACAAATTCTGCATAATATATTATATATATTATATTGTACATATTATACATAATATGTTATACATATTATATATACATATGTATATATATATATATATATATATATATATATATATATATATACATATTCCCTCAACTCTAAAAATGTCAAGAACCAAACTTCTTGAATACATTGATGAAGCCAACAACTCTTGAAGTCAGGGAACCATGTCAGGGAGTGGAAATCTGGATCTCGGGTGCCATGATCCACTTGCTTTTATATGCTGTTCCTTTGAATTCTATGACTTTCTTCAGTGTGATGTAATGGAAGAGCTTTGGACACAGAGGCAGAAGACTTGTAGTTTCAGTTCCAAATTCTTAGGCAAGCCTCTTACTTTTTTTGTGTCTTCATCTGTAAAATGGAAACAATAATATTAACTACTAACCTCATGTTGCAGCTATGAGAAAAGCATGATCTAAACACAAGGTCTTATTATTGTGGAGATAAATTACAAATTTCTTTTTTTGTCAAATACCTGAAAGATACGAAGTCCTCCAGAAAATAGGCTCAGAGATACCTGGGTTGCCAATTGGTGGTGGAATAGGGATTCAAAACCCAGTGTGCTGAATCTGAATCTGGACCCTGGTCTCTCTCTGCTATCCCACTTACTGCTGCCTCCTCTATGATGAAGGAAGGAAAGGTACATTACTTCTCTCAAGATCTCAGTTTTCTCATCTGGAAGTCAGATAAATCTAGAAACCCGAGCTCTGAAGACTCTAATTACACTTAAGGGAAAGGAAAGGTCCTGAGGGTGCTTCCAGGTTACAAAGAACTTAGGGGAGTCCACAATGGGGGATCAGGGACATCCAGAACCAGCACAAGGTGTGGGGAAGGGAGGGTTAGAAGACAGGTATAGTCTTCTTTATATCTGAGTTTAGGTTGGCCAATCTGCCACATCAGTGTAATAATTCCCCAACCAATTCCTTCTCTTGTGTGAGCCAAATCTCATTGATTTGGATTGTGACTGGGAATGTCCATTGCTCTGCTTTGCTGGGGCCAGCAGAGGGACCTTTTCCTCTGGGCTTTCCTTAAATTCACACCCAAGAAGCCTCAATAAAGAGTGAAATAATTTGGAGATGGAGAGGACTAAGATTGAAGCCCCCACCCCCCAGTCCTGGAGATTAAAAATGGATGTCAATCCTAGGTGATGTGTGGCAAGGAGTGGAGTGAGCAAAATTAAAAGCAAGGAGAGTCTTTTAAAATCTTCTTGGAAGGTGTTGAAGTAATCTTGAAGAAATCAAAGCTCTAAGAAGTTTGTTCCTTTAAACGGAGACCTGAATGAATGACTTTGCACCAAAAGAAGGTAAACTAAATTTTTCTCCATCAAATAACAAAATCTCCCCAATCCCCAAAGTATTATTTATTAGAACAAAGGTCTCCTGATTTTCATTACGCATGCCGTAGGAGGCAGAGTGCAGTTTTTGAATCAAATGTATCAGCTGCCTTTTGCCACCCCATACATATCAAATCAGTCAGGGACAACTGTGGAAGAGCAGTGTTTGGGCTGAGACCAAATAGATCCTATTGGCAAACACTCTCTTCTCTTCATTACCTTTGCACTGATCGCCGATCTTTGGGAGCTGTTGGCACCCTTTCCTTTGTACAAATCTCTCCCACCTCTGAAAAATGCCATTGGGCATTTATTTATTTAATTTACTGATGGATGAATGTGAGAGGCCACTGTCTCTTAATGAAATAGTGGCAGAGGCAGCTTTTGAATTTGGGAAGACCCTGTTTCAAGTCCCATTTCTCAGACACATAATCAAATGAGATATTTGGAAAGCACTTAGTACAGTGCTTGGCACATAATAGGTGCTATAGGATTGTAAACTTGCTATTGTTCCTGCTACTATTATTGTTATTATTTGTTAGCTGGATGACCCTATGCATATTACCTGACCTCTTAGTGTCCCAGACAAGTATCTAAGGTTATAAATGGAAGAATAGGTGCTGAGAAATTTTCCCCCTTAGGAATTTTCTGAACTAGTAAAACCACATACAAATGAAAGTAAATTAAAATAAATTTTGCTGTAAGGATCTTTTGAAAATACCACAACCTCAATCTGCAGTACACACTACATATGCCTTTTAAATAATTGAAGTCATTCTAGGATTGAAACTCATTATCACAGAGCAACTGTTTCTCCACGAAGAACATTGGTGCTGCATGCATATATACATGTCAATACATTCAGGCTGTCCTAAAAGTCTTAGTGAAGTTTTAAACTTTAATAACTTTTAAAGTATAAGTACTACAAACTTAGAAGAATGCCATTTGAAAATTTGATTATTTAAATTTCTCCTATATTTATTTAGCTTTATGAACTTTGAATAATAAATTTTTAATTTTAATGAGACAAGGTTTCCTGATATTATGCATTGTTTGTGTGACAGTTTTTGCGTGGCAGTTTCTCCATCTGGTAAATATCAGATGAGATCCTCTTGCTTAGTGACCTCAGTCACCTAATCTAGGGCCATTAGACTTTTTTCTCAGAGGGTCACTTGAAAACTGTCACATATGACCAAAACTTCATTCTTTAGATGATCTTATGGCTAGCATTACAAATGCAATCCTTTCCAATACTGAGCAGCAGCTGACTTGGAAGTTTTTACTAACTTTGAAAATTGACAGGAATGTTGTGTAGCACAAGATGATGATTATGTCAGATTTTGATTAAAAAAATATGAATATCTTTAAAATGTAAATAATTGACCTTTCAAATGTTATTTTATTTGAAGCTTGTAGCATTTATGATTCTGACATTATTTACAGCTCAAAAGTGCACTAAGACTTTTGGGACACCCTATGTATGTATTTCTGTATGTGTGAATATGTGTGTATAAGCTTCTATATGACTATTCTTTCTAGCTCACTGCTTTGTCCTACCTCAAGAGTATAGATTTAAAACTGAGAAAGAAAAGCAGGAGATGATTAATATATATTTAATGTTTATCTAATCTCCCATACTTCAAGGAGGAATCAAGGTTTTGTGCTCCTGAATGCTGTGAGGCAAACAATGGGTCTGGTGTTGAAAGAACTGGATTCAAGTCCTAGGCCTGATGTTTTTCAACTGTAACTATGTGACCATGGGCAAATCATTTCAACCTGAGGTGCCTTCATTCCTCACTCAAGAAAGGGAGATCATCATACTTGTATTACCTATCCCACTGGGTTGTTCCTGAGGAAAACACTTGGCAAATTTTAAAAGCGTAATCTAAATATGAGCTACAATCATGGGTCAAAGTTATATATACTTAAGTCAGAGTCAAGATAGTGGAGTGAGAGCTTAGCAATTTTGTTACAACTTCCCCAAAATCTCATCCATAATAACCTAAAAAACACACTAACCCAGATTTTGAGTAGGAAAGCCAAGAAAAAGTCAGAGTGAGACAATTTTCCATCCCAAGGCAGCTTAAGGAGATAGACAGAGGTTTGTGGACACCAGACTGGGAGTAGACCGGGAGTATAGCAACAGAAGTGGAACTGTCCTATGGCAGTCACAGCAGTATCAGAGAGCAGTCCAAATGCCCAAGGACTCTAAGGCCACTGGATACCTGAACAGAAAGTGACACCAAAAGAACCATGTACTAGAAGTAGGAGCGGGAACAGATACCATCTGGCAGCTCTGTTGCCCATGACCTAGTTCCAGGTGACAGTTCCAGGGCAGAGAAGAATGGTCCAGGTCTCAAGGGAGCAGGGGTCCCCTACCTGTGTGAAGAACAGAGCTAAGACCAGGAAATCAGTAAACAGGCATCTCTCCAGATCACATCACATTAGAATCACCAAAAACTTATAGGGTTTATTCATCAGTTCCTGTGTCTTAGATAGGTACTGCAGGCCCAGAATTTAATAGAAGGGCTAGAAAGATTTAGGGAAATCCACTCTCAAGTCTCTCCTCCCCCCCCCCCATAAAAGTTGGCCATTCCTATTACCAATATTCTTCCATGACCATAAGTCATATGGTACCATGGACTGAACTAAAGCTCTCAAGACCTCCTTCTATCTCCTCCCCTTCTGCTGAGGGAATGTAGAACTATGCACTGAGGCTAAGCTATCTTGAAAGGTGAGTACAAAGTGGCTAAAACTGGATTCAGATTCAGTTCTTCCTGACTCTAGACCCAGCACACCACTCACTGAACCATCTAGCTATCCCAGAGGTTAAATGATTTCCTTGAGGTCATGTAGTCACTACATGTCAGAAGTGGGACTTGAACCCGGTTCTTCGTGGTTCTAAGGCTGACCAAAAAGAAAAAAAAGACCCCAAGGAAACTGGCATCTATTATCATGAACAGGCCCTGGAGCTTAAGGCTGCTTCTTTTTCTGAAACCTCCTCTTAGGAATCTGAGTTCCATTTGCATCTTGAACTTTAAACTTGGGATGAATTGTAATATTTAGGACTTCGAAGAGAAAAGAAATCAGCTCCTTCACCCACAAACTCTGGAATGAATGCTCATGTTTTTTTCAGACAGCCTAGAAAGAAGGTTGTCAAGGAATCAATCATTGCCTTCACCTCCAGGGCAATGAGAAAGCCAAACAGACCTTTCCCCTATTCATTGGTAGGTAGTGAGTTCGACTTGTCAAGGCTTTTACCTGGGACTGCATTTTCCTGCTTGCCCTTCAGACTGTCACCCATTCAGTGTGACACTTTTCCTGGGATTTCCTATTTACCGTCTGCCTGCTTTGATTGTGTGAGGCTGATGGCAGCAAGAGCTCCCAGAGGGAGAGCAGAGCAGCTCATAGGAAACAGAGATACAAATAAGGAATTATCCCATCTCTGAATTCAGGAGGTGTCACATTCAGCACACCTCCAGCTGACAACTGAAATGTCCAGATCTGAGACCAGTGAGGGAGAGGAAGGGACAGAAATGATGTAGAGAAGCTTAGAGACATTCAGGGACAAGATATTGGAGATCCAAGAACTCACCAGAACAAAACGGTTGCCATCTATGTGTTGGGCAAATCTGATAGCTTAAGTCCTGCTTTACCTTGGTAAAAACAAAGCAAGGAAGAAACTTCTCTGTTGTATAGAGCTCTTCCAAAATGAGATGGTCTGACCCTTTCCAATTCTCACCAAATGCATTTCAAATTCACTTGGCCTACAGAAGAAATAAAATCCTTAAGGATTATTTATCTCTAAAACATAGTACCTTCGTAATATCATAAACAGAACTGTGACATAAGCCAGATCTTATGGACTATTTTTTTAAAAAGATGTAATTGATGCCTCTAATTTTTGCATTACAGTCATTTCTGGATACCTGGATATCTGGATATGGATAGTGGATTTTCAGGACTGTAGCAATTCCTGCCCCCTCCCAACCCCAAAATTGAACCTTCCCTTGTAACAAAGAAAAATAGCTAGATAAAAACAGCTGCTCATTGATGACTGTCTGGCAGTGTTAGGAGGGGGAAGGGGAGGGAATGATCACTTATATAGCACTTACTATGTACCTGGCACTGTAATCAAAGCATTAATAATAGCTAACATTTATATAAAGCTTACTATGTACCAGGCACTTTACAATTATTATCTTATTTGATCCTCACAACAACCCTAGGAGGTAGATACTATTATTAACCTTGTTTTACACATGAGGAAACTGAGGCAAACAGAGGTTAAATGACTTGCTCAGGGTCACACCAACTAGTTAGTAGGTCTTCCTTGCTCCAGGCCCTGAGCTCTATCTACTTTGTTACCTAGCTGCCAACGTAGGCAACATTCTTATTGCTCAAACAAACATTAGCTGATCTTATTTTTTGTTATTTAAAGTACAACCCCAGGAGGCAGTTTAATGGTTTCCTGGCTGCTCAGATGCGGAAAACAAGGGGTCATAGGATTGCTCTTCTTGAGCTGGAGGGGGTGTTGGAGGCCATCTAGTCTAGCCCCTTTGTTTTGGTGGCGCCCCTTTGTGCTTGAAGTGGAGCAAAATGACGTCATTGTATCCCAGTCAAGGTGCAGCGTATCTGACTGTGGTTGATCAGACCAATAAGAACTAACTCAGGTCAGGCACAGATAGTGCCTGTGAACATTTGGAGTGGAGATGTTGCTAAATTTGTGCATCTTCTTTTTTTTTTTTTTGGAGCTACTGCAATTCATTTTAGAGGCAAGGAAAGAAAACTTGAGAGACCTGCCCAAAAACCCACAGGTAGCAAGCTTCAGAGATAAGAGGAGAATTTCATCTGTCATGGACTGAACTTGGATTTTTTCAAAATTAAATATTTTATTTGAAAGATGGACAAGAATAATTGGCTCCAGATTTGGAGTTGAGGCACTATTTCTGAGAATCATACAAATCCTTCTGAATAGAAGAGCAAGTTCATGAGCTTTCTGTGACAAGACTGTTTATGATAATATCTCATAGCATCATAGGATGTTAGCACTAGAATGGACTATGGAGATCATCAAAATTCATTTGACAGATGAGAAAATGGAGGCCTAGAGCAGTCAAGGTCACACTATTGCAAATGGGACCATTGGGGCCTCATTTTCCAAAAACCCTTCCCCCTCTTCTTCTGGAGCTGCACTGGCAGACCAAATAGCAAGTTTTCTATCGATAATTTTTGTTTTTCTTTAGGGACTAAGAACATCTAATTGGGGGAGGGGGAGAAAGAATTAACTTCTTTTTGTCATCTCTCCTTTCTATTACTATCTGTTTGTCTCTGGTGAACCAACATATCAGTAAAAGGAATAGTTGTTAAGCTAAGACAAATAAACATCTGAAAGTATTTCACTCCCATGTAAGGGTCCACTTCAGGGTTTTATTTCAAGCTTCAGATCTCAAAGAATTGAACCCTAAATGAAAAGTAGCTTTATTCTGTCCCAGGTTGGAAGGAAAATATATTTCATTCCTCCAAGCACACTTCTCTCCCCTGCCATTTTTTAACTTGAATTTTTAAACTCCATTTCTCTCTGGCTGGAATAAATTGAAAAGTAATTCTCAGCCTTACTGACTTGTGCTGTGGCAACTGAAGTCACCCAGAGTTCTCTTAGCTGAATATTCTTTTTCTTCTTCTTCTTTCTTTTTTTTCTGCTTGGCAGATGTTACTGTGTGATGGGGGAGGAAAGTTCAAGGAAAGTGAAAGGGCCAAGGCTTCAGGAGAAGACAAGTAAATCCCAGCTGTTCAAGGACATATCATTAGGGGATTTAGAAGTTGGATCCCCCAATCAAACCTAAAAGTTGCATGAATTTTTGTCCCAACCAAATGTTGCTGTGGATGGGAACTCAAACTGAGGGAGTTTAGAACTTATGTTAAAAAGGATATATTCTCCTGCCCATTGCTTAAGTCAGATAAAAATAATTAGGCTCTTTGGGCCTTCCCCTGCCCCTTTTCTTGAACTTTCTAAAAACATGAGAAGGAAAGTGTCCTTTCCAGATATCATGGACTTGTCTCAGCCTTTTTACAGTCTGGAGACTTCCACTTTTATGAAAATGTAAAATTATGGCAACAATCCTGGGTTTTTTTAGGGGGTCACCAGGTTTTGCTAGTCAAACCATTTCCCTAGTAGGTCAGGTCTCAGATTGCCATGGCATTTCAGGGATGGACATTTCAGGGAGTTGGGGTAGTGTCATGAAAGCCAAGTTTAATTCACCTTCTGTTTAACTCTAAAGGAATGATTTACCAAGGGCTGTACCAAGACTCCTGGTGAGCCATGAGGCTATTCCATGTGGTCGTCAGGGTGGAATCCATTCTCTAATACCGAGTATATACACTTCCTCTTCTATTAGCAATAACTAATTTGTTCATCTAGGCCCTATCCTCCTTGTCTAGTCTTCTCATACTTTACTCCCCTTCATGTAACAATATTAGACCTACTTACACACAACACTCCATCTATCATCTCCGAATCTCTGCACTGACTGCCTCCCAAGTCTGGCATTCCTTCCTTCCTCACCTCCCCCTCTTTAAGATTCAGCTCAAATGCCACTTTCTGAAGAAAGCCTTTCCCAGGTCACCCACACACACACACACCCAGCTGCTAGAGCTTTCCCCTCTAATATTTTCTCCCAACCACTCTGCATCTTGTGTTTACCTGTTTGCTTATACATCACTTTTTCCCTTAGAATCTAACCTCCTGAGAGCCTCTCCTTATTTTTGCCTCTCAGTATCCCTAGCACTTAGTATAGTAACTGGCAACTAGTAAATGTTAATAAATGCTTGTTAATTGATTGAGTCTCTTGTAAATAGCTTTAAAACATGCTATTTTAGCATTTGTGTTTTGAGCCCCTCCACTTTGATTTGGTTGGACTATAACTGTAACTATAGTTACTCAGGCCCATTCCTTCCTTCTCCAACTGATTTATCAGCTTCTTGAGGTTGATGATGCCTTGGGCTTCTTTGTCCCTTGCTCCTTACTCCCAGCACCTGAGACAGTGCCTTGCACATAGAGGAAGACAATAAGTATTTGTTGAGTGGATATTATACCAGTTAGCATGTTGTAGTGGAAGGATTCCTGGGTCTTCCCTTAGAGGATGCGCTTGTCAATGAGTGAGATCAACTAAGATTTATTAAACAACATGAGCCAGGCACTCAACTAAGTGCTGGGGAAAAAAAACCAGTTTCTGTCCTCATGGAGCTCATAGTCTAACAAGGGAGACAACAAACAACTATGTGTGAACAAGATATAACACAATGATAAGCAGGACATGATCAACAGAAGGAAGCCAGTAACATTACAGAGGATCAGGAAGTGCTTCTTGTAGATGGGATTTTAGCTGTGTCTTGAAAAAAGCAGAGGGAAGCTAAGAGATAAAGATGAGGAGAGAAAGTACTCCAGGCATGAGAGATAGTAAGTGAAAATGCAGAGAAGTGGGAGATGGAATGTAATGTTCAAGGAACAGAAAGGGAGATGGTGTCAGTAGGATAACTGAGTATATGGAAGGAAGTGAGGTGTAAAAAGATTCAATTCACAAGTGGAGAAACTGAAGCATAACAGGATAATGGACAGGCCACAGATCATTGATCTGCAGAGTAGACAAGTCCCTCTGATTCCACATCCAGGACTATATCCCTAAGACTTTTATTTTAATGCCCTAAAATAAATGAATACTCTCATCCATTTAAGTATTTTAATGTGAACGAGTGAGCTACATATTTTAAGGAAACATATTGAAGTAGACCACATTCCTAAATAGTACTCAGAAGAGTTCAAGAAGCTTCAGATAGAACTGCTTTTAAGGTATTTTATAAAGAATACCCAAAGTGTCACAGGGCACAGATTTGTTATTCTTTTGAGTCCACTTAAAGTGTTCAGGTAGCAATATATGTGAGGACAACTAAAATTTACATTCAAGTAAATTCAAATTCCAAAAATCATGATATATGAGAAATTAAATTTACAAAACTGAGAGATTGAGGATTGATTATTTTCATGATAAAAGGACTCTACACTGGATTCTTTTACATTGCAAATTCCTTATATTTTTTAAACTACAAATTGATTAGCATGAATTAGGTTTACCTGTAACTTTTTAGAAGTATATCAATTGTATATCTTACAATACAGGAAAGTGGGGAGAAGGGGATAAGCAGGGTGGGGGGGGATGATGGAAGGGAGGGCAATGGGAGGAGGAAGCAATCTGAAGTCAATACATTTGGGGAGGGACAGGATCAAAAGAGAGAATAGAAGCAATGGGGGGCAGGACAGGATGGAGGGAAATCTAGTTAGTCTTACACAACACGACTATTATGGAAGTCATTTGCAAAACTACACAGATATGGCCTATATTGAATTGCTTGCCTTCCCAAAGAGAATGGGTGGGGAGGGAGGGATGAAGAGAAGTTGGAACTCAAAGTTATAGTAACAACTGTCGAGTACTGTTCTTGCTACTAGGAAATAAGAAATACAGGTAATGGGGTACAGAAAGTTATCTGGCCCTACAGGACAAAAGAAAAGATGGGGACAAGGGAAGGGAGGGATGATAGAAGAGAGGGCAGATTGGTGATAGGGGCAATCAGAATGCTCAGTGTTTTGGGGTGGGGGGAGGGGACAAATGGGGAGAAAATTTGGAACCCAAAATTTTGTGAAAATGAATGTTAAAAGTTAAATAAATTAATTTTAAAAAAAAGAAGTATATCAATTGTATAAACAAGGTACCCCTCTCTAAAAATAAAAAGCACTACTGGGCCCAAAGGGCTTACACTCTACCCCTCTCTATTAAAGGACCCTTCTCAACTCTGAATTTAAGTTTACACAGATTACAAGTTTAATCCTGGGGAAAATAGACCACCTAAAAGAAGGTTCATGTTCTTGCTTATGTGTTCTTTGGCTCTTTTACAACTCTGTCCTGAAGCTTAAGGGGAAAATTTGCTTAGGTTTGGCTCATGTCTAGGGTCTTCCCAAAGGGCAGAATAGGAAAATACTCAATATGCAATGTAAATCATAAATAGGACAGCTATTTATTTCCTCTACACAAAAGAAATATTTAACATACACAAGTGCCCACAAACTTACATTAACAGAAAAACTTAAATAAGAAATTGTAATTTGTAACAACTGTTACATTCCTTGGAGATTAGGACTGAAAATCATCAGACGGTTTATAGTGCTACTAAATTGGCACTTCATATGTCACCTCAACTTTGCACCATCCAAACAATTTCCTCCTGGCTCATAATAGGCTCAAGGTTAGATTCCTCCTCCTGCTATTGGCTGCCTTCAACAAGCAGATATAATATATAGGGAGTCTAAGGGACAGAGAGCACATGGTATCACTCCTTTTTAAAGGTCCACTCAGTCAGTGGCTCTTCCTTTTCAGTAGCCAATAATAGGATGGATTTGCCATCTCATCACTGAGCCTCACATATATCCCCAGAGTCCCCAGAAGTCCCCAGGGAAGCTCTGGTGCATGCTTCCTGTGATAATCCTGTAGCATTATTATCACATATGTTCTATAATATGCAACCCATTAATAACTGAGGTTGTCCAGTATGAATGATAATTTTCTCTAGATGAATTTTTTTTCAGCAATGGCCAACATAATCAGAAATCCATGTGAAAAGACTGCACTAAAGTCTTAGTAACTACCTGACCCAACTCTTCTAAGATAATTAGTAGCAAGAAATTATACAACTATAACATTGGGTGAGTGGTTTGGTCTTTTTGCCCAATTCATGTGTATTAATCAGGTATTATTTGTGCATGTATGTCAAAAACTTCTGGAACCCTGAATCGCACAGTCAGAAAGGCTGAATTGCTAGATTCACAGTGCTCTAATGGCATGAGACAAACAGTGGTAAGCATTAGAAGCATCTACTGAGGAGCTCTGTCATCAAATTGACCGTTTTACTCCTACTTGATTAGTCACCCTTTGGGGAGGAGACTAGCATATAAATCATAAATCAAGAGAAAATATCATTATGAGAAAAGTCCCAGAAATACACAAGAGATTGCATGTCCAGCTCCACAAAATGCTCTTCAACTCATTCTTGATTTCAACAGGCTAGAGTCTGTGACATAGACTGATAAAAAAGGAAGGGACATCTCAGGAGGTTATATCTACTTAATTGTCTCCCAAAGAAGGTAGTGTATATTTTTCTTTTCAAAGGAAAATACATGAACTCTCTGAGACAATCATAAATAAGTAAACTCTCAGAGACAATCATAAAGAAGTTTCAGAATCGTCAGCAACAGTCTAATAAATAACAAGACTAATTAGGGAAAAAAATCTTCCAATTTTTCATATTCCAAATTCATCTCCCACTACCAAGATAAAGGCCTCACTAATCTTAAAGACCTTTAAAGAATCTCTTTATAAAACACTGTTAAAGAATTCTTTACAAGTTAATGATGTGCTTAAGGTGCTACTTAAAAGAATTTTAAAAAACCAGATATTTTCCCCTAGCTCATGTTTATATAGACTTTAAGTACATAACATATTTATATAGATTTATATATACACATATATATATTTGTAAAACATTTTTCTTATAGTAGCCCCAGTAGGGAGGGAGTGCAAACATTAATATTTCCTTTTTATAGACAAGGAAACCCAGTCTCAGAGAGTTTAAATGACGTTCCCAAAGTCAAATCCTAACTTGGCTATACGTATGTCCTTGAAGAAGCCACTTAATATCTCTGGGCCTGTAGCAGCAAGCACCCTGACACATCCAGGATGACCTGCTGGCACAGATTCTTTGATGTGATTTTCCTAAAAGGAAAGCAACGTTTGAGGGGTCAACAATCTTCTTTAATTATATATACCAACAGAGAAAATACAAGCAGAGAACTAAAGACCAACTGGGCTTCTAACTGTCTGACCACAAGCAAAATATACATTACAGATCAACAGATAGATCCAGCTGTGTGACTATTTTATACATACTTAGTTACCAGAGAGAGAAACACCAACACCTGGGTTTTCAAAGCTGGGGGGCTCCTTAATGGCTACCCAGAGTCTCATCTGGCACATGAACCTTCTTCCAAAGAGTAAGCCCCCAAAGCAAAACCTCACCTCAGAGAATATATACAGTTTTAGGAGCCAGAGTGCATCTCAGTCTTTGTGACCCAGTGCCTCATTAGCAATTAACAAAAGGTGTGGGCCTTCCTACAAAACAAGCCTCCCCTAATGAAGCTTCCCTTAATGAGCTTCACCTGAGGCCCATTAATGGGTGGGGAAGATCTTTTAACTACCACTATTACAGGTCCTCAGTTTCTTCATTTGTAAAATGAGGCATTTGGACCAGAGGACCTTTAAGATCAATTCTTGATCTATGATTTTATGATCTGATTCCAAGATCAATGGTCTTTCACCTATGCTATACTACCTTTATGGATCTACCATATTGTTTTTCAGAAGCTTTGTGTCCACTCAAGTGGCTCAAGGATTGCTACTCTTGATAATGTAAGCCAATAAGCATGATCAATCAAACCTCAAATAACTAGAGCTCAAATAATAGACAACCTCAAATAACTGGGAATTGTTTCTGCATTCCACCTATTGAAAGAAGGCAAATCTCAACAAAACAAGCTCATACCAGGGATTTGTCCAAAAAAAAGAAAGAGACAACAAAGAACAGTTTACAGTGTATATGTTGGGGTCAGTCAGACTAATCTCCATCCACATTTCCAAATGATGGACATTGATATGCAAAATGGTGGAGTTTCACAAAGCTCTCAGTCATCACAGAAAATACCCTCAGAACTTTATTAATGTTCACCCCTTCCATCTATTGATTAGCTTCAACTGATCCTGTATACTTTGTACATAGCTTGTCTCCCCTGCAAGACTATGAGCTCCTTGAGAGCAAGGGCTGGTGTTTTACTTTCTTTGAATCCCCACTACTTAGCACAGGGCCTGGCACATAGTTGGCATTTAATAAATTCTGGTTGACAACTTCATTAGACTGTACACTGTGTAAGAAAATAGAATGATATGTTTCAGTAAGATTTTTTAACAATATTTGAAAGAAAAAGTTTCCAGTTAAGCTTCTACTAAAAGAACATGTAATTTATCAAGGGTTCTACTCCCAGTTTTGTGACCTTGTGAAGGTCTTCTGCATCAATGAAACATTTGATCACTAACAGAAATGGGACCAGAATTTATGTACCTAGATAAGTGATTTATTCACATGACCAGTGTGTGACAGAGGCAGGATCTGAACCTAGGTCAAGCAGCAACTTTGAAATCAGCTCTCTATCTACTATGTCACACTGTATCTAACATCACAGAAGCAAATATTTAGATCTGGAGGAGACCTTAGAGGTGAGCTGATCCAGTCCTGTCCTTTTCCAGATAAGGAAACTGAGATCCAAAGAGACTAAATGATTTCCCTGTGGTCACATAAGTGTTAAGTGATCAAGTTCTTTGTTAATAGACCTAGGGCTCTTTCCTCTTCTCTATAGGGAGCATGGACCTCAATGAAACACCAAGGTAAGGTTCCCTGGGAATCTGGAGTAAATTTTAGAGTACTAGATAGAGGTGAGAGTGCATTAGTAATAAAAAAAGGGGGGTGCTGAAAGGGGAGATGGGGAATGCAGAAGACAACCTAGATCTATTTAGTTTTCTCTCTGTATGGGGAGAGAGGACTAATGTGCCCTGGCAACTTTAGTAGGGGGAAAGAAACCTTGGGATCACTCTACTTTATACGAATTTATTTGTGTCTTCTTTGGAAAGTCATGGAGTCAGATGTTCACATCACATTTTTGATTCTTAACTCCCTTGTAAAACAATTCCCCAACATGGTTCCCAGCCACATAGAATTGGGCTAAATGGCCTTCAAGGTTCCAGCTAGCTCTAGAACTATGATCCTGTATTTATATATCTATCCATTCATTCCTTTATTTTCATTTTCTTTTATTTGTTTGTTTATTTTGGAGGCAATAGGGATTAAGTGACTTGCCAGGGACTTGCCACACAGATAGAAAGGGTCTGAGGTCATATTTGAACTCAGGTCCTCCTGACTCCTGGTGCTCTATCCACTGTACCATCTAGCTGCCCCGATCCTACATTTGTTGAAAAGAACTGTTGCATTAACTCCATGATATAGCAAGCTCTCATCCATGGGATTTGGGGAGTGGAAAAAGGGGGAAAAGAAGAGAAACAGAGGGAAAGAAAATTTCTCAAAGATAAACTCCAAGCTTTATTTTAGCCAATAGTGATAATAATAATAACCGAAACTGATTAGTTTTGACATCCAAAATTTGAGCCTCACAATGTTTCTTTGAGGTAGGTACTTTAAACATCATTTCTCCCATTTTATACATAAAGGAATTGTTCCTTTACTCTTTCCTAGACATAATCACAGAAAAAGGACCAGATAATCAAGTGTTAAATTAACTATAAAGATGTGGCCCGACCAGGTAATCACCTTATGAGAAATGTTAAAGTCCCTTGAGTGAATTCAGAAAGAATACAACCGTGATAGGATGAAGAATGATAGGCCCTGCCTCTAAATGACTGTGTTTCTCAGCTATCCACATAACCTTTAAAAGTCAGTTTCCTGAGTCCTGGGGCTTCAAAGAGGGATCCATCTCCTAATGGAGGAATTGAAGACACATGTAGCTCAAAAAAGGAAAGCTGTGAGAATCCATGTGAAGCAAAAGGATAGGAGGAGGCTCTGGCCAGAAAGAAAGGGACCAGAACTTTAGGAGTTAGGTTTCTTGGGCCAACTAGACATAACGTACCTATAGACAGAAGCTAAGTTACTGAAACTTTCCCTCTTACCAGCTAGGTGATGCTGTGGATAGAGTGCTGTGCCTGGAGTCACAAAGACCTGCCTTCAAATCCAGCCATAGGCACTTATTAGCTGATCTAAATTCAATTCCAGTCTTAGGCACTTACTAGCTGTGTAACTATGGGCAAGTCACTTGACCTCTGCTTACCTCAATTTACTTGTTTTTCAAGTGAGGATAATAATGGCACCTCCATCTCAGGGTTGTAGTAAGGATCACATGAGAAAAAAACTGGAAAGTGAGTAAGCACTGCTTAAGGGTTAGTCATCACCATCATTATCATTAATGTGGACCTCAGCATTCTGCACTCAGATTGGACTGGTTTCTTTTTTCCTGGGCCCAGGTTTAGCTGTGATAGTCTGAACATGACATCTGTCACCAAGGAGCTACATTCACATCCAAAAGCTTCCTTTAAAAAGCTGCCTTGTGAAGATTTTACTTCCAATTGAAATAGATACCTTAAACTATTCTTAGCCCACACTAAAACTGCTAGAGGGAAAGTAAACCCTCTCTAAACAAACGTTCAGAAACGTTCTAAAAAAAAAGTTATCTTAAGAGTAATTTAATCCAAGGAGAAGGGACAAAATCATTTGATAAACAAACAGGACTAATTCAACACAGGCCTATCACTCAAGGGAGAGAAAGGACATTGGAAAGCTGCCTCTTTATATTTACAGGTGCCAAAGGGCATGTTTTTGCCAAAGTCTGAGGAAGAGATCCTGGGTAGGTTTTTCTTTTTTTAAATAGATTGAATTCTTGAACAGAAATACAAATTTTAATAATTGATTTTGTCTCACACCTAGATCCTGAATATTGTTTTTATAAATCATGCAAGAGTGAAAATACAAAGAAAAAAGTCTATTCAAGATTTGACAACAGTGTTCTGGAAACAAAATCATATAATTATAGAATTATAAAACTTGAAGTAATCATAAGGAACTAGTCTGTCCTTTTCATTTTACCAATGAGGTCAATAAAATGAGATGAAGATAGGAGGGAAAATCAGGATACTCAAGTTCAAACCCAGGCTTTACAAGTAACTAACTTGGTGACTTAACTAAGCAAGTCATGGCACCCCATGGGCCTTATTTTCTTCATGTTTAAAACAAGAAGGTTGAAAGTGGTAAGAGACTCAGAATTTCAGAGCTGCAGGAGTCCTTTAGAGACAATCTAGTTCAACCACTTTCATTTTATAGATGAGGAAATTAAGATGCAAAAGGTGAACTGATTTGCCTGAGTTCATAAGATAATTAGTAAAAGATCCAGGACCAGAATTCAGGTCTCTGGATTCCCTCTTTCCACTCTGTCTTCTAAGTTGAATGGCTATGCAGCATGTCACTTTGAATTTGCATTGCATTTAATACTTTTCAAAGCATTTTAAAATATATATGTATATAATCTTACTCTCACAACCCTGCTATCAGGATCAAGGTTTCTAAAAATTACTCAAGTATTTTAAATGGGGGTAGTAACATCACCTACCTTCCTGGGTGGTTGCAAGGATTAAATGAGATAATATTTGTAAGTGCTTAGCACAGTACTTGGCACATAGCAGGGACTATGTAAAGGTAAGCTGTGATGAATTATTGTCATTTCATTGTTATTGTACATTATTACATTGTTTTGCATAATAATTATTTTATACAGTAATTATTACATTATATTGAATACTTGTCAAAAGTTACATATCTGGCTTTGTTGAGTCAGGGGAGGGCTAGGGTTGGGGGACAGGAAAAAGGGGCAGTACCCAGCAACATATTCTTTGAGAGGGGGTGGCACACTGGCTTTATTATCACACTTTTAGAAACGAGAAAGGTGAGACAGAGAATTTGTGATTTGTCCAAGGTCGCATTGTAAGAGGCCAATCCAGGACCAAAATTCAGACTTCCTGATTTTCTGTGTACTTGCCATGATGCCATGATTGATGATGATCAGTCATTTTTCAGTTGTGTCTGACTCTTTGTGACCCCGTTTGGGGTTTTCTTGGCAAGGATACCAAAGTGTTTTGCCATTTCTTTTTCGAGCTCATTTTACATTTTAGGCAACTAAGTGACTTGCCCAGGGTCACACAGCTGGTATGTGTCTGAGACTGGAGTCTTCGTGACTCCAGACTTGGCACACTGTGCCACCTAGCTGCCCTGATGATATCATACTATGAAGCAGAATGTTCTTTCTAGGTTAATTTTTTAAAACAAGTGTTAATATACACATGAGGAGTTCTCCTAAAATTATCACACACTTTCAATGCAGTGCCAAGGTCCTATGACTCCTCTTATGGGTTATACTTTTCTTTGGACTCTGATGTGAAATCCTAGGACTGTTTAATTGCTATATATTTGTGAAAACTGAAAAAAAACACTTTCATTGATTCATGGTTATCAATGACCTTGAATGAATGAATGAATGAATGATTTATTAATCTTACTAAACTTTATTAAAGTTTATTTATTAAACTGTGTACAAAGCACTGTGCTAAGCATTAGAGATAAAAATAGAAAAAAAGGAAGACAAAAAGAATAAAGCAGGTCACTTAATTTATAATAAGCACGATTTGCCTTGATAACAGATGTGTGAGTCAGAGAGTAATTCATGAATTTGGGAATTATTCTTCCTTTCTATAGCTGTTATTAGTCAGCTTTGACTTTAGTAATGATATATGGTATGGAGATCTAGAGCTGTAGGTATCTATCTATATTTATAGCTATCGATCAGTGTTTCCTGGGCAGCTCCACTGTCAGGAAGGGGCAATGTATGAAATGATTCTGAGATTCTCATTGGTTTTTTAGAAAATAAAAAAAAATGGACACAAACTAATGTTACCTTTCGAGCTAATCAAAGCCTATGTCTTCCTTGCTTAGACTGACCAATAAAACTTTTTAAATTGAGATTAAGACTGTAGCCCATAAGTACTTACATTTATATTTGTATTTCTACGGCTCTGGACACATGAAGAACTAACAAGAGCTTAGTATCTCTTCTCTATACACTGTACTCTGTTTGGCCAGTTCTTTGCTGCTGATTATCTCTGGACTCAATCTGCTCCTAATTTGGTAAAGTTTCCTAAACTAGAAAATCCTGAGTCCAGAGGAGATGAAAACCTCATAATATAAACTCTCAGAGTAAGCTAGATTTGGGGGACCAAGGAAAATTTGTCCCCTTCTACCCTCCCTATTACTATAGAGAGTAAACAACAGTCCTTCAGACTCACGAAGTAGGAGTCATCGTGAACTCCTCACTATCTTTCACGCACACGCGCGCGCACACACATAACCAATCTGTGACCAAGGCCTCTTAGTTTTATCTTTGCAGCATCTCTCAAATATGCACCCTCTCTTTCCTCTGACGCTGCCACTGTGGCCCTTATCACCTCACGCTAGCATTACTGCAATAGGCTGCTGGTGGATCTGCCTGCCTCAGATCTCTTCCCACTCCAATCCATTCTCCATTTAGGTAATGAAGTGATGTTCCTTCACTTTGGTGGAGGTCTGACTATGTCACCTTCCTCTCCCAATCTACTCAATAAGCTCCAGTGGCTCCCTATAGCCTCCAGGAACAAATACAAAATCTTGTTTGGGTTCAAAGCCCTTCATAACCTCTCCTCTCCTACCTTTTCATTTTTCTTACAGCTTACTCCCCTCCATGTACTTTTGGATTCAGTGACACTGGCCTCCATGAACAAGACACTCCATCTCTCAGCTCCAGGATTTCTTTCTGGCTGTCCTCCATGCCCAGAATGCTTTCCTTCCTCAACTCTACCTATTAGTTTCCCTGGCTTCCTTTGAGTCCCAGCTAAAAAGTCCCATCTTTTATAGGAAGTCTTTTCCAACCTCTCTCAATCATAGTGCCTTTCCTCTTTTAATATTTCCTGTTTATCCTGTAAGGAGCTCCTTTGTGTGTACTTGTTTGCCTGCTGTCTCTCTCTCTCTCTCTCTCTTTCTCTCTCTCTCTCTCTCTCTCTCTTTCTCTCTCTCTCTCTCTCTCTCTCTCTCTTTCTCCCTCTCTTTCTCTCTCTCTCTCTTTCTCTCTCTCTCTCTCTCTCCCTCTCTTTCTCTCTCTCTCTTTCTCTCTTCTCTCTCTCTCTCTTTCTCTCTCTCTCTCCCTCTCTTTCTCTCTCTCTCTCTCTCTCCTCTCTTTCTCTCTCTCTCTTTGTCTCTCATCTCTCTCTTTCTCTCTCTCTCTCTCTCTCTTCTCTCTTCTCTTCTCTCTCTTCTCTCTCTCCTCTCTTCCTCTCCTCTCTCTCTTCTCTTCTCTCTCTCTCGCTTCTCTCTCTCTCTTTCTCTCTCTCTTCTCTCTCTCTCTCTCTCTCTCTCTCTCGACCTCTCTCTCTCTCTCTCTCTCTCTCTCTCTCTCTCTCTCTCTCTCTCTCTCTCTCTCAGGGGTGGGGCTAGTTTTTGCCTCTTTTTGTATCCCCAGCTCTTAGCAAAGTGTCAATAAATGTTTATTTAAGAAATGAATGACTTTAGAAATTAGGGAATGAAGGCCTTGAGAGACTGTAGAATCACATGAGCATAGATCGAGAACTGGTCAGATCCTTAGGGTCCACAGAGCCTAACTCCCTCACCTTTTAGATGAAGAAACTTAGAAATGTTCAATGAATTGCCCAAGACTACCTGGCTGTTAAGTGACAGAGCTGCCAAATCTGGCAATACTGAGCTGCTTTGTAGTCTCCATTTTTTAATTAACCAGTTGCATGATCTTAATGACTATTCCTTCAACTTCTTCAGCTAGAGGATGTAGGTCTGAGTTTGAATCCTACCTCAGATACTAGCCTTGTCACTTCCCTCTTTCAGCCTGAGTTTCCTTATCTGTAAAATGGGGATAATGATAGAGGCTATTTCCCCAGGTTGTTGTGAGAATCAAATGAGAGAATATAAGTTTTGCAAACCTCAAAATGCATAGGTTCCCAAAGTGGATGATGGTGCCCCCTGGGGGGAGCTACAATAATCCAAGGGGGCACGGTAATAATCTTGAGTGCAGGGGATGATGGAAGTGTAAGGAAAGAAGAAAGAGAAGAAGATTTCAAAAAACTGTCCATACATGTTTCATCTGTTGTGTAACAGAGTTAAAGTTGTAGTGATATTATTTTCCAAATAAACACAAAGTGCGAGTTATAACCGATGAGTGGTCAAGTCCTCCGATAGGTATTAACAAGCAAATGTTGGCAGGTGAGTATGTCTCACGTTGTTGGGAATTCCATCATGCATCCACCAGAAATATATGCATGTAATGACATGTTTATAATATTATATTATATAGTTACATGATAAAATATTACATCATCAAAATTTCAGTGCAGGAAAAAACCCTCACAAATTTACAATAAATTATTAAATTTAAGATGAATCATTTAAAAACATATATTTTTTGGAATGATGCAAATTTCAAAAAAAACACTTAAGGGTTAAAAGAAAGTAGATTTTCATGGGGAGTGCTGAATAAGCAGTAGGCCAAATAACTTTGGGAACCTCTGTGCTCCATAAATGCTAGGTATTACTATTACATAGGGATAATAAATACCTTCCCTATCTATCTTACAAGTGATCATTTGAGACTTAAATGGAAAAATCTGACCTGGCCATATTCTTGGTCTCCTGTTCCAGAACCTACATTCCTTACCTGCCCTATTCTGTATCACACAAAACTTAACTAACTTTTATTGTTAAGGCACATGAGATGCAAAGAGAAGATAAGGAAACCATTTTTTTTTAATGACAGCATCAGAATTTCATAGCTGGGTTACAAGCCACAAGAGAAAATAAAGTCTGGTTATCTTATTATCACTCTTTTTAAAAAGTAGGGGGAAATATTACCTAGCTTTCTCAGCCATCATATTTTCCAAATTTGACTCTGGATGGCTTTTGACTTTTTAAAAGAAAATAAAACCTTCAAAGACTGAAGGTTTGTCTCCACTGAAGATGTTCAAAGCTTCCCTGGAACTAACCTTAGAAAGGATAGGAATGAGTGTAATGTCACCCCACTTTCTTTCTGGAGGACCCTAAGTCCTCCTGTTACCATTAAGTGGTCTTGACTTAAAGGACTTCCTTTGCTGTTTTATATGTTATTGTTCAATAATTTCAGTGATGTCTGACCCTTTGTAACACTATTTGGGGTCTTCTTAGCAAAGATACTTAGTGGTTTACATATATGTAAGTAAATGAGCTGGTTTTATCAGTTTATTTTGCAGATGAGGAAACTGAGGCAAACAGGGTTAAATGATTTGATCAGGGTTACACAGGTAGTAAGTGTCTGAGGCTGGATTCAAACTTATGAAGATGATTCATCCTAATTCCAGGCCCAGTGTTCTATCTGCTGCAGTGCCACCTAGCTGCCCAAAGGACTTCCTAGGCATAGTGAAATGGTTTCATTTCACTTTTTTTCTCTGTCTAAAATGAAATGCACTCTGTACAAGGTAGGTAAAAACACATTGGACTAGGAATAAGAAGACCTGTGTTTGAGCCTTGACTTTGCCACTTTCTGACTGTGTGGCCCTGATCCAATCATTTTAACCACTCTGTCTCATTTTCTTCATCTGGAAAATAAGGCTAATCATATTTTCACTAACAATCATAATCCACAACTGCATAACTCCTTAAGGGATGCAAAGCATTTGTCCCCAACAACAATCTTGTAAAGTTAAGGACTGCAAGTATTTTTCCCAAAATTTTTAGATGGGGAAACTGAGGCACACAGTAGTAACTTGCACAGAGTTGCATAACTAGTAGTGACAGAGTTAGGACTTCAAGGTCTGACCACCTCCCAAGTTTGTTGTGTGGATTAAATAAGATATAGCCGCTTTTAAATATAGTGGTGATACATATGTATATATATATATATATATACATATGTACATATCTTAAAGCCATATTTAAATATGGTGTTGTATTATCTCAGATTTTTTTCTAAGTACTGGCATAAATACTCCTAAGTCTGTCTGATCCTCTCGTCACCATCCTATTTGAGACTCTACCAAATTTAATGAGAACTTTTCTAGTTCCTTAGAGCTAAGCAGTATCTTACAGGTCATGTGCCAGTGAGTTCTAGTTAAGCACTAGAACAACTTTAGAATAAATACCCCTTTGAGCTCTTTATTTTGGGGGCATAAAAACTCTACTTTTGGTTTTCTAGTAAGTGAGGAGGAGGGTCTATGACTTAGTAGGTAGAATGCTGACTTCGAATGAGGAAGCCCCTTGGGCTCTCATACTTAGTAACTGGTAAATCCTTTCACTTGTCTGGACTTCAATTTTCTCATCTTGAAAATGAGGTACCCACCTTCCATTGTTGTTTTGGAGTTCTTATGGGATAACCTATGTAAGGGTTTTGCAGAACTTTGTGTCCTTCTATTTCAGCTTTGTTTTAGTATCATCTTAGGTGACCATTGAGGTGGCTTCCAATGTTGTGGAGGTCTATGCACAATAGGCATCTTAGATAGCAGAAGGCAAACAAGAATTTTGTCAGACGTGACCCTAGTAATCTGAGGAGGTAGGAAATATCATGCAGCTATACCAGAAGTCTTCCTTCTTTTCTTACCTCCCTTTACTTTTCCAAGCCAGAAACCTGAAGTCAACAGTGAATTATTCTCCTAATGGTTCCTAGGAGAAAGACAGCAAGACAGAGTAGGTCAAGGATAGAGATGGTGTGTGATATTTGCACCCTGCTTAGCTGGTGCCGAGACCAGGCTGGAAAGGGGTGGAATCTAGGGCGCCAGTAGCTCCACATTATTTCTTGTGAATAAAGAATGGGTAAGGTTGAGCAGAATGTCAGGAAACCTTTCATCCCTTCTCCTTGCAGCTGTCTCTGGCCTCACTCTCAAGCCATACAAAGTTTTCTTGCTTACTTGTCAGCTATGTGACCAGCTGGCTCACACGCATAATGCATGTAGGTCTGGCAGGACCTGGAGTGTGTGTGTGTGTGTGTGTGTGTGTGTATGTGTGTGTGTGTGTGTGTGTGTGTGTGTATGATTCCACATCTGTGGTGATGGAACATTTTCTCATCTGATCTTCCAATGTACTTGTCCATCTTCTTCCCAACCCCCTAATGTTTTCACAGAGACTCTTCCTGGTTGCCATATGTACAAATGACAGTGCTGGGGAATGCCAGGGAAGTCTCCAAGAATGTGACTTTTCACTCTTTCTGTTTGGGAAGGTGGCCTGCAAGGATGGTTGTCTCAGCATTATATTCTGATAACAACTGGTTAGTCCCTGGTTACTCTTTGGGCCAGAGGTGGGGAGGTCACACCAATTCTCTTTGAACCAAAAATCGTGAAACATGCTCAGAGATAAAGCCATGCATACCATTTGTTCCCTATTCTGTTCAAACCAAATGAAAAAATAAAGCTGTACCCATCACTGACTAGCATATATCATACCTCTAATCAGGTGTGCCTAGATCCAAGGGAGGGGCTATGTTTTTTATCTGACATGAAATAATGGAAGAGATTCCTCTAATAGCAACTATATTTCTAAGATCATTTATAATATGCATTTATATATACAAATATGTATGTATGTGTGCATATGTTGTTATTTGAGGCTCTTGCCCTTTCTATCCCTCTTGCCTTTGTTGATTTTGCCAAATGATTTTACCAAAAAAAACCCCAAACTCACTAGTATCCTAATCTGGTGCTCTGGTGCATGTCGGCTAGAGGGCAAAAGCTCAAGAAAGTTTCATGTAAATGGACCCAAAGTCCAAGACAATAGTAGTTCTTAGGTGGGGAATGAACAGTGTCTTTCCTGGGGATTGAATTGATTTATTTGATTTTACTTGAATTCTCTGTTATGCAATTATGAATGTTACTCTTCGGTTTTTCTTTTGAACAAGATTAACTGAGAATTTTAAAAATTACAAAAACCAAATTTATATCTCATAACAAGGGACAGGTAATGTTCTCTTAAAAAAAAATTTTTGGAAGCTGGCAGTTGTTAAATGTTGCCCATTTTCTAACATTCTATAAAGTGATTTATAATAATCAATTAGATTATTTTGCTTAATATATAATTTGTCACTGTTAGGCAAAGTAAGAACTAAAGGATGAGAAATATGACTGAGATTTAGTTATTGAAACTGTAGGATATGGGTGGCTGAATTTTTAGAAGTAATGTTGGTCTTCTTTTGGTAGTCTGAAGAGCCCAGGCATATACTAACTAATTTATTGGTATCCCATAGCTACTCAGCAACAGAAGTGGGAAATGCTTAGGAAGCACTTGGTTTGAAATGAATTTATAGAAATGAGTTATTTTATAGTTGCTCAAGTCCTCTTGGGTTTGGGGTGGGTGATATTTATAAACTTATCATGGCATTTGTGTGGGTCACTTCACTAAAATCAGAAATCCTGTCCCCAAATTACATTTATGAAAGAAACTCATTTTCCTTTTAACAGAGAATCTATGATGAAAAGATGGATTGAGCAATTCTTCTCTATCTGGTACAGTGTTTGGCTTTGCTCTCTAAACATATGCTGCCTAAAACCTCTTTTATTGATTAAGTCCAGATGGGCTGCAATTTCTCTGTTCCCCAGTAAACTGAAATTTTACCAACCTTTATTATTCCTCATTGAAATTCACTCTTTAGAAGATTTCTAATTATATTGCCTAATAAAACTAAACCTTAGATGCTATTTGCATATTATATGAAGAAATCTCATACAACAAACTCATAGCAGACTCAATTAACATAATAGCTAATTATATATCTCATCAGCCTTGCAAGAGTTTCAGAATTCATGTTTCCTCTGCTGTAGCCTAGAGCAAAGGAGGGCTTTGAATTTTCCCTTCTAAATATTGACTTTAAACTAATATCAGAAATGATTCCAATGTTTTTAAGGATGAAAAGCTAGTGTTTAAACTGCATACAACATTTTCTTCAATGCAATTAAAATTTCTACGTTGACTAACTCTTGGCAATAATATTAGATCAGTTTTAAGTAGCCAAATAGTGCAAACAGCAGCCCATTATCCTGAAGATGAAAGTGTGGAACTCTAAAAATGAGTTGAAATCTATTTCAGCTTAACTGATTGGGCCTGGAATAGTCAGCTCTCCCACAATGACAGTTCCCACCTATTATTGTGCCCTGGAACATAATTGTATTCCTGGTGATGCTTGTGATAGCTATCAACCAAGAAATTTACTACCAGATTAACAGAGACATAGTAATGAACAAACATGGGAAGCATCCTGTAATTGCCTATTATTAAAGTGTTGTCACAGTAGTCTCTGATAAATTCACCGGCTGTAGTTTTCTGCAGGCTAAAAGCATAGATGAAAGTTGCCATGACTTCTCTCAATTTTAAAGTTGGGATCAAGGGATGTTTCTCATTTGGATTATCATTTGACCTGGGCAGGCTTGGAAGAATGACTGTAAATAGATATAAAATTCTATTTTTTAAAACCACAAATTACATATTATACACATGAACACTAAGCAAGAGTTGGAGAAGAGTTAGAACACTCAAAATTAACTTTCATCTTGGGTATATTGTAATTGCAATAAATGTTAGACCAGAGCTCAATTTTAGATTTAGATCATGTAATACATAGGTGCCCACATAAAAGCAACGGCAGATAAGAAAATATTGTGCTGGGTAAAATGGCTTTCTCCCATTACAATGATGGCTGCCTTCTTCATTCATATTTTAATGAGGTTAGTATCTCTGAGACGGTCTTTTAGGGGTGGAGGCCCATGTCTCCGGTAAGATTACAATAGGAGTTGCTTTATTGACAAGTACTATTCAAAATCTTCACAGTATAGAAAGAAAGACTTAGTCTTATTCCACTTGTCCAATACTTATTACTCTCTTAGTATCAAAACACTTTTCAAGAAAAAAAAAGAGGCTCAATTATTCAGTGAACATTGTTTAAATTTACTCAGGACAGTTCAGGAAAGTACAATTCTTTGAACTCCATCATACAAGTTCCCCTAAGTATGTCTCCTCAGAGCTGAAAGGCGTGGACTATGGGCATTATTATCTATATTTCCAAATTCATTGCTATTGACAATATAAAATGAAATCGTTTATGCAATTGATCAAACCAGAGGAAGTTATTTAATGGTTTTTTTCTTAGTTTCATTGAGCACTGAATAATTATGTGACTCCTCTTAAGGAAAAAATGGGCAGGAAGGCCTTTGTGAATCATTTCTGTGATGTTTTGTTGCACCAGCTAAATACACTAAGGACAGTTTCCTGCTTTAAGAATTCTCACATTAAGCCTCAGCTAATATATCATAGTGGCACCTGTTAAAGATAATGTATTTTTTTAAAGCCACGTAATATCCTGTTTTATTTAAAGATCCAGGTATCATGTTTGAAAACTAAGAAAAACCGTTAAGTTATATGGGGAGGTAAGGGGAGGTGACCTTTGATAAATAATTGTGCACACACACCAGATAAATAAAACTCTTTTAGAAACAATTTATACTGACTTCCATGTATACTATTGGAATGTGTATGTGTGCATTTTCACACTTGTTTAATAGCTTCCAGGTTTATCCATTAAATAACCAAGTAGGTATTTAAGTCAGTTTCTTTGGGAAAAAATACTGCTTCTATTTAGCATCAAAATGTTTATAGTGGTTAGTAATCATCTCTGAGATGATGTCAAAGTTTCTAGGAGATGTCTTTCAAAAATCTTATACTTGTCAGCCATGTGATGTCATCCTATATATTTTCCCAAAGTTACTGCATTAGCTTTCTGATTGGTTGTGAGGAGGGAAGGGGGAGAAAAGGGGGAGAGGAGGAGAAACAGAGAGAGAGAGAGAGAGAGAGAGAGAGAGAGAGAGAGAGAGAGAGAGAGAGAGAGAGAGAGAGAGAGAGAGAGAGAAGGGGTGAGATTTCTTGAAAAGCATTTGGATTTGAAAGGGGGTGGGATCTGCCTTCAGAACTGAAAAATAAAATACTGTCTTGCTGGCAACCAGACAGTGAATGCTTAAGTATATTTAAAATATATCCACTAGGAAAATCCTTCTGTTGATGTGCTCCCTTGGTCAGCTAATTCAACTATTCAGCTCGGCCTTTATAGTTTCTTTTCAGTGATAAATGTACCTTGTTTTAATCCTTAGTTATTGTAATATGGTTATTTAAACTACATTTCTACTTTACCTATAAATTCTATTTTATTTGTAAATTTATGCATAATTTTATCTTAATATATCTTGTGCATAATAGGTCCTTAATATGTCATTTATTGACACTAAATTGAAATTAACTTACATAACGTTTTGCTTGTAGTGTGAGCATTTTTTCCCCAAAGATAAAACTAAAGCATCCCTTGTGGTTAGAGTACGTATTTTAAAAACCACTTACTTTAGCAAATTGTACTATATGTTGGTACTTATTTTCTTCATCCCCAAACAATTCACATGAGTTTTTAGGATTTTTAATATTCCAGAGGATAAATCAAGTTTCCTGGCAGATTTTTATTTTTAAAACGAAATTTCTACAAAATTGAATGCATAAACCTGCAATGTGTTTCTAAACCAAAAAACTAAAGTCAAGTTTTGGAACATGAGGGAGTTACAAGCTGTGCACATGTGCTCGAAGAATGTAGGGGGACGGAGGACAGTTCATCAGCAGTGTTGGTCTTTTTGCATTCTTTTCCAGAGTTTCACTTTTTTTTTTTTTAAAGGGTAGATTTCATATTGAGACTAGGGTTGGATGGGGGTGGGGGGAGTGTGAATCATAATAGAACCTAGTTTTTAAAACACACACACACAAACACACCACAAACAAAAACTTGGCTTCAATTTTAATTCTCGAGCTTTTATTTATCTGATTTGTGGCCAGATGGTGGTGAAGCAAGGAAACCTTTGTGTAAATGGGGAGCACATGTGAGAGTGCTTCTGTAATGTAATCATTGAGACCGGAAGGGTTCATACTGTGTCTGAAAAGAGACAATGGAGACTGGATATATCAACATTGCAGAAATCGAGTTCATTTGTGATTCAGCCCCTTTCACTATGGTTGTCATGAAAACTTCCTACTTTGATCAGCAGAGGGTGGAGAGAGGAAAAAAAATCTTCTAAAGGCCGAAGGATGCAGCACTGTTGTTTACTGTGCACTTGGCTTCAGTTCACGCCCCCTTCCGGAAGGAGCAACAGGGACCACAGCATCGTGCACCTTGACCTGTCTAGACTGGAGAGAAGTTTTTTTGTCCTGGTTACCAAGGGCGAGGGGTGCTCTTTGACCCTTAGAGCACTAGCTGTTGAGACCCTCACTAAGTATGTAGGTAGTGTCTAAATGTTTCTGCTGAATTCTTGCTGAATTCTGAAGGGAAAGGAACGGACAAAGACATGGACCAGCTGTTCTAAAATAAAGCTGAAATAGTAGAACCTTGGAGAAGTTAAATTGCGTAAGCCATTATTTTTCTTTTCTTTCTTCCCCTCCCTCCCCAACCCCAACCCCAACCCCAACCCCAACCCTTCTTGCAAAACCTCTTGGGAAGGATTAAACAGCTGCATCAGAGCTGATGAACAGCTAGCTAGCTGCAAGGCAGGACCAAGGGTCTTCTTAGAGCTTTTCTAGAACTCTGCTTAAGCTAAAACAGCAAAGAATTTGTAACAAGAAAACTCTTGTCCTCATGGAGAAATAAAATATCAGACAGAGTTGGTGGGTTTAGTGCTGTATTTAGTCTGTTGTGTGCTATGTACATAAAATATACATAAATAGGTACGAATATACATATAAATCATATATAGTGTTTTTTTTAATTGAATGTAGAGATTGCTGTGAGCTTTCAAATGTGTGCAGGGCTTTTTTTCCTTTTTTTTAAAAAGCAAAATGCTACATAAGCAAGAGCTAACCTTGTAAATTATGTATGTAATTTTTGTGAGTAACTAAGTAGCCTTAGAGATTAATGCCTGGATGTGTGCGGAGTTTACGTATGTCAGTTTCCACATGCAATCTGACTTCCAAAGGTCTCTTGAGTAATATTAAAATTAAGAAATCCTTCTCCCCCCCCCCCCTTTTTAATGATAGATTCCCTTAGCCCAGTCAGAGGCATTCTTAACAGAAGTTTTGGAGACCGTCTGTGAGAGAATGAATGACTACAAACTTGAAGATGATTCTGAAACCAGTGCAAGGAAGTTCAAGAGATTTGCTCCAAGGAAAGGGGACAAAATATACAAAGAATTTAAACGATTCTATTTTTACTCTGATGCTTACAGACCTTTGAAATTTGCGGTAAGCGATCCTCTTAAGAATCCAGGTTGGGCTTTCCATAGAAATAGAGCTGGCTCATGTTTTTTTTTACTGATGAATCAAGACACTTTGCAGCTTGGCAGGGTAGTGAGTTTCTAATAGCACTAAGCAGAAATGCCAGAGATTGAGCTAATAACACTTTGTCATTCTACTGCCTTTTCAGAGTAGTATAGTAATTCAATTTGAAGCATGCCTTATGAGAAACCCAAGGGGAATTTCAGGTGATATACTAACTAAGAGTATTATTCAAAAATTAAGTAGTTTGGACTTTACTTACCCCAAAACTAAAAGTACTCAAAATTGTTTGATTCATTTGGAGAAATCATTTCAGGCACTGGCTGTTGCCAAACACAGTCTCCTTACATATTTTCATATAAGAAATCAGGACCTATTATTCCTCAGTTAAAATCCAAATTAATACTAAGGTAATTTTCAAATATTTATAGCTAAATCATGGGTAGAGGAATATGGGTTGTCATTAATTTTACCCAAGGCCTTGTAGAATAAAGAGAAATTTCTACTGAATTAATTCAAATATTCTGGCATAGAATTTAGTTAAACAAAGGTCTAAGTACTGTAGTTGGCTTTATGCCAATTCCGTCTTCTAATAATGTTTCTTTTACAAGAATGCCACCCTTTCTGGTTTGCAAAAATGTGCCTTGCAAAATATATACCAATATATTTCTCTGGCCTTAACAGTGTTGGAACCAAATGGTGGAAAAGTCAGATTGAAATGTTTATTTGGTTCTCTTATTGGCAAAACTCTGAGATTTGCTGAAACCCTGAAATGAAGGCCTGTGGGTACCCTTGACTTAATTTTAATTAAAAAGTAAAGGTACTACTTCAGTTCTAAAAGTACTCTAGGAGTGTGAATAGAAATGAATGGTTTTGTGTTTCACATTATAAAATAAACTTATTTGTAATAAATTTTAAAATCATTTCCCCAAAATTCCATTATTTCTTGGTTTTTCAAATAGTAAACAAGAAATTTTGAGTAAGATGATAGCAAGCTTTCATGAAACACATTCCCAATCCCTGGAAGTGGAGACCACAAAAAAAAAAAAAAAAAGATGCTTCTGAACTTCAGAGATATGCCAAAGTTAGACTGCAGGTTAGCCAAATGCATGAGGCAAGTGTGAACCCCTCTCTCCCTGTTATAAAATGTCAGACTTCTCCCCACTCCCCCATTGTCGAAATTACAGTTAGCTTTTTAAAAAAACTTCCATAAGTAGCTGTCAAACATTATCCACAGTGAAATTGAAGATGCGTTTTGTTTGGATTAATAAGGAATGGTAATTGTCTTCACTTTAGAGAAAACCACAAAGTGAATTATTATGTTAAATGTGAAGAAGCATTTTGACCAAAAATCTACTTTTTTAAAACATTGTGGGTTTTAAAAAGAAATTCATAATTATAAATGACTAGTTTCAGCTCCCATAATGAGTTATCAATTTAAAGATGACAAACAGAATTAAATAATAAGAAATAAACTCTTTTCCCTCTCCCTCTACAAACCCTACAGTTATATTATCATAGAAAATGATGTAATTAATGTTTTCGGAATGGTGCTAACCCAGTACAATCATCTACTAGAATGAAAAGGGTAGCACCAAAAAAAAAAAAAAAAAAAAGACTATCCTGATAATATGAGTTTGTAGCCTTCTCTAATGAGAATTTTACTGGGTTTTTTCTAACAAGGAGCTCTGTATGTGTGTATTTATGCATATATATGTATATAAATAGTGTACACATACCCATGTGTTTTTATTATATTTTTACAGTGTGAAACTATAATAGAAGAATATGAAGATGAAATATTCTCACTTATCGCCCAGGAGGCAGACCATCTAGCTGACAAGTTGTGCAGTGAAAAATCAGGTACTGTGTCTGATGTAACATGTGCTTTCCCTCTCTCTCTCCTCTCTCTCTCTCTCTCTCTCTCTCTCTCTCTCTCTCTCTCTCTCTCAATATTATTTCAGGGTTTGTTTGGTTTTTTTTTTCAAACCTAGTCTACTACTTTGGTGCAACAAACTGATTTTAAGACTTCTTCTGTAGTTAAATCAAGAATGCCACCATGTAAGATTAAAAGCAAACAAAACAAAACAAAACCCAAACCCATGCAGGCTGTTAAGGTATATCACAATTTTTTTTTTACCACACATTTGTTTTCACCAGGATCTTAACACCCAAAATATTATCTGGCACCTTCTCTTTTAGTGTTAGCCACAAATCTCAGGCATGACTTTTTCTCTTTCTTTTTAGAAACTGATTTCCATTCAGGAAAAGAGACTCTCTCTGTGCTGTCTCCCAGTTGTCGAAGATTTATGACGTTAGTGCTAGCCAGTGCTGCATCAGTAATGAGATGTAACCCGAAACTATTAAGAACTTGGAAAGTTTTTTGTTGTTTGTTTGCTAGTGAGAGCCTTTTTGAGTGGATCTTTTTTTTTTATTATTTTAAGGAAATCTACTTCAAAACATTTTTGCTTGAACAAAAGTTCCTGAAACACATACTTAAAAACAGGTTTTGAAACATATATATGTGTATATATATTTTCTGAAAGCAGAAAAAAATTCCAGATATCTAATTTGCTATGTGCAAAGTTGATACCCATATCCATTCTATGGGTTTGTAATATGTATAGTGTGTATGTGTGTATGTATGTATACATGTATGTAAAACAATAGTACATAATTTTAATTCCTTTCTATACTTTCATAAGAATAGAGTCTAAATTGGACCTTCTTTTTTTGGAAAGTTTTTTCATTAGCTACAATGACAGAATATGCATGAAGCCATTAATGATTTTAAATCAATGGCTACAATAGTGGTATGCTCCACTGGAAGTTCAAAATACCATTTAACAGATTGTTCCTACCAAAATCTGATGAACATGAAGCAGAAGGGCCAAAAAGTTGTAAACAGATGGTTCACTTATATAACTTTCCTCCAATATGGGTTACAAATATTTGTTTACTAAAGCCTAAACTTTATGATCTAAATTATAATAAAATAGACCAGAAGTCTCAGCTTGCTGGATATTTCAGGATTTTTTCCCCATGCAAACAGCTTGGTTGTTTTCTGTCAGAATCTAGTTGGGAGCTGGGGTTGAGAGGAGGAGAGTGACGAAGTCAGAACCATTTGGCAATTGAGAATTTTTGTGAATACTTTGAGATAAGTTATGTAGTGACAGCAGAAATTACCATCAATAACTCCGTGCTACAGTCTTTGCTAATGATGGATGGCTTTTTTTTTTTTAAGACAAGTTTTCCAGAGTTCAAAGACCCACTTATCCAGGAATGAACAAAATATTCATGAGTGATTTGTGTGCACTCTTGTTTGCCTGCACTTTTCTGCTTATTACAGTTTTTTATTTAACATAATTCCATAATAATAATTCATCTACACCAGTCTCGTGATACAGAAGGGATTGGAAAAGTTTCATGAAATGTTTACAGCAACCATCTAGCTAGAAGGAATGGAAGGGGAAAACCTCCTTGGAAGTTACTTTGGTTGGGTTTTAAAATGTTTCATGATCTTTTCCCTTTCACATCATATGTGTACACATACATGTAAATATGTCTATATATTCATAGACAGAACTGAAAGAATTAAATATAACTAAGAAAGTAACATTTGGATTAGTAAACTTCTGAAATCATCGCTATTTTAGAAGATTCAAATAAAAGGTATTCAGACAGACTACCATCAATAGGCATCTGACCAAAAGTAAAGTTTATTCCAATCAGCATTTACCATGCCAAACATAACCATGGCTCTCTAGAAGTATAAGTACTAGTAAAGACACTGAAAGTTAACCAATCAAAATGCAGAATAGCATACCAGTGCTATAGCTGCCAGTATACTTTGGGTTTTTCTAGGTATGTTTTTATATGAATATGAATCTTCTTGATAAAAATAAAGGCAGAATAAATTATAAATTACACCTAAGTGGAGATCATAATGCTAACATAAAAACCACCCCACCTTTTAAAGCGATTTAAGGTTATGCATCTATGGTATGCTATCAATGACATTTTTAAAAATCTAAAAATTTTTTTTAGGGGGGAAGAAGGGTAAATAACTAAAAAGCATAGTAAAAACAAAGCACAGCAATGATGGGTATAGCAGAAAATAATAGCTAGTAGACTGTCTTCAACACTTCTGGCTGATTTCAAGAATGGTCCTAGAATATAGGAAAAGTGTCTTCCTTTGAAAAAATCTAACTGCATTCAAATTGTTACCTAAAGATCCAGATCTTATAGATAATATGATTATAGCAATACTCTATTATTTTATAAAAGCATCCCATTCACTTCTTTTGTCATTATTGTATATTCTTAGTGATACAGTTTCCAAAATATGGCTATTTTCCAAATATATCATTATATAAACATGTGTTGCCACATGCACAAAGGCATGCTTTTATGTTTAGGAAACTGAATCAATCAACAAATATCTATGTTGACCACCTACTATGTGTTTAGAACACTGTCCTAGGAGCTGTTAAAAACATACGGTTGATTGTCTTTTGAAAATTAATTATAGAAACAAAAAGAATACTATTTTTAAAAAAATTTACATTAAAATTGATACAGTGGTGACTTTGCAAATCTATAGATTTTGAATTTTGACCTTCATTTAGAAGAGTCTTGGGAAAGTGACTCTTTTAACCTGACTTTTGATAAACATAAACATCTGTCAGCAAAGATAAGGCTCCTATGAAGCAATTACAATTACATCTCCAATAATAAGGGAAAAAGAGGAAATGAACCTCATGTCAACTTTGGGTCAGATGTAGCATTTCTAGGGATGTCTATGATAATTTTGCCATCATTTTGAAATGTTGTTAAGGGCTTGTGCTCGGATCTACATTTGTTGTTGCTACCCTTCCAATCAACAGGAAAAGATATTCAATACAATTTGATCTTGGGCATGAGATAGAAGATTATGGGGTCTTTTCTCATTAGAAAAATTTTTCCTAGTCAAAGAGTAAGAATGAACTTACTGAGTCTGCTTCATAAGATTATTGGGTGAGTACAAAACCCTATGTTCTTTGAAAAGATATTTTGCTGAGCAGAAGTCAATAATTTGCAAATGACCCTAAATTTAGGTGACCCTAAAACACAGTCAAGGTGAAAGATTCTCCTAATAATTTCTGATTGATCCAAATAGGATAAAAAGTCATAATTTAAAGCAGATTGAGGTGGGGAACAAATTCTAGTTCATCATAAATTCAAAAGGCTTGTGTTAGTATGTATTGTGTGTATATGTATACACACACACTCTTAAAACATATCCTTCAAATAATTCATCCTATAGTTTTAAAACCTCAAGTATAAAAAAAAAATAAAGCAACCCCATTTCCCCCCCCAAAAAGGCTAACTGACCAGGCAAATTTTTTTTTCATGAAACAATTGAAAAGATAGGACACAGAATGTTGTAGAGAACTCCAAGATGTATATTCAAGCATTTAAATAAACATACCCTTTGATATTCACTCCCTTCAACCTCCAGCTAGTTTTGCCTTTAATATCCAACATAGGAAAGTACTCACTTCAGTGTGCAAAGGCCAGATTTAACCTATTTAAACTTAAAATACAGGGCTGGAATTATTGACCGGGAACAGTCCAAACATCACTGGCACCAACAGAGTTCAAAAGAAGAATGGATGTGGTACCTAGGTGTCCATCCCCTCTTGATCACTGCTGTTTTGGTGAAATGATAAACATGGTACCTTTCAGTGTGGCAAGTGGTAAACTTGTGTCAGAGAAGGTTTTGCTTAACCATACCTCCAAAACTATGTCTAGCTAAATGAGCATGGCAGTAATGTAATTTAACTTTTCTTTTTCCAGATCTTTGTGATGCTTCCTCTACTAGCCACACTGAGTTTTAAGACGACCGAGCTACTAGTTATAAGGACAAGTAAGGTGACAGTCTCTCCCCTCCCCCAAAGGTCAATGCCTATGTTCTCTGTCGCTACATGCCCTTCATCATCATAATCAGTACTCATGCCTCTGTCTTAAATGTGTTCTAACTTCTTTGATGGTTAAAATTGAGCAAAAATTTTTAAAGATGAAAAACACAATGATTAACTCATTCCTCTGAATAGTTTCTGAAGGTAAAGTTACAGAATTCATCCATGTCGATTCTGTTGCTTTTGACAGTGTGAGACTTGGTTGACAAATGCATTTTTCTTGGAGGGTTGTGGGAAGATGTCCTATAAACACAAGTAAGAATTTAATAAATTTTTAGCAAATTATGCACTCTGAATAGATGGCTTTTTGGTTAGAAAAGAACTTTACTCAAACAGCTGATTGGAAATTGAAGTCAGGCAATAGTTACTGGCAAATAGTTTCTAGCTCAGGGCTAATATTGTCTATCCTGATTTTCTTAAGGGAATAATTTCAATAAGATAATTACCTTAAGCTTATAAACTTTTAAAAAAAGATATAACAAATGTGAAGTTAATCATTTTTGTTTAGAATCATAATGGAATCTGGTCTTTATTCTAAGTTATAAAATATCAAAATCTAAATCCAATGACCTAAAAAGTTTATTTCTTGCTTATTATGCAATATCCTCTTAAAAGATCCCATAAATGAGATGCTTTGTTTTACCAATGAATATCTTGCTTAGGCAAAATTGTTATTACTAGCATACAGAGAAACCATTATTATTGTCATCGTTGTTGTTGGAAAGGGAGAAACAAGGCTTTGTTAGAGTGGAAGATATAACTTTCAACCATGCTTGATACAGTGCCTTCAATTAAATTCAACTTGCACATAGTAAATGCTTAATAAGTGCCTTTTGAATGAGTAATAAAAATCTAATTATTGGACTATTTTCTATATAATTTCTATCCAATGGAATTCTACTTTATGCAACATCTGTACATCTTCACTCACTGACAATGATTCAAGTCTATGCCCAATAGGACAGAGAGTAAAACTATTTGTATAAAAAGAAACTTCACATGTAACATATTTATTCAGAAAACACATTTTTGGTCATGTACGGCAAGAAAACTTTTCAAGTTTAGGAAAATAAGTAAAGAGTTTTCATTCATTTTCATTGTTTTTTGTGGGTAGACATTATGTCCGCAAACAGTTTTGTCAGTCTTAAGACAGTTTCAGTTTTTAAAATAGAGAGATACAAGCCTTATTTTAAAGCATTTAAATATTTCTTCTTTCTTCACAAATCACAGTGAGTATACCACAATTTGTCTGAACTCTTCTACTTAAGACTACAGTAGATATAAAATAAAAATAGGATTAATAAATAATGATCATCTTTTTCCAATAAGGAGACTAAACTATAATTTGTCTTTTGTATCACAAATCCCTCTATATTAAACCTACATGGAAACACATCTGCTTAAAATTTAATTAGCATCTAAATCAACATTGTCCTGAATGCTCTGGATGGGAATATAAACTTGTAAGAATGAATTAACTTCATGGAAAGATGATACAGATCAAAGAGTACTTACTAGTCTTGTATTAAAATATCATTTTAGCAAATGGTTTCTGGTCCACTCCAAAATTGCAGTTAAAAATATTAACCTATTCCAAATCACAAACAAATTTCTGGAATACTTTTCCACCCTGACTGAAAAATTCTTCAACCAAAATTTTTTCAAGCTGGAAAATTCTAATTTTTGGTCATGTGCTTACTAGATGGATGCAGGTTTCCCCTAGACTAACTCATATTCTCCTCTTTATACTGATGCTGATGTTTGTGTTTTGAATGTAGATGATAAATATATTTTACTAACACAGCTACCATGTACTGCTTTGTTAAGATTTTTTTCTGTGTGCATATTCTTTTTGAATTTCCCAGTGAAAGTGGTTCAATATCTTGTCTTGATATCTTGGTGTCACGTATAATTGGCAATGCTTATTTCCTTTCTATAAAAATTTCAAAGATCATTTTGGGTAATTTGTTGTTTTGTTTTGTTTTGTTTTTTTAGTTTTTGGTCAACTCATCAAAATATTTGTAGCTGCTTAAATTGTTCATTAAAAAAAGGTTGTGCCATACCAATGTGTTTCTTATGAATCCAAGTTTCACTCTTCTTGGCCACTATGACTTGTCTAACTTTTGCTAATAAATTATAATAGAGAGTAATAGAAGACCATCTTAACTGCCTTTGTAACTACTTTTCCATTTCTTAATGGATACATACTCACCAAAAACTGGGTTCTTAAGGTGGGAGGAAAGTCAAGTAAAAGAAATGAGAAAATAATTCAATTTAATTAAAATCTTTTTTATTTAAATAAAAATCCAGGAAAATATGAGAATCATGCACTTCTTATTAAATGATGGGAGAGAGAACTGTTTGGGGACATATAGTTTGAAATTGTACTTTTTATGATATGATTTATTTTGGTCTCCATGGAAGCTTCATGTGAACCTCTTCTCATAAAATAAAGACCAAATTGACTGAGATAAACTGATTATTTTTGTTATGTGGGTTATTGTTTGCTAAGAATAAGCCAAGAACACTGAATTCATTTCACTTAGGAGTAGAGAGTGGAATTGAGCCAAAATCCCAAACGGGAAAGATCAATACTTTATTTACTAAGACAACTCCCTTCCCCCCCAAAAAAGGTCAATAACTGGTCTTATTTTTAAATTCCTATAGCTCTGCCTAGGTTGACATTTATTGTGCCATATATGTGTATATATACATATGCACACACACTTATATATGTACACATACATTCATATATAATCATATATGCAATCATACTTATTCAAATATAATTTTAGAAGTTGCATATTAATTTTCAGTGTTCCAGTTTAGTATTATTATTGACCCTGAAAATAAGACATTAATTATTATGGTATTATGGGCTGTGTAGAATTTGTTGCAAGAAAGGAATCTAAGCCAGATTTGGTGACTTCAACTGTACAGTACTTTTATTGGATAGTTTCCTACATAGAGCTGTATCATTTTTTTTTATTTTTTCTGTACATAATTAAGTTGTTAATTGTCATTCACTAGGTAATTGTGAAACCAATCACCCTTAGATTATTTGCTACAGAATGAGGAACTAAGTAATAGCTAGAAGACCATTTGCTAAAATGAAATTGGAAAGCTAAGATGATTTTAAAAATTCCAGATTCTTAGTTGGACCAAGATCTTTTCTTGGTCCAAAGAATAAATGGTATCAGCCTCTCTTGAAGCTTTAGTAATCTCCCCCTTCTCCATGCCCTCCCCACAAAATTATACTTCTTTAAAAGGAAGAATTCACTGTTTTTTTACATATTCTTCAGATTTTTAATTATGTGAAGGATAGGGCTGTATATATTTAATATCTTGTTGGTACGTTTTCCATTTCCAGGATAGATAGATTGATGGATATAATATACATAATATTATATCTGTAATATATAATTGTATATCTAAAAAGCCAGGAAGTAAGCACTTTCAGAAAAGAAAATTCACAGGCGTGGTCCAAGGCAGATCAAGGTTTGCTACTCTTCTGGTGTTTTCAGGGAGGCTAGAACATAGGGAAATGTGATTGAGAACACTTTAATTAATTTAAGCAGACAACATGTCTGCTTAAAGACAGAGCATTTGGAAATAGTCTCATTTGCCTCAGAACAAAACAAAAAGTCCCATGTAGTCATAGGCTGAGGATCTTGAAGAGTATCTCCAAACTTTTAAGCAAATCAAAGACAAGAAAATAAATTTTTAAAGAAACCTATAGCAAAAATGTAAGCATATGTCATCGAATCTTACCCCCCAAAAGAAAGAAAAATAGGAATTTCACCAGATTCCTTCAGATTATGCTATTGAACTCCATTATGTAATTTATTGCTACGTATGCAGATTCTGGCCAACCACAGGGTAAATAGTGAAATAATAATATGAAAAATGGCAAGTGCACGAGTAGCAGCAGGTTCTAATAGTTAGCTTCTTTAGGAAGGTGTGGGTCCTATTGCCCATAGCATCATTAAGGAGTATCGCTATAGTTGGAAAACTGGCCGATCTCAAATGTGATTCTGTCGAAGAGCGCACAGCTTTCTATTTTCGAGATGATAAAGATTCCGGTAACTTTCTTCTTTTGGGAATGTTAATAAACCTGCATCCAAGTTGTTTAACAGAGCCAAATGTCAGCTAATTAAGCATGGCTGAGACCCAGGAAGATCTTGTGAATGGGAGTTAAAATATTAATATCAATTTCAAACTTTATGAAAAGCTAGCAGGGCAACTGAAGAGTTAGAAAGTACTCCTGCCATTTTCTATTAGCCGCTAACTTCACAGCAACATTCTGAGCAATCGGGAATTTCCCTACATCTCATCCAACATCAACCTGTAAAGAATGATAATAACCCTTGAGGTGACATGGGTATTAACAAAAAGAGAGACAAGGTTTCAATCAGGTGATTCTCATTGTTTGCCAGGGAGAAATCTTTATCGCCTATGTTCTTCCTCAAATAGTTGTGATTAATCTCCTTTATGTGCTTATGATCTACAGAAGACAGCAAAAGCCTTCCCCAAAATAGACTTCAGTATTCATCCAAGTGGACCTAGTTTAAAGGAATTTGCTTGCAAATGATGAGTCAAAATGGAGTGAGGTGTACTATAATCTCAGATCTAATAACTTTTATTATTAAGCATATTAGACCTGCTCTTATTTACATTTGGAAACATACCCTTGAGTAACACATAGAGTGGGAAAATGATGCCCTTTAATTTGGAAGTCATGACTAAATGGAAATATTGAAGATTGCTTCAATTTTCGCTTTTAAAAAATACCCATAAACTGTAAAAGTGAAATGGAGTGCAGCCCATGTACTTTGTAGTAAGAGTTTTGCAGATGGGAAAGACCTCGTCTGTAATCACAGCTTCCACTATACTCTATAATGAAATCAAATATCCCTTCAAGCTCTTCCACCTGGGTGTCTCCAACTGCAAAGGAAAAGCCTGTCACTGGAGTTATCATTGTGCCAATGTTATCCTGAAGTCCTTTTGCATTGAACTTAGGTTGTAAAGTAGGCACCGAAGCTATAGAAATGCCATTGCAAAGATCAGGAGGAAAGACTAGACGTATAAGTATCATCTGTGTTAAAAAACAAAACACAACTTAAAATAGAAGCAAATATTAAAAGGTTGATTTTCTGGGGAGGAGATCAGTATATGAATTAGAGGGTCAGGACATTGAATTTAAAAATTTTTTTATGATGAGCTTGATAGTCATCAAAAATGATTGTTTGCATAGACAAAGAGGGACAGGAAAAGAGGATTGAATATGAAGCTAAATTTATCTTATGTAGGTTGTGGGGTTTTTTTTTTAAGAGTTTATATCAAATTTAACATGGCAGTACCAGCACTACCATTCTTGTCCATGTCAGGACATTGGACGTTGAAATGGCTGAGGAGCAATGAGGATCTGAGTCACCATTCCCTTTCCTCTACTTCTCCTTCTGTCATTCCCAAACCACAGAAATTTTAGATTTCCTAGGTATTTGGCCTTCCTTTATAACTTCCAGTCCGTTTATCTAAAATCAGGTGGAAGTTTTGGGCTTAAGAACTGCCATATCTTCTAAGTAACCTAGTCCATTTTCATCATTACTTCTAACCAAAGGCAGAGACTAGGGAATTCCCCATAAAGGAGCTGCCTTTCCATCTATGCGCTCCAATTGAATATGGATGATAGAAGCAGTATCAGGCTAATGACCAAAGTAATTTGCAGTGGCACAGTCAACCAAAGGCTTATGGTTTGGCATAGCACAGCCCCCAAAAGTGAATAACATGATTCTTGAGGGTGGCAAAAACTCAGGTTAGGCGGGAAAGGCTCAAATGAGTGGTGTTTGTGCTTGTCCTTGGCACTTGAGATGCAGATATTATTCTTTCTCTTTTCTTTTGAACAACACAGTGCCCTTGAGCACTGCTGCCTTTCCATTTAGCTTAGTCAATATAGATCCCGGAGGAACAAACACTGAAGCTAACCAGTTAGGCTTAAACAAAGCGTTGTCTAAAGAAAGAGTCTATGAGCTGCATTTCTCTGTGCACCCCCCCTCCCCACTTTTCATTTGTTTTAAAATTGATTTATACTTCAGAAAGCCCCAAGCAAACCTCAGGGCTCTTTGCAGTAACTCTTGGGTTGGCTAGGTAAATCTGGGCTTCATATGTAGATCTGAGTTATCAATATGCCTAAATAGGAAAACATTTTCTGTTCCAAATTATCTTAACATAAACTACCTTGAAGCATCATTGAAAAATAGGGCTGGGAGGGACCTCAAGGTAATCGCAACTAGTTCCCTTGCCAGAGTTTGAGAGCAATTCAAATCAGCCTTTAGACGACTACATAATATCCAGAATCATGTCTGGCTTCATTTGGTAGTGGTTGATATTTTGTGAGGAAATTATTTCTCCACTTAAAAATTCTTCTTCATTCCCATCCTCCCTGGTCTCTTATCACCTTTCTCCCTAAACTTAAGTTTTCTAGCGGGCCCTTGAAAATGTAGAGTTGAATAATGCATCTATATGTAAATAGCTGAATATATACTTCTAAAAATACATAGATTTAATGAAAACTTACACATAGTCTTCTGGATTATACATGCATGCAGACAAATCAAATGAACAAGCATTTATTAAGCACTGCAGTAGATGATGTTGGGAGTAGAGAGCATGTTAGGAGATACAAAGGAATAATACCCCTATCCCTAGAAATAGGTTATACATGGAATATATGTCATAGTAAGAATATTACTTCCAAGTTAGGTGTGGCATGAATGACAACAGTTCTGCTGAACAGAGATATAAGAAAGCGAGAGGAAAAAGAGAAGGGAAACAAGGTTTATATAAACCTTGTAGTATAAATGTAAAATACAGCACTGCCTTTATGTTGGGCAGGGTGGCCGGAGTGTCAGTGCTCATCTTACTCAATAGCTAGGCAAATTCCTCTCATGGAAATCAATAGTCAGTGCTGAGGATGGAAGAGAGGGAAGGGTGGAGGGAGGTGTGGGTGGGGGTGGAAGAAATGAGAGACTCAGGCTGCTGGTAATAAAGAAATGCTAACACAAAATACTGCGGATAAGGGAATTTTAATTTGGAAAATGTGTTCTCTGGTGAGTGACCTTTGGTAGGAGTGAGGGAAGGGAGACATGCTGTGAAATCTAATGATGTGAGGAAAATAATCAAAAATCTTGGTGTCTCCTGCTCCCAGAAACCTTACAAAGTGGAGGCCAGTCAGCAGTGAGATTAGAAAGACTCAGCTCCCGCCAGGAGCTGTGTCTTTGTTGGAATCTGGGGTGGTATCAGTTTCTCAGAAGTATTTCTTGGTGATCCCAAATGTCTATGCAGAGCTTCTCAGGTTAGTCTTTGTTTAGGAAACCGGTGTGAGGACTTTGATTTCCTCTTCTTAGGTGATCAGGTCCTTGGTGTTACACGAGGATTGGACAATTATTCAGTATCTTTGGATGAAGGTTGAATAGTAAGCAAAATTGGGGTGACTAGACCAAAACCAAAATATACAATTTTAGCAATAAGGATGTGAAATATTGGTAAATTATGTGCTATTCTGGTGCCTTCTGGATTCTTGAATTTTCCAGTTAACCACAATATTCTCTGTCCTATTGTTTCTAAAAATAATCTACCTGACTACTTCTCTGAATTAATAAATATAATATACTAGAGACAATTTTATCTTTCCTCAACAAAGAAGCATCACACCATCCCTCAAGGTCATGGCCTTGGAATCAAGGCTTGTTGTCTAAGACTGAAGATGTAGAATGTATAATAGATAAAGCTGAATCTGTAGTACCCCCAAGGACATACACTTTGAGTTTTTAAAGAATTATTGTTCTTTTATCTAAATACCTAACGCCAGATTGTTTTCTTCTCAAGTTTTTCTAAAAGTACAGTTATGAAGGGAAAGATATCTAGTTAATTTGAGAGTTCTGGTTAGTTGGGTTCTGGTTTCACTCTGTGGTGTATCCTAGTTTGGGCTTGTTGGGTTTTAATGTAAATCTCCCTCATCAGTGTCATGCTAGTTAAGTGAACATTTTCAAATCCTTCTTCATACTGGCAGTACTCAAAGATCAGAGATCTTCTAAAGTTGTCTGTTCCCTACCAGTTAAAAAGAGGTAAAATACAATGTTCCATTGTATTGGGAATCAGAGAACTTAGGTACACTCTTGCTCTGCCATTTTACTAATTGCGTTACTTTGGGAATTTCACTTACTCTTTCCTGGTCTCAGTTTCTTCATTTGTGAAATAAGATGATTTGTAGGATCCCTTCCACCTCCCAATCCTACGATTTTATGAATTCACAGGATGCTCTCAGATACTCTGGCTCTCTCCTTTCCCTCTGAGGCAGGGGTTAAGTGCTGGGAATCTCCAGTAAGATAAGGTCATGATAATGGTAATGCCTGTGGTGATGCCAAACTGAGGAATGGACATTTTTGCTACAGGCTTGTGATTTCACTGTTGTGGGGAACAGTGTGGAAACTCATGCCACTGAGGCAAATTAGCCACCTGACTGTCACTTAAAATTATAGAAAGTTACCAAGGGCACCAGGACATTAAGTGATTTGCGAACGTAGGGTAGGTACAGGATTTGAATCCAGGTCTTTATGACTGGACTTCTATATTCCGTGTATTATTATCCTCATTTTATAGATGAGGAAACTGAAGTTTAAAGGGACCAAATGACTTACCTAAAGTCACATAGCTAATAAATGTCAGGAGCAAGATTTTGAATCCCAGTTTTTTTGCCTTTGTGTCCCATACTTGATAAAAGTCCCAGTGTTCTTTGGAGGTCCTTGAGATTGGGGAAAGGCAGGGTAGCAGATACCCAAAAGTTAGGTTTTTTTAAATTTTTAAATTTTTTTATTAATTTGTTTTCAGTTTTTAACACTTACTTCCATATGTTTTAAATTTTCTCCCCCTCACTCCCCAAGACAGCATGCAGTCTTAAGTGGTTTTTACACATACATAACTATTAAATACATTTTCACATTAGTCATGTTGCATAGAAGAATTAAAACAAATGGGAGAAACCATGAGAGCAAGAGTAAGTTTTTGACCTTGAAAATGTCCTTGGGTCATGGTATGCTGCAGGTGTGACTCTGTTGAATTATATACCAGAAATTTGGGCTACTCATTTAGTGGACCTTTCTTAAGTGCCTGCTTTGTGCATGGTACTCTGGAAGGCTGGAAATACTCCATTATTATAGTGCTCTCTCTGACTGAACATAGCATCTCTGCTGGAAAAGTGGGGTAATAGAAAAGAAGGAACACCAGACTGGTGGTCAGGAAACCAGGGCTCTGGTTTTGAGTAACCTTTTCATCTTGGGCAAGTCACTAGACATCCCTGCGCTTTCGGTCTCTTCATTTGTCAAATCAGACCTATCAGGCTCCAAGGTCACTTTGGGGTCTGAGTCTACTTTTTTAAATCAAAGGTGCAATAGCATCTTTTTGAAGCTGGGTTGTCAGTTCAAGGTCCTGAGTCCTCAAGGATGGAAGATATTCTTTCTCCCAATAGGCAGGGAATGAAATGGTAGCAATAATACGAAGGAAGACAACACTGAAAGCCTTGAGAGTTCTGGCCAATGTAATGACCAGTCATGATGTCAGAAACCTGCTAGTAAGGCACGTCTTTGCCTGCCTCTGAGGAGAGAGGTGCTGGCCTATGGGTGTGGAGAGGCTTACATTTTCAGGCATAGCCAATTTGATGGTTCGTTTTTTGACTGACTGTGGGTATTAGTTGCAAGAAAAAAATTGTAGAGGCAAAGTCAGGGGAGTAGAAAGTCATTGGAAAGTGACAGTGATGTAAGAGAAGAAAGAAAAGAGCATCAACAAAACATTTTCAAGGAGAAAAAAAGAAAACTGAGGTGTTCGCCCTGATTTGAGGGATGAAACTTTGACATAGAGTAAGGCTTTTAGGATAAAGGATTTCTATTCATTAAAGCAGGCTGGACATGGCCTAGTCTCAACACAGAGTGACGTCTCTCTTGAAGGGCAGCAAGTAAAAATGAATGACACGAAGGGGATAACTTGGAACGTGTATTTGGTTCTGAGGGTGTGTGCGTGTGTGTGTCTGTGTGAGTGTGTGTGAGTGTGTGTGTGCGTGTGTGTCTGTGTGTGTGAGCGTGTGTCTGTGTGTGCGTGTGAGTGTGTGTGTGTGTGTGTGTGTGTGTGTGCTGGTGAGGGGGATGAGTTTTAAACTGTCAAAACACTAATAAAAGCATGCCTTCCAAACATCTTATGGTGTATCACAGTACATTCAAAGGGTCACCTAGCCATGACACTGTTAAACTGTGGGGTGGAGGACAGCAAGGGTTTCTATAACAGTGTCCAAGTTTGCCAAAACACACTATCCAATGCCTTGTAAGACCAGGGAATAGTTGCTTCTGCATTTTTCCTTAAATCTAAGTCATTTGGGAATAAGACCATAAATGTGATCCATTTAAGTTGAACCAAGCTATTTTGTTACGGCGATGATGATGATGATGATGATGATGATGATGATGATGATGATGATGATGATAAATAGTAATATTGTCAATAATTAACAAGCATTTATTAAGTACCTTCTAAGGGTCAGATACTATACTAGGTACTGAGAATATGAATACAAAGAACGAAATAACCTCTTCTTCCCAGGAATTTATATTCAAATTAGGATATATGTATATGTGTGTATGTATGTATGTATGTATGTATATGCGTGTGTGTGCTGAGTTCAAATCTCACCTCAGACACTTATTAACTCTGTTACCTTGGGTAAGTCACTTAACCCTGTTTACTTCAGTTTCCTCATCTGTAAAATGAGCTGGAGAATGAAATGGCAAACCACTCCAGTATCTCTGCCATGAAAACCCCAAATGGGACCATGGAGAGTCAGACATGACTGAAGAAAGACTGGGAAAATGTGTGTGTTTATACACATACATAAATACACACATATATGCATATTCATCTATACACACTCTATATACATACATATATGAATGTGTAGTATATATGGATATATACACATATCTGTGTATACATAGAGAGATGGAATTAATAATATAAAGAGAAGAGATACCCACAAAATACAAATTAGCTAAATGTGAGGTAGTTTGAGGACAGCATCCTTGGAGGGGATCAGGACAGGCTTCGTATAGAATGTTGTACTTGAGGGGCACCTTGAAGGAAGAAATGGATTCCATGAGTCAGAGGCAACGGGGGAATGTGTTCCAGGCGTAAGGGATGACTGATGCAAAGACACGGAAATGGGAGATAGAGGGTTGTATGTGAGGAACTGTAAAAAGGTGGGAATGACTTAGATCATAGTGTTGGAAGAGGAATGATATAAGATGTGTCTGGAAAGGTAAGTGAAGGAAAGAATGTGAAGAGCATTAGAAGTTAAAAGAGTTAATGCTTAATCATAGAGACAACAGGGAGCCACTGGCGTTCATTGAATTCTATTTTATGTAAATATAGCTTATATTATTTTCATTATTACATGCTACATTTATGTTTTATATATAAACATATAGCATAGGAGGCAGTGCAGTATAGAAAAGGTACTAGATTCAGGGTCAGAGAGCCTGGGTTCAAATCCCAGTTCTGCTATCACTAGCTATGTGATTTAAGGAAAGTCATCTAATCTCTCTGAGACCAAATTCCTCCTGCATAAAATGAAGGGATTGGATTATATGTGCTCTAAGGTCCCTTCAAGCATTAAATCTGATAGTCCAGTATGATACATTATCAGTTGAAGCATTGTGTCAGAGAAGTGAATAGGAGACCTGTCTTGGAATTAGGAAGAGTCATAGGGCAGTTGGATGGCTCAGTGGATAGAGCATTAGCCCTGCAGTCAAGATCTCAGTTCAAATCTAGCCTCGGATATTTACTAGCTGTGTAACAATCACTTATCCCTATTTACCTTTTGTGAAAGCATTTGGAGTCACAAAGAATCAGACACCACTAAACAACAACTGCTTCTGATACATAAATGAGCTGCATGAGCAAAGGCACCTAACCTCTCAGTACCCCTAGCTTATAATCAGTTGCTTATATTTATATTATGTGTATATTTATCAGGAGGGGAAATTTCCGAACTAGGACCAAATGAACATCAAGGTCCAGATCTCTCACCACCCCTCTCCCCAAATAAAAGAGACCATATTTTGGACTAGCACCCTTTTCCCCCTAAAGAATTCACCATTCCTCCACGTGGGTAACCTCCTTTATCCTTACATTTCTGTAAAGTAAGTTAAAATAAGTCCAATTACAGAAGGAGAAACTGAGTCCAAGAGATAAGTAATATGGCCAAAGTCAAGCCACAAATTTGTTATAGAATTCCCATTTTCAAGCTCCATCTGCTGAATAGGGTGAGATGTGTTGTACTATCTTGCTAAGTATTAATTCATAGAATCTGATAATTATTTCTAAGATTTTTTTCCAAAAAGATTATTTGCTTTGACTACCCTAGTGGTGAAATGTTTTAATGGCAATAGGGGAAAGCTGGCCATGGGAAAAAAATTATAAGTCCAATTCAAAAGAAAAAAGATCGTTTTGATAATATAGTATCCAAATTAGGTACTCAGGCAATAGTAACAAATATGTCCAAATAGGAAGATAGTCAGAGGATTCATTTTGTATTTAAAAAACTTATTAAAACATCTGATAAGTTTTTCGGGAGCACTGTAAAAATCGATGACAAATCCACTCCTTAAAGATCTCCCTCAAAACGCTTTTAAAGTTAGAACAAAATAATCACAGTTCTGCCTTGAAAGTGAGCCTTATTTCCTCAGTCTCCATATCACTGTAGTTAATCAAAAGGAGGAAGTGGAAAATTGATATTTAGTATTTCTGAGAAAATATTATTCAAAAATACCCAAACACAGGATTACTTTTCCCCTAAAACCAATGATCCAAAATTAAAAAAAAATAACTCATATCTTCAAACTTTTTGTTCATTTGTATGAGTCTCTCTCCATTTTAAATCAGAAGTAAAAATTCTCTTAAATTCTTCTTAGTCATCTGTTTTTAAATATTCTAAATACTATGATTTCCATTTCAATGCTGAGCAATAAACATATAGTCCTCATTCTTCCCAATAAAAATGTATAGGTGACTAATGAAGAAATTTAACTTTTACTTAGGGAGGGATAATTATTCCTGAATCTTTCCATTTCACTGGTGTTGTTTTCTCTTTGTATTTTCCATTTTCCCCAGTGCGTTGTTGGTGTTGCCCCAAATCATGTATGCCTTTCCTCTTAATTCCTTTGCCTTTTCCTTTGCACCTCCAAACCTTAGTACTGGGTGACCCCTATCATTTTTCCCTTTCCACTCCTTCTTCTTTTCCACAGAGAGCATGGCTAGAGGAAGATGTGGGATCATCCTGGCTTAATGCGCTGTCTTTCATATACAAAGATGATGCTTAAATCCCCTATAATTGGCTCTCTCCTCCTTCAGCTGTGCCCCCCTTTCCTTGCTAAATAACATTACTCCTTTTCTTTCATGTATTACTACTCCCCCCTCAACTCTCCCTCACTTCTCAACTTATGTCCCCTTCTGTTGTCTACCCTCTTTATTCCTAGCCTCCCTTTTTAACCCTTTACTCTCCCTCATTGTTATTCCCTTTTTGTCTTCTTTTCCAAATTCAAGCATGCTCAGGTGTTTAAAAAGCAGAAGACTTGGTGGTAGTCTTGGCTCTTCTATCAACCTTGAGCAAGTTACTTGCCCTGTTTGGGCCTCAGTCTCCCTCTCGATAAAATGAAGGCGTTAAACTGGATGCCTTCCAAGATCTCTTTTCTAGTTCCAGTGTCCAACGATTCCATGAAATTCTGATCCTCACCCTTCAGTAAACACTTGTCTTAGTCTTCCACTGGTTATCTCCTTTATTTTTCTCTACAGACTAAATACCTGGAAAATTCTATTTGTCGAAACCATGTTTTGTAGTTACTTTCTTCAAGCTCCTCCAACCTGACTTTTCTCCTCTTTATTTATTGAAATTGCCCAAGCTAGCGTATACTGATACTATAAGAACCCACTGGATCCTCTTTCTAAGACCGTTTTAACCGACTTTTGCTGATCTGTATCCTTTGAGTCTTTTCATATGTTTTGGGACATTACGAATCACTTCCTCTGGTCACATTCCCAGCTCTTGTTTTTGTTTGCTTGTGTATGTGTGTAAATATGTGTGTATATGTGTATGCATGTGTGTGTGTATGTGTGCATGTGTGTATGTATGTGTGTTTATATGTATGTGTGTGCATGTGGTTGTATGTGTTTATGTGTGTATGTGCGTGCATGTGTGTTTGTGTGTATATGTGTGTTTGTATGTATATATATGTTAAAGGTGTGTGTATATATGTGTATGTGTGTATATATGTTATGTGTGTATGAGTGTGTTTTGAGGAGGATGCGTGCTGACCTCACTCACAGATGCTTCCTTCTCTTCCCCCCCCCCCCCCTTGGTCTCAGCAGTCTGTTCAGCATCATTTTGCTAAGGATTCCACTTCTTGCCTGACGTTCTTTGTTGCCCTGTTGTAGATTCCTTTGCTCTTTTCAGTCTATTGCTGTTGTGGTGGTTGCTGCTGCTGCTCCTGCTGCTGCAGTTGTGGACTGCCTTAAGTACCTTGTACAACTTTTAGTCAGTCCTCTGCTCTCAGTCTGTCCTGCTGCATCTAGTCCCACCACTGTCTTTCCTGTAACCAGTGTTGGATGCCTGAAGCTAACCATGGCAACAGTCAGAAGTATGGGGAGTGGGGAGGAGGGAGTGATGGTGTTGGCCTCCTAGAGGAGTGTGGGAGCAAAAGACACCCAGGAAGCAAATACTTCTCTGCTTCACCTCTTCACATAGGAAAGGGCTCAGAGGAGCAGCCCAAGCCTCCCTGGAGAATAAAAGAGGCCTTCCCTAGATGCACAGACAGAAACCTGGCCCTGAATCATAGATGCTTAGACCGTTCAAGCCTGTAAGACCAAATGATACACAGGCTGGGAAGTGAACTTCTTGAATTTCATTGAAATAGCACCTTACTTTTCATTGACATTTATTAAAAAATAATATACATAGGTCCAAGGAAATAATCCCCTGCCAGCCTAGTGTTTGAAAGAAAAACTACCCATGTAGCAAATCCCAAGCATTAAGGGAGAATTAGACTCTCACGGCCTGTCCTCAACACTAAAGCTTTTCTCTTTTCTCTTTTTCCATCCTGGAAAAGATCAAATTCCTGATGTCTGGTCCTTTCTCTTACTCCACTGCAAGGGGTTACCCCAGGCCAGATTCCTGATGTCTGGTCCTTTCTCTTACTCCACTGCAAGGGGCTACCCCAGGCACCACTATAGTTAGCCTTGTTGTCCCCTGCCAACCCCTGTGGGCAAGGGCGGTACACTTCCCAGCCCTAGGTCCTGATTATAAATTTAAAAGAGATGCTCCCACAATGACCAGATGCACCCCAATCATTTCCTGAAATGTTCTCGTTCTCTCTCTCTCTCTCTCTCTCTCTCTCTCTCTCTCTCTCTCTCTCTCTCTCTCTCTCTCTCATCAGCTCTTCCCACTTTTAAAGGCACACTACACACAAAAAATGCAACCATGCATGCAGTCCTCAACAGCGGCCATTCAGCTACACTTAGCTCATTCCCAAGGCTCTCTGCAATGGTATGGAAACAGCCTTACATGAATCCATTCAGGAAACGAAAGTCTTACCCTCTCCCTTCTAATGGTTTCTGAACCATGAAGTCCTTGTCAGTGGCAGTGCTGCAAGTCGGGGGCTGAGAAGCCAATGGGGCCCCATCTGGGGGGCTCCTCTATTTAATGTCCACAACATTTACCAACTTCATCCCCAGTTCCATTCAGTAACTGATATAAGGATGAGTACCTTGGAAGCCCAAATCTGGTTGATCAAGTAAGTATCCACAAACAAACAAAGAGAAAATATTGCTCTGTCCATAAAGTGAATGTGATGGGCTCACTGTTCTATACCATGAGTTGTTTTTCCAATTATGGGACTGGATCTGGCACACACACATCCTGGTTACCTCTTGTAACTAATGACCATTTTCCAGACCAGGAATAAATCTATGTAATGAAATAGAACAGATTTAGGTAGCCCTTATAAAAGATAAACCCATAGGGCTTGACTTCCTAAATATGATGCTCTAAAGGGAGGAGCTAAATTAAATCAAACTTCTGACATACTTGTGCAGGGAGGAACCAGCTAAATCTTATTCTCAAGTTTGGGAGTAATGTGAACAGATAAGGGTTGGAGAACAGAATCCTAATGGAGTGGGTGGAGCTATTGAGAAGATATGTCTGGTCTAAAAGTAGAGGGAAGAACCAATCAGGGAAGAAGTAGACAGTTGTGACATTCCCAATGAAAATGAAGCTTTGACAAATAAAGATAAATCTGATTTTTCTGAGCAACCCATGAGGGAAGGGTATAGAAAAACAGGTAAGAAGGGGATAAAGAAGATACAGGATGCAGTAAGGAACAAACTTCTCAGTGAGGAATACTGTGGGAATCCAGTTAGATAAGCAGGAGAAATTTTAAAAAATGACTCTAGAGTTGGACCTAAAGCTAACCAATAGCAGATTCCATTCAGCTATAGCAAAATTCTGGAAAAAGTAAAACCCTTTGCCCCAGCTCCATGTAATTACCAGGCCACTTGGCACCACTCCTACTCTACCTCATCCCACCTTCAGATAGGCTGTCAAGTACACCCAGAACTGTGGGCTGATTACCATTTGACTTATTCCCTCACCACCACATTTCTGCCCACATGGAGTCCAGGTCTCCCACCTGCCTAGGTTCTTGAAGACCAAGAAATCTGAGTAGGTAAGCCAGGCTCTCTTTTTGTAGGGGAGTAGTGCAAATTTTATTATAATTCTGCCCATCTCCAAATTGTAAGGGCTCCTGGACCTAGAGACCTAGATTTCAATCCTGGCCTTGAGACCTAAGTTGTGTGACCACAGGCAAATCAGAACCACCCAGAATTTCAGTTGCCTCCTCTAGAAAACTCAGGTGCTGGATTAGTTCATCTCTAAATGATGGAATGAGAACTCTTGTTACAGCATCAGCAGAAGGAGGGTCAAAATCTGCCTGTGATACAATCTTCAACTTTGGTTTAAGTCCCCTCCCTCTCCCCCCAGTTTCATCATCTTTAAAATGAGACAATTTGATTAGATGGCTTTTGAAGTCCCTTTCCTCTCTACATATGGCTCTGTTCCTTCTGGCTCTAACATCCTGTGATTCGAAACTCTTCCTAGGTCTTGAAACTCAAGACTGAAAATGATTCGAAGGATTCTGTTTTATTTGCCCATTCCCATTTTGGTGGTGTTGTACTAGTACAATGGCCTCACAAGAAATTCTAAATTCAGTTCTGTCAGGTGCCCAGTACTATCCTAGCCTCTGGGGAATATTGCGTTTTCATGGATATTGTCTAACATATTCCAACTTAAGAGCATTCTGACTCTCAGTTTTCAATTGTGAATGTTGGTGATATGAGTATTTTCTTCCTGTTTGCCAGAAGCAGCAGAGTCCGCACTGTCTTTTCAGTCAGTTTGTCAATGAATATTAATTCAGCACCTACTATGTGCCAGGCACTGGGCTCAGTGCTGGGGATAAAGAAAGGCAGAAGACAGTACCTCCTTTCTTGGAGTTCACAGTCTAAGTAAATAACTTACAAACAAGGCTGTACACACAAACTACATACAGAATAAATTGGAGATTATCGATAGAGGGAAGGCATCAGCATTAGGAGGGATCAGGAAAGTCTTCTTACAGAAGATAAGACTTTAGCTGAGACTTGAAGAAAGACAGGGATAATATTTCACACATGGGGGACAGCCAGTAAAAATGTCGGAGCGCCCACTGACTGACCTCTGCTCCAGCATACTTGTTAGGGCAGAGGGTGGTGACTGGGAGCAGTGAAAAGAAGTCAAGGCCAAGCCTTGCACAAATCTCTTCAATATATTAAATAGAAGCATGTGAAAGGTGTTAAGTCATACTCATTGTCAGTGTGAATTATTTTAATGACATCCCTATAGAATCACAGATTTAAAGTTAAAGGGCACTCCAGAGTCCGCTAGTCCAATGGTATCCAAACTCAAATAGAAATAGATCCCAGATGGCCAAATGTTGACTTAAAACCCCCACAAATTTAACATAATATATGTGGTATTATATCAGTATTTACTTATTTTTTTAATGAAAGTTTGACAGTTTTATTCACAAAATATAAGCAAGCATCATGTTCTTCTCTTAAATGAAAATGTTCTCTTCAAATATGTTTAATCAAGAGGGGAAGGTTTTTTAGGGGGAAGTGGAGGAAGAAGGAAAAAGAACTGATTATAAAACACCTTTCAATGAACACATCTTTAAAATGTATAATGAAAACCAGTATTTATACAAAGATTTTTTTGAGATAAAGTTCAGCAATAAAAGTAAAAAGGAATCAGTTTAGACTGAACATATATCTTTATTTATTTTTGTTAAACATTTCCTGATTACATTTAAAACTGGCTCAGGCTCACGTGGGGCAGGCCTGATCCAGTCCATCCCCATCATTTTACAGATTAAAATGTTGAGACCCATATTGGTTAAGTAGGTTATTCAAGGTCACATAGGTACTAAATGGCAAAGTTTGGCCTGGGAATTCAGGTTGTCTGACTCCAAATCCAACATAGTTTCCATTGGACCATGTTCCTAGTCCCACTAAAAACAAACAAACAAACCAACAAAGCCAATTACTTTAAAGCTTCCTGAAGGAATGTATGTTTTTGCTTGGAGGAAATGGCAGTGAGAAGGCTTATAATTTTGAAGGCCCCACAGTGTAATAATTTAGACAAACGAAAAGTAGCGTAAGAACCTTTGAGTACCTGAGGGATCCAGGGATGTGGGCAGTAGAAGTTGACAGCAAAAGGCCCAAAGAGGTGGAAGAAAATAAGATTCACCTACTTTTCAGTTTTCTCCAGGACTGTGGTGTCCTCATGTTCCTCAACTCCCCTCTTTGGTATGGGTGCTGATTTAAGATGAGAGAATCCAAGTTAGCACAGAAGAACATGAAATGAAAAACGGGAATTGGTGCTCCCTGTCTTTCGTTTAATTGAATTTTTATTGATGCCTTTGGTTTTTATGTTGCCTAGATTCCTTCCTGTTTCTTTTACCCTCCCTCTTTCCCAGAAAGCCATCCCGGTTAAAAAAAAGAATTTTGGAGCTACCTGTCTGTACATGAGTACCACTTTCTATTTAAAGGGATCCAGAGGAAACTAGGTGATGAAGTGGAAAAAGTTCCAGGCCTGGAGTCAGGAAGACCTGAGTTCAAATCCAGCCTCAGATACTTCCTAACTGTGTGACCCTGGATAAGTCACTTAACCCTGTTTGCCTCAATTTCCTCATCTGTAAGATGAGCTGGAGAAGAAAATAGCAAATCACTCCAGTATCTTTGCCAAGAAAACCCCAAATGGGGTCCCAAAGAGTCAGACACGACTGAAAAACAACTAAACAACAGAGAGGACACTATAGAAATCACTGTGGGGTTGGGGGTGGGAGTGGATCAAAAAGCTGCCTGGAGAAACCTACCTGGGAGCGGAAGGGTCTGAAAATGGATGAGGAGCAAAAGAAGATACAAAAGCATCTGGTCACAAAGAGCAAAAAGGAAGTAGGAGGAGGGGAAACACCCCATCAAAAAAGGAAAGAGGTCAGCAGATAGTACCTGCTATAAAACAGGGGAAACTCTAAGAGGCTTGAGGAGGACAAGGAGGGATGAGAAAAGCTGAGGACAGAAGTTGAGGCAGGAGGGTTTGATGGAGGTAAAAGAATTATTCCTTAATTTTCTCAATAGTAAAAGGGGCAAGAACAGAAGCTCTATTGTTGTGAGGATGAAGGTAAAAAGTATGGTGAAAGGATGTGGGAGGAGAGAGTTAGGATGGGGAAGGGGACTAAATAGATATATCTTATTTATCATTATTGCTCCTGCACAACCTAGACCACCTCTAGAAGAGGAGGAGGCAGTGGGATTGCTTACCCAAAGGCTTTTGGACCAGACTTGTAATTTCATTTTTATTGGGAAGTTTCTCCCTAAACCTAATAAAGTCTGAACCTATTCTACAACTTACAACTGCAGAATTGGGGGCACAGAAAAGTTAAGTGACTTGTCCTGGCAGGGTCTCACAGACAGTATGTGCCAGAAGTGGACTTTGACCCCATATTTCCTGGTTCTGAGGAAGGCATTGTCTCAACTGGTCCAGAGTTCCTCTTCTCTGTTAGCTCTCTGCCTTTCCCTAGGTTGTCTCAATAGATCCTTCCAAGAACTCAGTGAGATAGTTTACCCCATGTTTATAGACAGGGGAAACTGAGGCTCAGAGGAACTCAGGAAATCCTTTACTAAGGAAGTGGAGGAGGTTGTAACCTACTTAGATGAAATCTTTGGACATATTGATGTTCTAGTGGTATTCATGTCAACCAGTGTAAAGGAAACAAGGAGAAGAGGATACTATTTTTAAGAAAAGAAAAGAAAAGCTAGGGGTCAAATGGGAACATCAGAAATTGCTAAGAATTTTAGCCAAGCAAAGAGGTGGGCACTCTGGGGGTAACAACAGGTAGGGGAGGCTGAGCAGGGAGTGAAAGAGACCCCCAAACTGGGCACTCTCTTTATTTGAATCCTCTGGAAATGTTTGGCACTAGTATGAAGGAGACGGGAAAAGCTAGAGAACTACTAAAGCTAGAGAACTAGAGACCATGGTCTCTGGTCTCTAAGCCCCATCTTTACACCCAAGTGAAACCCCCACCTCTACCACCCAGGCTCTCCACACTATGCAACTACATTTCTCCCAAAGTCCTGGGCCTTTGGAAAGAATGCATTATTCCCCAAAGGAAGGATAGCTTACTGAGAGGAGCTGACAATTGCCTCCCACGACCCTCCAGATCCTTGGTTTCCAGGGCCTAGGGGCCTGCCAGGGGTAAGGCAAGTCTTTTCCATACTTTCTCCATTCGTTGCTGGCTTGCCTAGCCCCAAGGCTACCAGCTGCCTGCCTGTCTGTGCAAACAAATGCTCATTTGACCTCAGGCTTCCAGATAGAGCCTTCCTGGTACTTTATCTAAACAAAGACACCCACCTTTATTTAATTGTTTAAATATACAAGACCTTTACTCCTCAACAGCCACTAATGCAGGATCCTCATACCCATTTTGCAGATAAAAAAACTGTCTCACTTCTTTCAGGCTCAGCTCAGGTGTCATTTCTTAGTGGAAGCCTGACAAGTTACAACCTTTCTGTGTCTCAGCCTCTTTGTAAAATGTAGCATGCTTTGTAAACCTTAAAATCCTATGTCCATATTAGCATACTATAACAATAATATTACTATAATGATAATTTGAGTTGGTTGGACTAGATGACCGCTAAGTATCCTTCCAACTTGAGATCTATGACCCTATGATATCTAGGATATGATCCTAGGACAGGGTATTGTCTAGCCTTTGTAGAGAAGGAACTAAGATGTGTTGACTAGGCCTTAGTCCCAGGGTGTCAAATTTATAGTGTGCATGCAGCCTTCCAGATGTTTAGTTAACAATATTTAATTAAAAGAGAAAAGGAGGTTCAGAAGAGGACACAGACAATCAAGAAGTGTTGGTTCTACTGTGTAAAACTGTATACATGCACACATATAATTTGTGGCATATATATTTTTTTTAAAAGTACAAGGTGTAAATGATAAAATAATTTTATTTGCAGTCCTCTTTTTTATTGTTCATTTGTATATGAAAATGTTTGTCAAATACTCAATAAAAAAAGAAAAATTTAAAACTTTAAAAGAGAAAGCTACCATACTAGACTGTAGTCCACTACCTTCTCTACTTTCAACATGTCACTCTCAATAGTAACATCCAGTGTCTCAGTTTCTCTCCTTTGCGTCATGTTGCTTATCCCCAGCCCACAACACAAGCCTTATTCAGGACTCCAAAATTGGAGGTTTCCACTTTGGTCCTGCTCTCCTGGTTTTGAGCACCCCTCTTGCTGTGATTGGCAGACATGGGCCAGTCCCAAGAGAAAAGCTTGAGACTGGGGCCCCAAGCACAGGTAGAAGGCTAGATTTTCTGCTGAGTTCTTTAATGGTCTCATGGAACGGCTCTGAAAGCCCACAGCTCCTACCTACAAGGCAAAGACCAATTTTCTGATGAAAAAAAGTCCTATTGGGCCTTAGGTATACAAGAAAAACCCAATGTAAATGGCCACCTAAAACACAAACATATTATTTCTGCACGTCAGATGATAGGGCAAGGCTGTGTGTGTGTGTGTGTGTGTGTGTGTGTGTGTGTGTGTGTGTGTGTGTGAAGAGAGAACAAATTATTTCATTGGTATAGGAATTTCTGAGTGAAGAACTTCTGCCAGTCTGTACCTGCCTCGTAGGTTCTAGGTGCTGCAGTGGATAGAGTGGCAGCCCTGGAGTCAGGAAGATCTCAGTTCAAATACAGCCTCTTGGCCCTAGACAAATCTCTTAACTCTGTTTGCCTCAGTTTCTCATCTGGAAAATGAGCTGGAGAAGTAAGTGGCAAACCATTCCAATATCTTTGCCAAGACAACCCCAAATGAGGTCACAGAGTCAGACATGAGTAAAAAATGATTGAACCTGCCCTGAATCTTAAAGTCTTAGAGAGTACCTAGGGGAGCTTACTTAGACAGGGTCACATAACCAATAGGTAGTATAAGCAGGAAACAGGACCAAGATCCGGATCTTCCCGACGCTAAGGCCAGTTCTCTGTCAACTACATACGCTATGCTGCCTCTCATGAAGGTGGAGGCTTTGTGTTTGTGTGTTGAGGTCAGGGAGGGAGGTGGGGATTCATATGGCATGAATATTGTAGAGCTACTTTTATCAGGATTCATTTCCCCCGGAAGCTGCCCATTATTGTAACAAGTGGGGCAGCCACTGTCCCACCACTTTACTGGTTGAATCCATCAGTTGCCCCAAGTCTTCCCACTTATTCAACTGTTGGCCTTTGTTCAGGCTGTCAAATAATAGTCAGCTGTGCTCTTAGTTTTCCTGATGTGTGAACACATCCACTGGGAATTCACAAAGACAACCAAGTAATTAATTTCGTATAGGTCACTAAACACCTTTGCCTGATAACTCTGTCTTTCCTAGTTGTGAATGATGCTGACCTACCATAAATAAGGCATGTGTGATAGGTTGTTTTCCCAGTAGTGGGGATCATTTTGTTCTGATCTGTCCATACTCCCCTCACTCACATCCTCTAGTTTTCACTATTTGAATTTAGAAAGCATGTATTGGAGAGGTAATGTGGCTTGATGGAAAAACATTGGATTTGGAGTCAAAGGAAGTGGGTTTGAACCTGGACTCTGCTTGGGATAAATCACTTTATGTCTCCAGGCTTCAATTTCTTCATCTGTAACATGAGGGGGTCTGGCCTTAATGTTCTCTGAGGTCCCTTCCCACTCAAAATCATAATAGCTAACATTTATGTGTTTACTATGTGCCAGGCACTGTGCTAAGTGCTTTACAATCATTATCTAATTTGATCCTGGAAACAACTCAAAGGTAGGTGCCATTATTATCCCCATTTTACAGATGTGAAAACTGAGGCAAAAGGAAGGTAAGTGATTTGCCTCTGGGTTACACAGCTAGTAAGTGGTTTTTTTGGTAGGATTTGAAATGAAGTCCTTCTGACTCTAGGCTCAGCACTTTATCCGCTGTGCCACCCAGCTGCCCCTGATTATGTCCCCTGTCCCTGATCCCACCTCTGATACTTCACAAGCCTTCCCTCTTTCAATTTACTCCTGTCTGTTTCCTCTTCTCTAAAATGGGACTAATTATACTTGGGACACCTCATTCAAAGTGTGGTCATGTACACTTACATGTACAGTGCTTTGCAAAGCTGCTGGACGATAATGATGGTAATGGCCAGCATGCAGAGCACCAAGGTGTCATGAGGAGCAATAGAATTCACATGAAATTTGGTTTCCTTTATCATAACCCTGTTGAGATAGGTAGTTAGTCATATTAATTTCATAGATGAAGAAGCTGAGACTCAAAGAGGTTTAAATAAATTGCCCAAGGTCACAGAACCAGGATAGAACCACGGTCTCCTGTTTCCCAGGACAGTTTTCTCTGCTATGGTGGGACAGTCTTTTCCTCTGGGCTGGTGTGACCAGCAAGATCCTTCTGCCTTCCAATCATTGTGTATTGGGGGGCTCAGTCCTTCTGGTTGAAGACGAAGGAATTAAAGTATAATCTCATTGCAAGTGTGCTATTGGTTTATGCAAATGTTCTCCTAGAGTAAACAATGAACTACATAGAGCTCTGGGTCACCCAGGTAGACTGACTGGTGAATCTGAAGGGCAGACTGGTAGGAGCACGGAGTTTTTAGAGAAACTGAGTTTAGGAAAAATAAGGGAATATCTGAATTTTTGTCTTCGTATGCCTAACCCTGTAACTGGCACAAAGGTGCAGAGATGAATGGGACAGGCAAATTGAGTAGAAGCTGATCTAGTAAAAGCAGAAGGACTGGGGTCATGAGATTGCCCAGTAAGAAGCCAAATGAAATCAAGGGCAGAAGAAAACATACCCTCTCTCCTCTACTATCTTGGGCTCTCCCTAGATGCTGATTACCCAGAACTTAGGGGAAAAAATAGGGTGCTTCTGTGGGCAGAGAAAACCCAAATGATGTCAAGGGTGGAGTTGAAGTGGCTATGAAATTGATCTTTCCTGAGGCCAAGGTAGGAATGGGATGAAACCCAAATCCAAAAGAACCATGTTCTTCCAGGGACCCAGAGTGGGATCAAGCAAAGAAATATTATACCAAAGCCTTGGATGGGAAAGTCAAAGTAGGGAGAATGAAGAAGAAAAGACAGTGATCCTAGAAGTTGTCTGTGGGAGGGACAAACAACTAGAAAAATAGACAAGGGGAACTTGGAAGAAATACTATAATAGGCCCTCCCTAGGATCCTCCTTTCCACAATGAATTTCCCAAGGTTATGGAACTAGGACTTGAACTCCTGATTCTTAGTCTAGTACTCTTCACTCTACTCTGAGGTCACAAAACACCGTTGTCCAATCATTCTTTTTCCTATTTGTGAGTGATACTGACTTCTCATAAATAAGATATCTGTCTTGAGATAAGTTCAAGTTTGAACTCTGACACGTACTGGATGTATGACCCTGTTCTAAGCTGGTAGAGGGAGTTATGACTAATATGGAAACTGCTCCAAGTATGTAAGGTTGAACCTGACCCTGGAGAATACTAGGTGAGGCTCTGCCCTCCATCCTATTCCCTGAGCAATCACCTCCACAATTCACCATAGGTATGGAAAGATTGCTTTCCGTCCCAAATAGGAGTGCCTGACAAATGTTTGCTTTATGTGTCTGTGATAGGATTTTAAGGGATTCTAGAGTAGACTCTAGAAGGCTACTTTAACTTGAGGCCAATGTGGAGGGGACCTGGGACCTGGATAGAAAAAGAATTTCTTCTTCTAAGCGACGGAAAGATGAACAGGCAGGGATAGGACCTTCCAATCCCGTGACCAGGAACAGATGACTTTACTGTGTTGAAGCAAGGGCAAATCTGGCAAGCAAGTGGTGGGCAAAATTGTGAAACTTGAAAACTATTTTTCAATCAAAAGTCACTCTTTTTTAAAAATTATTTTATTTGTTTTCAGTGTTCTAAAAAGTCACTCATCAGGCATGCATGCATACTTACCAACACACCTGTTGGCTCTTGACTGCCCACAGCCTTCCAGAGGGCATCCAACCTGGGCACCCAAACTCTCCACCTCTTCTACTTTGCCTAACCCTGTCCCTATCAAAATTTTCCTGGTTCTTTCCCTCTGTGTCTCACTTTCTTCTAATGCGATAAACTAATGTAGGGAATAGTGGTAGTTGGTCCTAATATTTTCTGGGTACTTATGTATATCAGTGATGTGTATAAAATATATACACTTTAACAGGATTTAGGAAATATTTGAGAAATTCACAACTCTGCTCTTCTGGTTAAATCAGGGAAGCCTCTTCTGAGCTGGCAGTATCATTAGGCACTTTCTAAACTCCCAATCGCATCAAAATGCACCAAAGATGAATCTGCATTTTGGAGCGCAATAGCAGGTTGACTTTAAATTTGAATAGCAAAAGTTCTTAGCACTTTTTGTGTCATGGATCCCCTTTGCAGTCTGGTGAAGACTATGAAGAGTTTTAGATGACTAAAATAAAATACATAGGATTACCAAGGACACAAATTATATTGAAATAATATTTTCAAAATATTTTTTCAGTTGCAAGTTCATGAACCCAGGTTAAGACCCCCTATTGTATCATGGATTCAGCCCTCTTCCTTGCTAACCTATTTCAGGTAGGAACATCCTCTGCGATACCATAGGGAAGAGCTACTACCTAAGTGGTATCATTAGACAAGGTATTGCCTTGAGTGCTCAAATTTTCATCTCTGCCAAAATAACAGTGTACATACAAGATGTCCTTTCGCAGTTCTGCTCGGGACTTCATCTCAGCACTGCTTAAGAAGCTAATAGTCATTGTCATTAGAACTGTTATTTTCCTGGACTCAAAGGCCATAGAGATGTTCATACTGTTAGAAAATTAGGAAGTATTACATTAGTGTAGTACTGCTCTTATTGTAGTACTAGGACAGTGGACAAGGTCATTTAGTCAGGTAAGTACTACCACTCAGATGTGGTCAAACATCTCACTGCTAATAAAAAGCTGATTGTGTGACCAAAGATGTGGTCTGCATAAGTGCCAGAGGCAGAATTTATATTACAGATTTACAGCAGTTCCTCAGGATGATCTTATCCTTCAAAGGCATACAGTGCATGATGTATTACCCTTTTTTGTCCCCTTTCCCCCTCCAATTGTTAAAAGAAGATGCTAGCATTAAAAGAGATGGTGTCTATGAGAAAGGATGGAATCAAGGCAGATCTTTTGGAGGGCATTTGAATTAATTTACACATCATCCTAGGTATTACTCGATACTAATACTAATTAATTTGCTTAATAAATGTTTATTGACTGACTACTATTATTGCTAATACTGCTAAACAGTCTGATTTCACATCCTATTCTTCAGGATGCAACAACTCTCCAAAGCCAGAAGGAGAAGAAACTCTCTTGGCTTCTTCTGTCTATGGGGAGAACTGAAATTTGCTCCTTTACCCAGACAGAAAGAAACACAAGCATCTATTATGAAACCTAGAGTGTTTTCTGATGTCATCCTATAGATACAGAATTGGATTCCATCATTATCACGGCAGCTGTGATGTAACAGAAAGATCATTGACTTCCTTCTTTTAATTTAACAAGTTTTTCAATGAAAGAAAATCCAACTCCTTTCCCACACACTCATCCCCTCCCTTCTTTTCTCCCACCATCAAAATAGAAAGAAAGTAAAACTGTTGTAGCAATATGCATAGTCATGCTAAACAAATTCCCACGTGGGCCATATTAAAAAAAAAAAGTGTCTAACCTGCACTTTGATCTAATCCATTACCTCTTTATCAGGAGATAGATAGCATGTTTCCTCAGGAGTCCTCTGGAATTATGGTTGGTCATTGTGCTGATCAAGTTCTTAAGTCTTTTTAAAATGGTTTGTCCTTACGATGTTCTTATTATTATATGAATTGTTTTCCTGGTCCTGCTCACTTCACCATGAATCTATTCATATAAGTCTTCCCAGTTTTCTATGAAATGTCCCTCTAATCATTTCTTAGAGTACAGTGATATTCCATCTCTTTCATACATCATAACTTTAACCATTCTCCAATTGAAGGATACCCCCTTAGTTTCCAGTTTTTTGCTATCACAAAAAGAGCTGATGTAAACTTTTTTTCTCTTTCGAATGTGTAATTATATTAATAGAAGAAAGACAAACTGAATAGGATTGTCAATGTATGATTTTCTTGGACAGCAAAGATAAGTTTAAGAAATATCTCATTTGGTCTTATAGGGTCTGGGTCCTTTTGTGTTTGTCATGGAAGGGTTGAAAATTTGGAGCTCAGATTCTTGTGGAAATGAATGTTGAAAATTAAAATTAAATAAATTGATAAAAATATTTAATTAATTAAAATTAATTAAATAAATTAATAAAAATATATTAAAAAATTAAAATATTTTTAGCATATAGGTTCTTTCCCTCTTTTTTGATGTCTTTAAGGCACAGATTTAGTAGTTATATCAGTGAGTCACAGGGTATATACAAGGTTTAGTAATTTGGGGGGCATAGTTCCAAGTTGCTTTCCAGAATAGTTAGACCAATTCATAGGCCCACCAAAAATGCCTTAACATACCCGGTTCCCCACAATCTCTCTAGCTAAATGTTTTCCTTTTTTGGTCAACATTGTCAATATGATGGATGTGAGATGGAATCACAAAGATGTTTTAGTTTGCGTTTGTCTTAATTATTAGTAATTTAGAGCATTTTTTCATACAGTCATTGATAACTTGGATTATCAATTAAGAAAACTTCCTATTTATATCCTTTGAAAATTTATCAACTGAGGAATGGCTCTTATTCTTTTAAACCTGACCCTATCCCATAACTGAAACTGCATTCTACAAAGTTACCAAGAATCTCCCAATTGCCAAATGTGGATCATTTCCCAGTTCTCATCCGTCTTGACCTCTCACTGTTGACCAGTCTCTCTTCCTGAATATTCTCTCCTCTACAGGTTTTCACCACACTACTCTTTTTTGGTTTTCCTCCTACCTATCTGACCATTCTTCAGTCTCCTTTGCTGGCTCATCATCCATATCATTACCCTTAATGGACCTTCCCTAAGGCTCTGTCCCAAGACCTCTTCTTTCTCCCTCTCAATGACTTCATTAATTTCCATGGGTTTTATTATCATCTCTGTGTAAATGACTTGCAGATCTATATACCTACTCTTAGTCTCTGTCCTAAGCTTAAGTGTCATGTCACATTGGACATTTTAAGCCAGATGTCCCAGTGATATTATTAAACCCATTATGTCTAAAATAGAAGCCATTATCTTTCTTCAAAAACATTTACTCCCATCCTAAACTTTCCTGTTTCTATTGAAGGCATCACAATTCTATTGCTCTCTCAGTGTTAACCTTAATTCCTCACTCCCACCTCTCAAATCCAGTCAGTTACCAAATCTTGCTATTTCTATCTCTACATCATTCATATATGAACCCTTCTCTTTATCATTTGGCAGTCACTGAAGTTCATGAGCTTACTACCTCTTACCTAGACTATTGTCTCTAGGATAAGATATAAACTCCTCTGTTTGGCCTTTAAAGTCCTTCCACCTGTCCTCAATCTATCTTTCCAGTCTCATTACACATTACTCTTCATTCTTATTTCTTACAAATTGACCTTTTTCCTTTTCCTCACACACAATACTGCCTTCATCTCTGTGTCATGGTACTAACTGCCTCCCTCTTTCCCTCCATCTTATGGAATAGTTCTCTTCCTTCAAGATGAGGATCAAACCCCACCCTCATCGTCTTCCCCAAAATGATTTTTCCTCTTTGATTCCTGTTAAGTTTACCCAGTCACCCAATCTCAAAACTGTGGAGGCATTTTCTACCTCTTGCTAACTCTAACCCTTGCCTTCAGACTCAATGAGTCACTTTATAAAATGTTTATAAAGGAAGGAGGAGAGGAAAGAAAAAAAGGAACGAAGGAAGGAAAGAAGAAAGGAAGAGAGGAACGGAGGGAGGGAGGAAGGAAGCAAGAGGGAAGGAAGAAGGACAGAAGGAGGGAGAGAGGAGGGGAGGAAGAAAAGAGGGAGGGAGGAAAGAAAGGAGAGAGGAAAGGAGGAAATAAGTATTTATGAAGTGCCTACAATGTGCCAGGCACTGTACTAAGTGCTTTATAATTTTTATCTTACTTGATCTTCATAACAGCCCTGGGAGGGGGGTGCTGTTATGATCCCCATTTTGCAATTGAGGAACTAGAGGCACACACAGATGAGGTGACTTCTCGCGATTTGAACTCAGGTCTTCCTGACTCCATATCTCTTTGTTCACTGTGCCACCTGGCTGCCCTACATGAGTAGCTTCAGTGACAGACATCCAAAGTCCTATCATATCTTGCTTGGTAATGCCTTTAGCATGTATTCATTCCTTTCCACTTTCAGCATCCCCACCCACCCTACTTCAAGCCCTGAAAATTTCACACCTGAGTTATTACAGTTGTCTCCTAAGGATTTTCTGTGGAAGACAACACTGAATTAAAGGCAGAAGAATCTGGGTTCAAATCCTTCCTCTACTTCTACTAACCAACACAATTTGGCTAAGTTTACTTCACCTTTCAGGGTCTCAGTATTCTCATCTGTAAAATGAGGGGGTTAGACTTAATCAGGGGTTCTTAAACATGAACTTGTGGCTTTAATTTTTTTAGATTCCATTTTTTATTGTTTGTTAATTTTTAACATTCTTTTTAGAAATGTTGAGTTCTGAATATCTCTTCCCCCAGCCCCTCCCCTCCCCATTACACATATGAAGTCATGCAAAACATATTTTGACATTTACCACGTTGCCAAAAAAAGGCAAGAAAAATACAGAAAGCAGAAAACTATATATTTCAATATGCACTCAAGTTCATCAGTTCTCTTTCTGGAAGAGGAGAGAATTTTTCATCATGAGTCCTTTGGAATTGTTTTGGATCTTGATCAGAGTAGCTAAGTCATTCACAGTCAATCATCATACAGTATTGATATTACTGTGTACTATTCCCCTGGTTCTGTTTACTACATTTTGCATCAGTTCATATAAGTCTACTCAGGTTTTTTTTGAACCCATCCACCTCATCATTTCTTATAGTGCAAAGTACTCCATCACAATCACATACTAGAACTTGTTTAGCCATTCCTCAATCAATGGGTATCTCCTCAATTTCCAATGTTTTGCCACTTCAAAAAAGAGTTGTTATAAATATTTTGTACAAATAGATCCTTTTCCTTTTTCTTTGCTCTGTATGGAATATAAACCTAGGAGTGGATCGAAGGGTATGCAGAGTTTGATAGCACTTTTGGGCAGATGTGAACTTGTGTTTCTAAAAATACTTCAATAACTGCATTTTCATATAACTGTTTTCCTCTATAATCCAATATATTTTATTTTGTACATTTAAAACCTTTATTCTGAGAAGCCTTCACCTGATTGCCAGAGGGATTCATGACACAACAAAGGTTAAGAACTGGATTGGATGTTTCATGTCTCTTTCAGTTCTAAAATCCTGTTGTCCTGTTACGCCTGCCTCCAGTTTCTCCAGTCTGTTGTACATGTTGCTATCAGATCAATCTTCCTTTGATCATGTCACTCCTCTCTGTTCTAACACCAACCACCATTTCAACCCTTCTGGGATTTGGATCCAACCTACCTTTCCACTGTTCCCTTACAGAAACTTTATACTGTAACCAGTCTGGACTCCTTTCTCTTCAAATCCACTTTGTGCTTTCCTGAATCTGGATCTTTGCTTTATACCATTTATCTCTCTGCCTTGAATGACCTATTTATATATCAAAATTCTACCCATCCTTCAAGGCTCTGCTCAAATGTTACCTAGTCTATGACGTCTTCTCAAATCTCTCAAGCTAAAAATTTAAGAACCCTCTTTAGTAATTCATGGTGTGAGTCACTGTTGCGTTTTTTTGTTGTTGTTGTTTTACCATTTTACCACTCTACTCTGTACTGCAGCTGTTTGTAGAAGTCACTTTCTCCATTACTATATAGTAAGCTTCTTGAACACAGGACCAACTTCTTATACAACTTTGTATGTGCAATGCCCTGCATAATTCATTAAATCAAACATGACCAAAGGGGTGATTCCACAATTCTACTTGACAAAAGCTTGGTAGGGAGAGGGTGAGCTGTAGGTGTTCTGGATGAGAAGCCCTTCTGGGCTATTCATGGCTTACATGGCAGAACTGGAACTCCTGTGGATAGAAAGAGGTGGATAAAAAGAAATTGGCAGGGGTTAGGGAAGAAGGAAATGAACCCAGAAAATCATGTCACAGAGTGATAAGATAACTTTAGAGATCAACGAGTCCAACACCTTCGTTTTATAAACTGAGAGGTAATGTTACTAACCCAAGATCACACAGGTTATAAGTGACAGATATGGAAGTAAAACCCAAACTTTCTGGCTTCAATATGCGTGTTCTTTTCCCTCTTCTTTTACATAGTGGGTGCTTGGCACACTCAAAAGATATTTGCTAAATAAATGGATAAATGACCATTATCTCTGGCTTGTCTCCCAAGAACTTGCAACCCAAGAGTTTGGAAGGAGACAAGAACAGGGAATTTTTTGAGCCAAGTGGGGAAAAAAATCACCAAATTCTGGGAATCTGATTTCTTCATATTATACCCTTTGCTCTTATCAGGATCAAGAAACAAGAGTTGGCAGTACAAGTTTCTAGATTCCTTTGGTGGCATTGGGGAATGAATCAGATGGAGAGCCGAGCACCCTACTTAGATGTATGTCAACTCTTCTGTGAGTTGTTGGTAGTGGGACGATACCATGTAAAAATATGTTCCATGATTAAAGCCAAAAGAGACAAATTTTTTTTTTAAGAAAAGGCTACCAAGCAAAACTTTTGCTCCTAAAACATAATTTCCCCCCCTTCGTTAAGAAGACAAGGAGACAACAGGTTTGACTTGATTTTTTGAGGCACAAGAATTTTCAAATGATTAGTTCCAGATGATTTTTAAAAGATTCTCTCATTTTAAAGCCCTCCTGTATAAAAATGGAAACGAGAGGAGTCGTTAGTTTGCTGCTCTAAGGTGGGAGTAGAGTGGTGACAAAGGATGGAGAGAAAGACTATTAGTTCCTTTCCGGGGGAAAACCATTCAGGATGATCTCTCCTATAGTGGGTGATTTAGTATACTTTCAAATAGTGTCCACATGGGCAACCATTTGGGAGAAGCAGAAGTAAGCGTCCTGCCATGTCATATTTGATGAATGCAGACTTAAAGACAGAAATCAATCCCTCTCTACCTATTCCTTCTTGATCATGTAAATTTCCATTTTCCTTTTGAAATGAAACATAGAGCACAGCACCCACCCTTACACAGATAAACGTAAATGTTCAGTGTGTGCACCATCCTTGAAAATGATTTTTTTTTTATGAATTAAGATGTTATACATTGCAGAGTACTGCTTCCCACCAATAACCTCCCCCCACTTTTTTTTTCTTTTCTTTTCCATTCTTTTGCATCTTCAGCTGTCTGGCCTGATTCCATCTTGCTCATATAGGCACAGTTCCCACTAAGTTCCCAAAGAGGCCAGAATATGTAAGGGGAAGGGTGGGGAGCATAGAGATTGGTCACTTACCCCTTTGCTCACTATCCATCAATCAAATAGCCTCCTTTCCTTTTTTTTTCCTTTGGCAATATCTGCCCAGAACAAATGGAAGTGGAGATTTGGCAATTATCTGGTTAATTGGATCAAGGGTACGGCCTGGATTATGGGGTTTGGCTGTGCACATTGATCAAATTAACTAAATCACTGCCACATCTCCCTTTTCCTTTGCATTGTCTAGAGGTAGCTCATTGAGAGATTCTGTATAAATTTTTGGAAAGATCATTTATTTGTGTTCATCTCACAGATCAGACATCCCTCTTGGTGGAAAACTGAGAAACAAAAGATTCTGAAGCCCTTCTGATCTTTACTCATTTAATGAGTATTTTTTACAGTTCTACAGCATTCAAAGCACTGTTATCATATTGGTTATTTTAATTAGGGTTTTTTTTTGCAAGTAGATATGCCCTTATAGGCAAAGAATATCAGAATATTTTGTAAATCTTATGACCATGGGATTTATTTAATGTAAAGTTGGGCATCCTCACTAACCAATAACTCTAGTAAATACAGAGTCCCCGGTACCCTGGCTTTATGACCCCATTTTAAGGATAATAGTGTTCTGCCTTTAGGAATAGCTGTCACTTGCTATTTGGGAGCCCTGATTATCCATCCCGTATTCCATTCACATTTCTCTTACTGTCCATTTGATTTCCTCTAGAGCCAAATGAATGACTCACCTATGTAAAGTTCAAGGGAAACTAACTTGGAAGGGGGAAGAGAGGGAGGAGGGAATGTTTTAATACCTCTGATATGTTATGGGAACACAACTTGCCATTCATCTTACCTGGTCCTGGGATGAGTCACAAATCTAGCAAGGAATATCTTCAAGTCTATAATGAAATTGTAAAAAGAATACCTTTTTCTCAAAATCCCCAAGCAGGAAATATTCACTCAAAGTAACATCAAATGTCTAACAAACTGAAAAGGAAGAGCAATTCTTAATTTCTCTCCTCAGCACACCCATTGTTGGAAATAGGAAACATGTGGTGAAAGAATCAAGGCAAACTTCAATCTTAAACTCCTTCTTTTGTCCTTAAAGATGGACTCAAGCCCTGGCAGAGTATTAAATTCACACCCCATTCCCCAAAAGGTGTCATCTTTTTTTCAAATATTGGAAGCATATTTCAGCAGTTAGTTAGGAGCATGAACTTTTTAGATCATATATCTACCGATATAACAATTATAATTCAAATCTTAAAAAAATGTGAAAACCTTTTATGAGAAAAAATATTCCTTTTGAAATAGCCAGGCTCTGTCTGTATGAACATACTCAGTTGGACAACTGAGGCAATTATCTGACTAATTTGGGTCAAAATTGTGTTGCAGATATCCCTTTGGAAATTAGATATTTCAGTCACAAAAATGTTGGGATCTGAATTAATGATCTAACTTCCTTAATTGTCCTATTGCCTTTAGAAATACTTCCAAAGAAACATTTTCTATTTGTGTGAAAAAATGTATTTCTCATTCCTGATATTAATAACTTCATTCTTAATTTTGTCATTATACCTTATGCCCTAGTTATCTTAAAAACTTTTTTTAGGCCTGAATTATGTGGATTATTATCTCAAGGCGTCCACTTTCTCCTTTCTTTTAGAAATGCTGATAAATTCTGAAACTTCTCCTTTTCTAACACTCTGACATGCTCTTGAAAATATTGCTATTTATTATTTATATCTGTATTGACTGAGTAAACCAACTAACAAAATAAATTCTCTTAGCCTTCCTAACTCTCAGCATGATATTACTGAGAAATTAGAAGGTTTTTTTGTTCCTGTATTTGCAATTCTGATTAATGCACTAGTACATATATTTAGGGGCACAAATGAGAGGACCAGAATAAGAGCCTATGGAATCAGAACCCTAAATGCCAAGGAAGAAAGGGGCCCCAGGCTTCTCATACTGAACATTATCATTTTATAGATGTCTCATATTAGAACTGAAATCAGACCCTCCCTACCTTTCCATGTTAAATTTGATTAATGATTTATTGCTTTAATTAACATTTGATTTATGTATTCATTGTTCAAAGTATGAAGGGGTGGCCAAATTCCTCTCCAGTTGCTTAATTTGTTCCCGTATATGTGAAAGACATGGGCACTTTATTAAAATACTTAGACCTGATTTACTTAAAAATATTAATATTATTCAGTCGTTCTAACTGGGAAAGAGGCTGAAAGAAATCTATTTATTTAAATCTCCATTTTCTCTGGCTCCCAACCAAGTAACTCCATGAGTATTTTGTCTATGTATGAATATCAGGTCTTAGATTTAACATGTAGACTTATGTTGGGTAAAATCTGAGTTCCCACATCTCTTAGAAATATTTTTTGTTAAGCACATTTTTCAGGAGGGGAGGGACTGAATGTCAGTGTCAAAGCTTCAAAAGGTACAAAGTCTCCAAACAAAAGGAGATGTTGCTTGATTTTCTATTTTGTCTGGGGGTGGGGGAGAAATAATGAAAATTTAATTTATGAGAACAGCAGCAAGAAACTGAAGAAAGAGTGCTGAATTTGGAGTCAGAGGACTAGGGTTCCAATCAAATAAGTCTCTTTGTCTCTCTGGGCCTCAACTTCCCTATTTGTAAAATGATTGGACTAGTTTGCCTTTCTCATGTTGCTTTTATCTCTAAATTATTATCCTCCAGCTATATAAAATGCCAAAAAATTATTTTGTGATTTAAAAAAGGCCCAAATGAATTCATACTTTTTGTTCAGATGTTAATGATGCTAGTTCATCCTGGGCTGAGAGCTGGAAGGGACCTCAGACATCAGCAGGCCAACCTCCTCATCATTAGATAAATGAGGAAAATTGGGCCCAAGATCACATAGTTGGTAACTGGTAGAGCTGGAAACTGATCCCAAAGTTTTTAATCTGTTATATTTTGCAAAGTAAACATGAATCAATTCCATTGAACCTTTCCCATTCTCAGAGAACTTCAAAAATGCTAATTTTCATAGTATTCCAGGCAAGAAAACAGTAGCCTTTTTTTTCAAGGCCAGAGGAATACATTGCAGAAAAGTAACTATACTCTAGAGATTTTGGACTCTGGGATTGAAACTTGATTTATAGTCTAAATCCATAGAATCTCAACAATAATTTCTATCCTTGGCTCAGAGATGGACAAGAAATCACAAAATGGGTGATGAGAGCAACTCTGACGCTGACTATTTTTCCACTGCACTCTCATACCATTGTCAAAATCATTTTCCAAGTGTTTATATGTCTGCTCATGTTTCTACTCACTGAAAGCTCCTAGAGTCTGGACAATAGTGCACACACAAAAATATTTTACACCCATCTTAACTTCTGTCAGTTACTATGACTTTCTGATACAAGATCTTGGAAACTAATACCAGGTCAACACAACAAAAAGGGGAGGAGAGGTTTGAAATTATCTAGTGAATCTGGACAATATAAAAAATCAGACATGGATTCAGTTCATGCGGAAAAAAAGGGGGTTTTTTTGTTTTTGTTTTTGTAACACATATATATAAACACTATGCTAATCCAGAGGGATGCAAAAATGACACAGGCCTTGCTCTAGCTCCCCACCTGTTCCTCAAGCTGAAGTGACAAAGATACCCAGGAGCCAAAAGACACCACCTACCTCTCTTTATTCTCAGCAACAGTCTTTAATCACTCCCTTGTCTCAGGGTTCTAGAAACAGAGAGCTTCCAAACTGAAGTATCTGAGAAATCATCCAGTCCCACTGACTCATTTTGCAGATGAGAAAACTGAGACTCCAGATATGTTACATGATTTGGTTAAGTAATAGGTACCATGAAAAGAGGAGCAAAGGAACTTGAGTTCAAATCCTAAACTGTGTGATCTTGGAAAACTCTGGCCCTCAGCGTCTTCACCTCTAAAATCAGGAGGTTGGGTTCAGTGGCCCCTAAATTCTCTTCTAGCTTTCAATCCAAGATCCTAAGGCTATACAGTTAGTAAGTAACAGAATCAAGGACTAGAATTTAGAGTTCCTCATTCCCAGTCCAGTGCTCATTCCAATAAACCAAAATTTCTGCTCCAATTATCTGGGGAAAACAGGTCAAATTCCCCTCCCCAATTCCCTATTAAGTGGAGGGTTGTATTTGGGGAGGCTTCCAGTTCTGAAATGCAGGAAGCCTCTGATTCTGACACTTGCAATTTGTTAGAACAGATCTGGGTCAGAACCCATGATTCCTAAAATAAGTAAGAAGTCATAAATAAAGAAGAGTTTTTAAAAAGGAGAGTATCTAGGCAGGAGAGGGTGTGTTAGAGGATGTTACAAGGTCTATTATTGTGTTCATCATGATTTAACAGCCTTAAGAATGATTTAAAAGAGTACATTTACTTTTGGCACTCAGAAGAGGGCAATGGTAAATTGAGCTAATGAATTTTGTGGTGAACAGAGTTGGTGAAATTTACAGATAACATTGAACAAGGCAGTGTGGTAAACACCATGGACAGCAGAAAATGTAATTGGAAATACAGAGGTTAGAAATGTGAGAAATAAACAACCCTCTGGAATTCAGAAAGGCAAAATTGGTGAAGGATGATCATTTCCTACACTCCGGAGATCATCCCCCAAACACCGAGATGTAGGAATACAAACTACCAGAGAGACTTAGGAGTTAGAGTGGATAAGCTCACCTCAAGGCTTCAAGGAATCAGAATGGTAATATTGCAATGGGCATGTACAAATCATAGTCACCTTATAGAGTCAAAGTATTTTAAAGGATCCATTTGGCATGCCTTCACCAATTGGGGACACTGTGATATTTGAGAAATGTGGGAAAAAAATCTTAAATTTCTTCCTTAAAAATGTTATCAAAATTGTCTCTTTAAGCAGATATGCCACAAATAGTTGCCTTTGTCCCTTTTTAATTATCAAGTAAATAGCTTTACGAGAGAGAATCCTCTATGCAGCGGTGGCTACTTGGGCAAGATCCTGAGGTGGTCATCCTTGACCACTCCACTCTGTGTGATAATGTTGAGGTATTGGGGGGAGGGGAATCAGGAAGGTGGGGGCAAGAGTAGACCTTAAGGGTGAAATGTCAAGAGACAGAAAGATAGTTCTCACCCTTGCCCAGCAACTTGGTTGGGTTTAGTAGGTGTGAGGAACCTGCAACCTTGAGGCCACATGGGGCTTTCTAGCTGCTCCTTGGGTCCAGCCTTTTGGCTGAGTCCAAGTTTTATAGAACAAATCCTTTTTATTAAGGATTATGTAAAATTATCCACCCCTGATAATACTTTTGTAAGACTGATAAAGGATGATTCAAGGTGTGCCTGCAAGACATTTCCCACCTTCCTAAATCTTTCCCCTGTAGTTCCTGAAATTTCCAGTTATTGATTCATAGGCTTATAGGTATAGAGTTAGATTAAAAACTCAGAATTCATCTAGCCCAATCTCCTTGTTTTTAGAGATGAGGGTACTGAAGTAAGAATAGGTTAAGTGACTTACCCACAGTCATAAAGGTAGTAACTAACAGATCAGGGATTCAAACCCAACACTCTTTTCCACTACACCACATTGTAAGTTAACTACTACTCCCTTCTCTCTTCGGCCTCTTCCGAAATACAGATACTCCTTTGAGGTGAAACCCATTCAGGCCTTTTGGTGGGATGATTTGTCAGATCACTTTCTTCTATGGTTAAGGGAGGCTGGAACAACAACTCCAAACAACCCAGAATGTGGAAGGAGAGGCTGGCTCAGAAAAGGAGGGAAAGTTGGAGAACGAAAGAGCCCCAGAGGGGGCAGAGGACACTAACCCTCAACTTTCCTGACCTATGTCATGATTTCACAGGAACCAGCAGTGCATCTCAGCGTGAGCTGGAATTAGAATAGGACCCACAGTTCTAGGAGTTGTTCTGACCTGGTCCTTATTGAGGACAGACCAAAGCTATATCCAACATAGGGAAGGCAAATCTCCCAGCTGCGCTCATGCCAAGTGGGTATAAGCCTGGTCATGGGGCTATCCCTCTAGATACAAAACATTTCCTATCAATTGTCGTGTGACATGTGAAGGTGATTGAGCAAAGCACCAGGGGGATTGGTACGTACAGATGAGTCATAGCATACTTACAGCAACCTCTCTCCTAAGTAGAATGTAAGCTCCTTAGAGCAGGGACTGTGTTCATTTTTGTCTCTGTATCCCTAAGCAACCAGTACAGCCCTTGGTATGTAATAGGTGTTTAATAATGCATGTTGAAGTAAATTGACTGTGTCCACTGACTCTTCTTCATATTGTCCTCGATTTATCAATTCAGGAAAATATTTATTAATCATCTTTGATGTGTAACACACTGTTCTAAGCACTTGGTAATGAAGAGAATAATTTTTGATAACTAAAAATTAAAAATTAAACTATGTAAACCATGCCAACGAATGTAGTCAACACATCAGTTACCATGTCTTGACCATCCACTATGTTTCTTGCACATTGTGTTGCCAGTGGAACATAAAGCAATCTGTCTCTTTCAAAAATTTAGTCTTGTTATTGAAATAAGACTTATCTGCAGCAACTGGTTCCCAGAAAAAAATCATGTAGAGGACATTTTGTCAATGTGACATGGTCCTTCCCTCAACCAGTCTAAAAATATACAAAAACAAAATACCCCAGACAAAGTCACCGCAAAGTAGTGTGGAAGGTTGCTTAAAAGGCAGAAGTTGAATATAGTCATTCCTTCAGTATTATGTGATTGAATATCTAATTGGGTCTATTCTGAGGTTTTATGGTGAAGCCACAGTGACTCTGAGCTGATAGAAGCAATACAAATAAAGCACAAATTTGGAAAAATATTAACAAGTTGGAATCGTTTTCATCACGGAAATATATCCATTATAGGGCCAGCCTACCTAGGGAAGATCCTCATCAGATTGGCTGAAAGCTAATTAATATTTTGATCACAGCAACTCATGAAAGTTATCTACTAAGCCACAGAAAGATTTAGATCTGTATCCAGGGGAAACAGAACCCACACTGATGAAACCTTGGGTCTTTAAAGAATAACATTATTGGGAAGATCTAACCAACTAAATATTATGGTAACTTGACAACCCAAACAGAAATATCACACTGTTATTTGCCTTTCAAGAGAAATGGTTGGTGGAAGCTCTGTAATTAACATGACTATTATTCTAAGATACACAAAAGAACTTTTTAAATACAACTACAAATCACTGTTTACAGAAATAAGGCTCTAAATAATTGGAGAAATACTCATTGCTCCCAGGTATGAGCCAATATAATAACAAATGACACTACTACCCAAATTAATTTATTTTTTCCAATGCCATACCAATCAAAAGATTGCTTTATAGAACTGGAAAAGATAATAATGAAATTCATAGAGAGACCTAAAAGGTCAAACATCTCAAGGGAAATAAAAGGAAAAAAATGTGGGAACAAAGAGGCCAGGAAGTACCAGCTCTCAAACTACACTACAAAACAGTAATTCTCAAAACATGATTATTAACATAATAAAAATTAACATTTATATAACATGATGTGCCATTGAGCATTATGAAATGCTTAAATTATGACTGTTATCTCACTCCATCTTCATGATAACTCTGGGAGGTATTGCTATTATTATCCCCATTTATTGAAGAGGGGACTGAGGAAGACAGAAGTTAAGTGGTTTACCCAGGGTCACACAGCTAGGAAATATCTGAGGCTGGATTTGAACTGTCTTCCTGACTCCAGATCCAGTACTCTGTACTATGGTGCCACTTAGCTCCTTCCAATGTAAGGCAGCTTTAGTAATATAATATGGAATAACCTTTTACATTTTTATAGCAATCAATCAAGCATTTATTAATCACCTGCTATGTACCAGGCACTGTGCTATGTTCCTGGGTTGCAGGAACAAAAGCAGAATGGTCCCTCCCCTCAAGGGCCCTGAAGTGTTTTGGAGTAAACAACATACATACACATAAGTAAATAAAACATCAGATGTGTACAATATAAATCCAAAGTAATTAGAGGCACACTAGAAACTTGGGATTAGAGAAAGGCCTCATATTGGAGATAAAGCATGACAGAATTCCAAAAGTTGTAGCCAGAGAGAAAGTGCATTCCAGGCATGGCAAATAGTCTAGACTAGGGGTGGGGAACCTGCTATCTTCTAGGTCCTTGGGTGTGGCCATGAGTCCAAGTTTTACGGAACAAATCCTTTTATTTAAGGGGATTTGTTCTGTGAAGTTTGGATTCGAAGGGCCACACTTGAGGGCTCGAGGTTCCCCAGTCCTGTACAAAGGACTGAAGTTGGAAGATGGAGGGTTTTATACAGGAACCAGCTCAGGCCAGTTTGGTTAGAAAGTAGAGTACATGAAAAAGAAGATTGTGTAGTAAGCCCCAAGGTTTTAGATGTCAAGCAGAGGAGTGTAGATATTTTATTCTAGAGATAACAGAGAGTCAGGGAAGGTTTCTGAGTCAGAGAGTGAGATGGTCAGACCTGTTAGGAAAATCACTTTGGTAGCTATGCAGAAGAAGGATTAGAAAGGGGAAAGATTTGTAGGAGGGAAACCAATTAGGAGGCTGCTGTAACAACATGTTGCCCATGGGAAACAGTTCATGGAAGTTGTGGTCATACTTAATGTGGTTGATACAACATAAGGAATATTATTAAATTGCCTTACATTTTTGCAGTAATTCAGAGAACACTTCCACAAATGTTTTCCCAGAGAACATTCCCACAAATGTTTGATTCTTACAACAGTGTGAGATATTATCTCCATTATACAGAAGAAGAAACAGACTCAGAGAGACTGAGTCAGTCCTCCATCATCCAGCCCATATTCAAACCCAGGACATCTGTCTCCAGATCTGGTGCTCCTTCCAGTAGTGATATCTAGCAATTTAAACCCGGAGGACAAAACAGGAAAAGAGTCTACTTCTTCTGACTCCTGCTTTCATAGCTTGACTCCCCTGAAAGTTTGAGAGCTAAGATATATTCATTATTTATTTATATCAATTATCATTGTCCCTGCTTGCATTAATAAAGTTACACTATGGAAGCAGGAGAGCCATTCCTAACCCCCTCAAAAAACTAGGGCCTGTCAGACACCCTAACAGACTTTAAAACAATTCCTTGAAACTCATGATGCCGGAGAGCTCTGAAAGGAGGGGGAAAAGCTACTGACTTTACCACTGAGCCTTCCAACCACCTCAATCGTTTAGTATTAGTCTCTAAAGAAAGTTATGCATTGGCCTTCCCTGATGAAGCATATGAACCCCATGTTTCTACAGAGACTGGGTTCAGGAAGAGCAAAGGATGATCTTTAGAATGAAGGGATGTAATGCATACTTTGGTTGGAGTCAGGTATTATGCCTGAGGCAGTGGGAATTCTAACACACACAAACAGAAATCCAGAAATTGCCTTTTAGATAGCTGCCATCAGCAATATTTAACAGGCAGGCTCTCACTGTGTAGTTTAACCTTGGGTAACCTTACAGGGAAGCCATAATATAGAAAAATGCTTGTACATATATAAAATAGATAGGTGCACAGGCATGTATTGATAATTCACATATACAAGTGTCACATCTATTACATACAACAAAGAATATTCATTCATGTACCCATACACAAAAATAATTTCCTCCCATTATAATGTATTGCTGTACCTATAAGTTTGGAGTTAATTTAAGGAGGATATAATTTATAAGGGGAGGTGAAACTTTAAGCAGCAAGCATCTGAGCACTTGGTGCATGTCAGAATGGGGCCAAATGCACTGTTGGCGCCCAACAAATAATTAATAGTAATGAAAATTGGCATTGTAAAAATTAAAGTGAGGGCGCTGATAAAAAGGAATTGGCTTGGCTGTCAAACCTCAGGCCTAAAGGGGAACAGATTGCTTTGGAGAATCTTTTAATTAATTTCCGTTTCCCTGCTTCTTTCCCCAAATTGAGAAAAGTTCCTTTCCCGGCCCTTCATTTACTAAGCAGAGGAGACGACAGCTAGGGGAGGGGATAGATTGTGGTAAGGCTGGACCCTTACCATCCTGGGAACCTTTGAAATACCTCCCTCCTTTCAAAAAAGTGGAAGGTGGGGGTGATGCAGGATTGTCGAAGGGTTCATTTTGTAAATTTACTTTTATGAAGTATGAATACGCCAGGAGGTCTGCCTCATTCCTAGCTAAAGTAAAGATGGATCTCTACAGTCTGACAAAGTTCAGCCACTGAGCTGCAGCATTAACTTGTATTCTAACAAGATTAAAATATATTTGTCCTGGGGATTAGCATACTTAAGTCCCCTTTTGCCTTTTTAGCAGTGGTAGGGTACTTTGATCTGTGTTGCATGGCAAGAGCAAGGCTTGGACCCAGCCATCCGAGTGCCAACTGTGAAATCGGCCTGATGTCATCCCCATTCTTCATCTTTTACATCTTTCACCAGTTTAATTATATTTCCGCCACAAAGCTCTGGAGCTTCATTGCATATTCAAGTTTGACTAGGAAGCATTTAAAAAAAAAAGTATGGATGAAATAGCTCTGTGGGGGGAAGGGGACAGAGAGCTGCAAATCTTATTGAGAAAAGGCAACAAGGTCTAACATTTGATTTGTCTCTAATAGATTTTTCTCACCTGTGTGGAGAGGTCTGTTTAACTTTTCTGTGGATGTGCACTCTGCGGTGGAGGGCACAAAGTACATGGTTATGGGAACACCCTAGGAGTGAGGTTGGCTTGGCTTATGACTCCAGTGGGCTTGTGTGACACTCATTCTTTAACCCAGTGTTTTTGTTTCCTTATGGCTGGGGGATCTTAGGGTTGGGGACTCTTCCTGCCTCTGTCCTGCACAAAGACATTCTTCCCTCCACCCCCAACCCTACACCCCTGCACTGTGTAATAAGGATTCATCCACTGGCAGAATTGTTAACTTTAAATCAAAATGCTATGACATCATAGAGGTACTAGGCTTTAACCAGAGAACAAATGGAATACATCCAGCCTTTTCTTGCCTCACTCCCTGACAGTATTTTAAAAATTCAACCCTAATATCTATGGCCTCTTTACAAAGGGACCCTTTGCATCACTCTTAAGAGTTGACCAATGGACAGGATGAACCACGGGGCTGATCCAGACTGGCATTTCTTTGGCTCTTTCATGAAAAGAAATTCCATCAGAAATTTTTGACTGGAATGAAAAGTAAAAGAAAAAAGAGAAAGGAAAGGAAGTCTTTTGTAAGATCTTATATAAAGGCAAATCAACTGATCAGTTCTTATTAATCTCGAGCGGGTATCACCTCAGAGGTATAGATATGTTTTGGGGGAGAGGAAATGAACCACCTGTCATGGTGCTGGGGGCTTTGACCTTCACCCCAGTCTTCTGGATGCAGACTCCATTCATACTGAGTTAGAGTGTCTCTGAGACACAGACCATTCTCCCTGAGGCTCATCGAGTCAGGGACCGTTGGGCGTTACTTCCACATACAAGCTGGACAGAATAGAAATGCAGATCAGGTTCTTTAGCATTTGAGAGCGGGTCAATGCTGGGAAATGCTCTTCTTAGACAGCCCCTTTTGTCTGTGATTTTCCAGTGTTTTCCACTTTCTAGATATGAGCATAGACAGGTAATGGGAGAATGGATGCAATAAGTTTATGTTCACAAGTGATCGTTTAGGGGAAAGAAGAAACAACCTGAGAGCCTTTTCACATGTTCTAAATTAATGAGAATTTTACTTTGAATCATCACTCCCATTTAAAATCTGCAGTTAACAATGCATTGCTTTTTAAATTGAATTGATATAATTATAAAATTATCTCCACATAATTAACTCAGGATTACGTTTGATTCTATTTAGCATGTAATCAAAGCCCATTATGCTTTAGCTATAGGAGCAGCATTAATTTAAAAGGGTTGCTTAGACTCATTGCTATTTAGACAAAATAGCTTATCATGCCATTAGTGCACCCATGCATCCCTGGAAGAAAAGATATCCAGTGGGTTAACATACATGTATATAAACAGTCTTATACATACCGATGTAAATATGCATTCTTTGACCTTCTAGGCTTCACTAGGTAAGTTTGTTTGTTTTCAGTAAGAGGCTGCCTGGGAGGACTCTAATGTTGTGTTTGGGTTCAGTTTGTATAATGATTCAGCTATAATCTTTCAGTTAGTTTATCTTCACTTAGAAGAGGACACAGCTCTTTGGCTTCTGTCTGGTGGACATATGGAAGAAAACATTTTTTTTTTTAATCCTAGCTCAGGAGAAGTTTGCAGAGAAAAATCTCTGAATGAAGAGAGCAAGTGTGTGAATATTCATCAAATAAAGAAAAAAATAACGTAATAAAGGTCTTGCTGGGTGAAGTGTATTGTTCTCTTTCTTTTTCTTTCATTTCCCATTTAAATTTTTATAGTCATATCATTGTTTTCTCTTGTAGAATATTACACTCTCTAATGCTTTTCTAAAATAAGAGCTCTGATGCCACATTGTTTAACAAGAGACCTGGGGAATAAGTGATGGGACACAGAGTTCTCTGGGCACAGCATGGGATGCACATACATGAAAATAATTCTGAGGCATTATGCTGGATCTATATTAAAGGTTCTTAGCATTTTTTGTGTGTTGTATACCACTCTGACAGTCTGGGATAGCCTATGGATCCCTTCTCAGTATACTGTTTTTAAATGAATAAAATAAAATGCATGAGTTTACAAAAGAAGCTAATTCTATTGAAATGTAGTTATTAAAAAAAAAAAAAAACAAAAAACAACTTTTTAAGCTAGTGGACCCCAGGTTAAGAAAGCCTGATCTATAGGAGCAAAAGGCATCTAGCTGAAAACAGTAAATGTAAGGCAATCAACAGAATGATCAATACTCTGGAAACTAAACAACTAGATTATCTCTGTAAAGTTTGCTTCTAAGTCTTCAACCTGTCTCCAAATGCCTTGATGTTTAGCAGACTAGAGATCAATTTTCTGAACAATTTGAGTGAATTTTTCCATTCTTAGGTCAGATGTTTTGGCATTAGGTAGAATAGCTTGAATGGTAAATATGGAAAAGGAAATTATTGATTGGGGAAATTTTATCTTCATCATTAATAAAAATAATATTGTAAACTGTTCAATGATTTGTCAGACAGAGAGATACTTTAATTTTGTTCTCATGAGCTTTGTCAGTTCCACCACTGCATCTGAACCAAATAATGCAAGGTTTTCAAAGCCCAAGAGCACATGGACTTGGAGAAGGAAATGGAAAGAGTGAAACTTTAGAAATTCCACAAAACCTCTGAACCAGAGTTTTAGCTTAAGTGAAATGACAGCTAAAAGGAGAAACCAAATTTAGACTGGATGTCCAGTCACCAGAAAAGGAAGGGCAAAGATCAGAAGAAGACAGAGAAACCATTATGAACTTATCCAGGGAAGCAGGAAAGAGACTACTATCTAATCTCTCTCTGTCACTGTCTCTGTCTCTGTCTCTGTCTCTGTCTCTGTCTCTGTCTCTGTCTCTGTCTCTCTGTCTCTCTCTCTCTGTCTCTGTCTCTGTCTCTCTATCTCTGTCTCTTTCTCTCTCACACACATGTACACAAACACTCATCCCAACTTCTTGTGAGAATCTTGGCAACTGGATCCAGGAACTATTCATTCAAACTGAAAAAAAAAAAACCGCATATAAAGTAAAGGAAGTGGAGGGGAACAAAGGATGGGGAGAGAAAAAGGGCAAATTACCAGGATACTTTGATAGGCCCTTTTAAGGAAGAAGGAGGAGGAAGATAAGGAGAAAGAACAGGGAAATTAGATGTGAAACCACCCAAAGGAGTAGATACATATGAACAATTATATAGAGCTACAAAGTATAGGTTACACTCATGGTAGAGAAACTTTTCATTTGTTCAAAGTAGACGTTCTATCTACTATCCTTTCTAAACGTTCTAATGTTAACTCCTATATCTGAAATGACACACTCAACCTCTACAATGCAAGACTATGAAAAATCAATGAATTTGGAACTGGATGATCTGAGTGCAAATCATAGTTGCTGTGTGACCTTGGGCAAGTCATTAAAACTTTGTTACTTATTTTCATCTGTTAACTAAGGAGGTTAAAATTCAGCACCTCTACCCTACAACACTTTTACAAAGTCAGACTGAAGTTTCTTAATCATCCCTTTCCAGAAAAAGTTTTTTTTAAAACAAGAGGAGAAAGGAGGAGAAATTGAATTGACGCATTTTTCTGAACTGTTCCAAGCCATCACTTTATCTTTAATCTCGTTTTGGTGAGAAGTGTGTGATGGTGGTGGGGAGGGTATCCCAGCTGAGATTATGTACCTGGGGATGGCACAGTCTTTGTTTCTGGTCTCGTCTCTGGCAAATTGGGGGTTGGGGGAGAAGAGACCGAAAGGGAAAGGTTGGGGGTTTGTAGAGTTGGAGCCCAAAGTTTTCGCCAGGTAAGAAAAACTAGACATCCTCCATTCAGGGACCAGAGACAGAGAAAGGGATAAGGGTACTTTTTGATTGGGGGAAGAACAGGTCCCTGTTCTTCTCCTCAACTGAAATGCCCTTTACCTTGGGGGCAGCAGGTGAGATGGAGAGAGAAAAACGGAGGCGAGGAGAGGCTCTTCTTACCTGTTGACCCGTATCACGCCAAATAGAGATACCCCTCCCTTGTGATCCCCAAATCTTTCTCCGAAAGTCTCCAGCCTAAATTGGGAGAGTTAGGATTCATTGGGCCCTGATGCAGCCTTGATGGGCACCGTCATCCAAATGCATAATGATGAGAATATTAAGAATAAAAACAATAATAATACCACTATCATTATCGGCTGCACGTGCAAGAGAAGGGAGTGCTGGAGTACCACGCTTGATTAAATCAAGTAATTACGAGTCAGTTTAATGAAATATTATTACATTTGTAGGGGATTTTGAAAGTGGTCTTTTTTTTTAAAGGGCTGGCAGAGTTGATGTAATGAAGTATTTGAGATTATTAATAAAAAATGATCTACATGAAACCTAACCCACCCAGTACACGCACACCACGTGTTTTCTTTCTCAGACCCTAAATTAAAACTAATTTCTTCCCCGGGCTATGAGTTCCTCCTGGCACAGACCAAAACCTTCAAAAACTCTGGCCTTCTTTTGCGCGGAAGGACTTCCCCAAACCTTTGGTCGCCCACCCCCCGATTTGCTGTTTCGTGGTCTAAAAAGAATTCCTCCTTCCAGCTAAGAGATGGGACAAAGGATGGGAGGGAAAAGTGCCCCTGTGTATGGCGGGGGAGGAAGAGGAGGAAAAAGGTGGGTGGTGTGGTTGCGTAAGGTTGTTTTCTTCTCTAGCCCAACGCAAATCTGCTTTTCAAAATTGAGCTGTGGTCCTTTGTCATCAGTTGCTATTAACCTTCCTCCGTTGAGCAGCTCAGACTCACAGGCGCGAGTTGCTGGCGGAGCCCAGACCATCCCAGGGGCGCTTTTGGGAGCTAGTTGGGCGGGGGAGTGAGTGTTGAGGTCGGATATTAAATCAGCGGGAGACAGAATTACTTTTTAGCAGAACCCGGGCGAGCGAAATACTCCTTAACCCCCACCCCTCCGCCCCCCTCCATCTCCGCCTCCCCCCGACTCAGATATGCATTACACCCTCAATGGCGAGCGCATTTGCATATATAGTGCCTGGATATTTGTTTTGTATGCTGTATGCCTGGGCACACCTGTGATATCCTGCGTTGGAGCTGCTATCGATTTGCACTTTTCCGTCAAGGAAAGAAAAAAAATACAGCCTGCCTTCATACTTACACACAGGCTCATCTAAGCGTCGCTTTATTTCTTTTTCTTTGGGAAAATAAAGCGCATCTGTTTCGGACCACGTTGGTAAAGTAGTAAGCTATCTTCATTCTGAGGCCCTGAATATCTCCAACTAGCTTTGTCAAAGCCCTGCTTACTGGTCTATCTCCCGTTGAGATGCAGTAGCAGCTAACACGTGGTTAGATGAGGCAGGGGGGAGCGGGGGCGGGGGGGGGGCGGAGGAGGAACGTGCTGAGGGACGGTGGGGGTGGGAGCTCGAGAACTAGGATAGGGACCAGTCAACAGCGCCTATCCATCTCTCCAGAGGAAGAGGCCTCCTGTTCAGCAACTGAGAGAACTTCGTCCTAAATCCTCTGCCATCCCTGCCGTCTGGCTGTTTGTACCACTATGCTGGGTGGAAGGCACACAGAGGGACGTCCTTGGGATCTCGGGATTGCCCGGTTCTTCTCCTAAATCAAGCGTCTCGCGGTTTTTGCGGAGTTAAAAGACCCGCGCAGCACGACGAATGTCTACACTCCCATGTGGTCAGTGACACTTACTGGCAAGCCTGGTGGCCCTAAAAGGTAGAAGGGCACTAGTTTTTTAATTCCTATGGAGGGTTAGAGACCCAGAAAAGCGAGTCCTTTAAAGCTCCAGAGGCAATGACGATAAATTCTTAAAAGCAGCTTTCATTTTACACTTATGCACTCACAACCTTTGGTAGGAGTTTTGTATGAAAACAGGAAAAAAAAAACTATTAGAGAGCCCCTCTTCTCGTACAGTATGCAATTTACTACTAGATTAAAGGAAAGGAAGATTAGCCAAAACAAAAGCAAAGGAGTAAATTGGATTTAAAAACCTAAAGAGGAAGCAGTTTGGGGTTTTCAACAGACAGGCTAGATCCAGGACCTTACTATCACTTCAAAAGAAAACTGGCTTTCCATTTGAAAATGTAGCTAGAACTGCCTTGTTTTTTTTTGGTGTGACTTTGCTTTCCACTGCTAGTTCAAATGGCTCGATTCACGCGGTTGTATTATATGTAGTAATTCCTATAGGTAACTGTAGTGTTGGTTCTTTAAAAGTCCAAAAGCTCCAATCCATTGCCTTGTTTAAAAAGATTTTTTTAAAGTCCCCAAACTTCCAGACCCTGTACCCCACAGCTCCCTAACCCGGGCCACTAGTCTTGAGACTGGACAGATTGGTGTAGACAACAGGTGTAATCCAGGCCTCCCTTGTTATCCTCGGGCCTCCAAGGAACCTCACAGTATCCCAGTTTGTCCCAGACGTGTTCCCAAAGGCCCTGAATACAAACCATGAGCAACTCTTTGGAAACCTAATTTCATCTAGTTTTCTTTCCCACACTACCAAATATTCATGTTCTCCACATACTCACACCTATCCCTACCCTCCACTTCCTACCTCTCCAGTCTCCCCTCCTATTTCTTCAGTATATCTCTCCCTATGCCTCATTTAAATCAATAAAACATTTTATCTAGTAACAGAGATGTAGAGTTTTAAGATTTGCAACATGTCATGCATGTATTTGCTTGCTTAATCTAACTACCAAAAGTCTGCATTTAAAAAATGTTTTCTTTTGCCTGTTTTGAAGTTCAATCTATCAACTATCAGCACCCCACATAGAACTGAACGCCCTGGGAAATCAATGCCTGAGCTTCCATCTGAAAGTAGAACTAGCTAAACAGCCTCATAGCTAGAGATCTGAGCACAAATCACCAAAACTTTGCCTTCGACAGCACGAGTTGTCCTTAACTCATTTAAATATATGTCTAAAGTTTTAAAGAAAAGTATGTTTGAGAGGGGCAAAGTCTGGATAACAAGAAACTGGACCTACAAAGAAGTATCTTCCTTTTCTGGGAATGTGGGTGGGGTGGTAGAAATGGGACAATGCACACTTCTCCCTTAGATGAACAGACTTCTTAGTACAAACAGCAACCAATGTTTTGTCTCTCAAAGTCCAAACCAAGAGGAAACATCATATTTTCCCTGAATTTTCCAGAGGTCTTTTTGAAGGTATCAGCCCTAAAAAGAAAAAATTCAACTCAACAACAAAAATGATTGTCTCTGTCCAGGCAGCAGCCTCTCTAGACATATAATAATTGGTTCGTAGGCACCTTTCCCCAAATGTCTAAAAAAATAAAATTCAAGCAAGATTCCTTTTGAAGCTGAAAAAGGAGACCTGTTGAGCTCTGTGGGATAAAACATCCTTTTTTTTAAATGCAATATCCTATTTTAAGCATTTCCTCCTGGTAAAGGAATGGGGATTTAAAATACTTTGACTGTTCTGTGTTCACATTTGAGGTGTCAAATGTCTTCCTTATTCAAGAAATTGATTAAACGTCTCACTGCAAAATTATCCACCCCTTACACTTCAATGGCACCAAAAGAAATCTATTTACACCTCCACATTGATCATCCAGGTCCCCCACTCAGCTCACAAGACTCAGAAATACACTTTAGAATGACTAAAGTCCTTCCACATGCCGCATTGTGTATTTTATAATAAAGTGTTTTTATTTAATGTTATCTTCAAGAATTTAAACACACAAAAATGCAGTGAGAATGTTCACAATCTTGATACCACAGTTGTAAATAGAAACATTCATTTTTCATAAGATTATAAATATTTGATACTGCAATTGTAAAATGCACATGTTTTATAAACTGAGAAAAAAAAAATCTTTGCTTCCTGCTAAAAAGGCATGTCATCTTGTCTCCTAAGCAGCAGATGATTATTCACAGAATTTTAAATTACAGTTTCTGTTTTATAGTTTCATTTTTTTCTTTTAAGGTTTATACTAATATGTACAACGTGTGTCTATTATAGCTGCGAAATAAAGAGGTTTAAGGCAAAGAGATCTAAGAGAACCCTCCATCATCAGGGATACAGCCCTGAATCATTGAACAACACACACACATACACACCCTCCCCTGTCTGGGTTCCACAGGTTGACATTTGGACACAATTCTTTCCCCTCGTACCAAACTGAAGACAGTGTCAAAATATACATATAATGTGTGTGTGTATATATAATATATTAAAAATTGATGGGATAGGGGATATATTTATTTATTACATTATATCACATCTTCAAATCAGAAGAAAATGTATGTTTTAGCTATTAGTGTCCCCCCCAAAAAAAGTGACAAGGAATGATTATTTACACTGACTTTACTTTCCTATAGATCTGTGGAGTACTACAGTTAAGTTCCCCTGAAAATCAAGACAGTTGCACTTTCCAAACTTTGGATTGACATCTATTTATATATGTATTTATGGCGGGGAAAATACACTCCATAGCAAAAGGAAGTCATTAGGATTTTGTTCGATTAAATTAAAATACTAACTACCTGTTCTGGAGCCTGTAAGGTGGAGAGGGCGATGTTTGTGTTTTGGGGCCCTGTGTGATAAGTTGAGAGCCTGTAAAGCCTGGCATAGGAATTCCAGGATCCCAAAGGCATCAGGGTTGGTCTTTTTAGCCCAGGGTGGAACAGCCAGGCCTTGGAGCTGGAAGAGGCAGGAAAAACTTGTGTGTGTGAAAGTGAGGAATGAGCCAGAAGAAAACTTCCATTCCAGAAGCTCCCTAGATCACCGGCCTTGGCTACCCCACATATCTACATACACACAGCCTAGAATCACTAACCATGAATTTATCGTTACTCCCAGAAAATAGACCCTGAACTCAGCAGATGGTGAGCAGAGCAGGGGGAAAAAAAATCTGATCTTCCAAACTCTATGGGAGCTAAGCTGGGGAACTAGCAGCTTGTGGGAAAGTGTGATGTGTGATATTAATGTGAGAGAGAGAAAGACAGATTCAGAGACGGCGAAAGAGAGAGATTGGAAGAGAGATGAGAAATGAGAGGTTGAGAGATGAGAAAACAGGCAAATAAAGACTAGGGCCTCAGAAAAAGGGGTGTGTGGAGAGGAGGGAACAAGAGAGAGTTGAGGAGGAGGGACAGAGAGAGAGAGAGAGAGAGAGAGAGAGAGAGAGAGAGAGAGAGAGAGAGAGAGAGAGAGAGAGAGAGAGAGAGAGAGAGAATCTACGTTGAATAGAGTGAAAGAAGGAAAAGGACGATGTAATTTTTTTTTCCTTCCTTTTTCCATTCCCTTAACTTCCCACTACATGGCCCCGGAAGTCGTGATGTTGACTATTCACACAAGACAAGACATCAGGACCTAGTCCAAACAGTCCTGAGAAAGGAAAATAGTGAAGGAAAGACCCCCAAGCGGCATCTCGGTGCACTCCCACCTTCTCACTTCTCTGTCTAATACCACTAGACCCTAGAGCCCACAAACCCCGGGGAAGGGGGGAGGGGGTTGAGGTCGGTGGGGGAAGGGGGCCGAACTGGAACAACCCAGACCGAAAGAAGGAGCAGTTAAGAACAAAGTTAGATAGGCTCCCCCTGCCCCAGGCGCTAGGGGGTGGGGCGGGGGACGAAGACTAGGTCCTAGAGAGTATCCTTTCCTGCTTTTGTCCCCCACCCCAAAAGCCAACACAAAGAAAGTGTAGAACTCATAGAACAAATAGGAGCTATTTATTCGGTTCACAGTTGTGTGAAATGCAGCAATAAAAATCTTTGGACTTCAGCAAGTTGTTTTAATCTTTTTTTCTTCTTTAGAATTAAAAAAAAAATAGTGTCTAATGTCCCTTCATGGAGCTTAGGGAATTTAAAAAAAGATGTAACCCTAAGCACCTCAAAAAAGTCATAAAGATAATATCTAAAATCCCATAAACACAAAAAAAACTCAAAAATACTTTATAATCAGATATTTCAGATTTTACAACACCTGTAAATTATATACATAGAATATTGCAGAATCATACCGAATACACAATATCTTCACTATTAATGCTGGTATAATCTTTTTACACTGGCCCTTTTTTTTTTTATTAAATTATTGCATTGTTTAACTTGGACTGAAAACTGGATTTCCCGGGTCCCTCTCCCTCCCCGCAGTCTCCTCTCCACCCCCCACGCCAGCCCCTTTCCCTCCCGCCCCCTTCTTCCTTCCGTTACTCGCTGTCCGACTTGCCATCTTTCGCCGTGGTCGAGTGGTTGTACAGTCCCTGCGCCATGAGATGCACAGCCAGCGTATTCTTGTTGCCCGTGGCCTTCTTGATCTTAGCCCGCTTGTTCTGAAACCAGATCTTGATCTGTGACTCGTTGAGGCTGAGCTCTTGAGCCAGGCTCTGCCTCCGCTGCTCGGTCAAGTACCTGTTTGTCTGAAATTCCGCTTTCAGTCTCTGCAGCTGTTCGGCAGTGAAGGCGGTCCGGGGCCGCTTGTCCTCTTTGTTCGGATTCTTCTTCTTTGGTTTTCGAGACCTGGGACCTGAAGAAGGGGTCCAGGGTGGCGGGGACGGGGAAGGGACGGGACGGAGGAGTAGGAAAAAGAGAGAGAGAAGCCGATGACCAAATATCCCCTACTGCTGAATAACTGAGGGGGTGTTGCCATTGAGAAAAGCGAAACAAAAGCAAGGCCCGAACAGCAATAGGCGAACTAGTCCCTTTGGGAATAAATTCGGAGAGATGAACTCTAGGGGTACGGCTTGGTTTTGTATGAGGACTGGGAAAGTGAAGAGACGGTGAGGGGAGAGGTGACTGCATGGAAAGGGAGTAATGATTGATTGGGGGGCAGAAGTGAGGAGTAGGGATTAAAGTTAGAGGAGGAGGGGGTCCCGAATGGAGGGGTCTTCAACTAAAAGTTACATTAGTGGAGAGTCGTGGAAGGAATCAAAGTCACACATACTCTTTCCTACCCTTTTCGGAAGATAAAAAGAGGAAAGGAGGGAGGAGAGATGGGGAGAGAGACAGAGACTGAGCCTGAGACAGAGACCGGTGGGAGCATGGGTAACTAAGAGAAGAAGGAGGTCTTAAGGGTAATGGGAGAGTGACTGCCCTGATGATCTCACAATCTCTTTGCAAGAGAAAAAGGGGTGGTGGATCCCCAGTGAAGGGAGTTATGGAAAAAAAGAGGACCCAGGGCATTTCCTACTTGTAACTAAATCCTCTTGCTTCCCCCAGGGAGGCAAAATCCGCTCAAGTTCACTGTTTCATTTAATGATCGGAGTAGGAGTGGACTCTGAAGTTTTCCAGGCCTAGACATCTGATAGTTCCATAGCAATTCCCTCTCAAGAGTCTCTCCAGGTCCTGGGGCACCTGACAGGGGTAAGGGTATGACACAGACCAGTTCCCAGCTCCCAGAACAGCCAAGTGTTCCCTCAGCCCTATTCCTTTTTCTCCATGACTCCCTCCTTCTTGCTGAAAAATGAGCTTCCTACAGGTGCTACCTTCTTGACTTCTCTCCTCTCAGCCCAGAATAAACACCTCACGCCTGAGACATTTGACAGTTCTGAAGGTGATCTACACGTGCTCACCACAGCCCAGTCTGCCCCCACCTTCTCCCTTTACTCTGGTGCCTTCAAACTTCTCAAGGTTGTGATTTAGTGATAATAGGATGCTTTGGAGGAGGGGGGGGTGTCATTTGTGCCTTTAAAAATCTTTGTGTAGGGCAACTTAACTGCAACTAAGGGGGGGGGGATATAAAGTTACACCCACGTACACACATTCTCTCAGAAAATGACATCAAGGGGAAGGAAAAGAAAAAAGAGTGGGAAGGAAGGGAAGGGGAAAGTAGGGAAGAGGAGAAGGGACTTCTTTTTTGATTGGTGACAAGTTGTCAAAATACTGGGCCAGATCTTGGATAAAAGAAAATAGATAAGGGTAGAAAAGAGACAGCCAGAAAATGAGTTTTTGGAGATAGTGTCCTTATGCTAGATTTTATAAATCTCAACATTTGCTTGTAAACTTCAGTGTATGACTATTCCCCTAGAGCTCGGTCAAGCAAGTTTTATGAAGCCAGAAGGAAAAAGGCTAGGGGGAAAAATCTAATTTCATTTTCAATAACCCAGGGAGAACCAGCATTCTCTCAACACTTTTCCCCTTCCACATCTTTTTCCTTCCCAACTTCTACCCCTTCACTGCCACAGGGACCCCATTACAAGGCCTTCAGTGAACTGTCTAGGACAGTGTACCTAATAATGAACCAGTTTTCACAAAGAATAAGGGCAAATTTTGACCTTGGGTGGAGCTCTCTTTTCCGGGAAATGGGAGGATGGGATGAACATAAGGGAAGGATAAATATTGGCATGGGAGAAGGAGACTGAGTAGACAGACATCAGAGGTCTCAGACTGTCTTGTATTTGGAAACTGGTATTTTTAACAACAAAATTAAACTGTATTTCTCTCTGGATCAAGTTAAAGGTGGGAAGGGAAGGGGAGGAGGAAGAGAGGAAGAAAGGATGGTGAGGACAGTTCTACTCTAACACCCTTAAATTTTCAAAATCAAATACACAAGAAAAGTGGGATGAGAACTGCTTTTGAGTTTGTCCTTGTTTTGCTAATTGTCTTCTCTTTCAGTTTCCCAGCCTAAGGTGGTAGTATCTGGATAGAGATACAACTCTCAGAAAGTCCATGTGAATGCAGTTTCTATAGTTTGGCGTTGAAGAGCAATTATCTTTCTGCCTTTCTATCTCCCCTCTTCATCTCCCTGTCCTCTTACACAAATCTCTCCTCAAAAGTTCCCTATGTAGGTACAGACATCCTCCCCCATAGCTATATGCATATTTTAAAAGAACAACAAAAGAAGCTCACCCCACCCCCAACCCTAACATCACATTGGGTCCCATTCTGAAATCTCCAAGTTCTCTCCACTCATGAAAAGTAATGAAGGAGCTAAGAAACAGATATTGGTCTCTCCTTAAAATGAAGGGTGGAGGGCTAACTGAGGGAGGAAACCCGGATAGAGATAAAAAGCAAACTCTTCCCTTGTCCAAGTCATATATATTGATATTAAGTACAAGCATTATTGTTTAGGTTTAAAAATGGAGGGTAGTTGTTAGTACTGAATTATCCTGGTGACAATTTCTTGTGGCTCTGTTGCTGAGTTGGAAAGGAAGAATCCTGATTTTTATTTCTTTCGTCTTGGCACAAAGCACAGGCGAGGAGGTTTCTCACCCTGGCCTGTGCCATTGTGAGGATATATGTTAATTAAATATTAACAAAGGAAGGGAGTCGAGAACAATGGAGTAAATTTCATTTCTGGCTGGCAATATTATTTTGCCCTAATTATTCATTTTTGGGGTGAGGGAACGGTTGTTGAAAAATTCTTTTCAAATGTTGCAAATTCGTTCTTAGATAAACTAATTCAGACCTTTCCCCCCAAAAGTCAATATATTTGTAGGGTACTAAGAGTTATCTACTACAACAGGGGACACATTATTATAAGTATAATTTTATTATGAATTTTATTTACAAATGGAAATGATTTCCTGTGGCTTTTCCCAGACTTGAAACTGTTTTTCAGATACTTAATGACTTCAAAGTTCCTATGGATTTTTTGAAGAAGGAAAACAAAAAGAGGTATTGACCATAGACCCTCAGAACTTCTCCCACTCTTCACACTTACACACATTTATCTTCCTCAATCCTGTTTCTCACTACTGTAAAACAGCAATGAAACCTTTTTGGATGGAAGGTTCTTTTATAAAGGATTTTAGAAGCTGTGAAAGAGTCCTAGATAGCCAGCCGCCTGCCCCCAGCCAACTCTCCCCTTTTCCAGTCTGAATGAAAGTTCTCCTTTCCCTTAACCGAAATCTGAGCCTATCCTTATCCCGGGGAGTGAAAATAAAAGATGATAAAAAGCAGAGAAAAGGACATCACTTCTGTCCCTAACCCTTGCACCCTTTCCTTCCACATCCCCCACAGGACCACTGGTCCCTGCTCTGTGTAGGCCTAAAGAAAAGAGTGCTTATATACAAAGGATTCCAACAGTTTTTTGGGGGGTATTTTTACCCCAACCAAACCACCCGATTATGGGATTCGGAAGAGGGGTGGAGGAAAAGGAATGCAGATTCTGGAGCTAGTCTGGGCTGATTTGGAAGAAGATGGAAAATGAGAGTAAGGGGATAGTTGCAAAAGAAGAATTCTTTCATCTGGGTCTCTTTCTTATTTTTCCATTTTCTCTTTTTCTGTTTATAAATGACAAGAAAAATGGCCCTCAAACAGATCTTCCCTGCTTGTTGGCCCAGGCTTCGGAGCCAATTTATACACTTCAAGGATGAGGTCTAGTGAAAGTGATTAGAAAAGGAAGGCCCCTTTCAGGACCTCTCCCCCTTCCTTTCCTACCCTCACCCCCAGTCTGTATTTACAGTCTCATCCTTTCCTTTCTCCTCCTCGCCACTCCCCGGAAAAGCCCGCCTGGGGATAAAACCTCGATCCACTCAACATTCATTTGCGGGTTAAGTTTTTCTCGCCTTCTCTTGCCTCTCTGGACTTCGCCTATAGTTTGCAATTTAGGTCGTGTGCGTGCTTTCACCACCACTCTCCCCTCCCCACAAGACAGGGATTTCGACCCTTTCCTACAGTTTCCACCCCCAAACTACCAATCGTTTTTCTGAAAGAACAGCTGCAAGAGACTGAGTTGGTGGCTCAGCCATTTGACTGGGATTAAAGGGAAAGGAAGGAAGGAAGGCAGCCTGGTGCAGGGCTGAGGGAAGGAAAAAGGGAACCAGATTAACGGTGAGGAGGGGCTGGGGAGAGGTGACGGATTTCAAATGTGCCAGATTGACATCTTGGGGCTCAAGGTAGCAAAAGTAGGATCGGAAAGGAAATGTCGTCTTTACCTGAAGAAGGCCTGTCCGAGTACCGGGTGCAGTAAACCCAGGCGGGCCAGAGCATGGGTTGATTGCCGGGGTTGGAGCTGGCTTGGGAGCTGTCCGAGTCCGAGCTCACCGACAGATCGCCGCCGCTCAAGCCCCGGGACTTGAGGGCTCCTTCCAGCGGTCCCCCGGGCTCTCCTCCCTTCTTGCCCCCGCCTCCGTGCAAGGAGAGCGCCTTGGAGCCGCCTTCGCCGTCCCCGGGAGAGCCTCCCCCGCCTCCGGGCAGCTGCCCGCCCGCTCCCGGCGCCGAGGTGGAGCTCCGGTGCTCCCGGTTGGAGAGGAGGAGCCGCTCCGGGCTGCCTCCGCTGCCCCCGCCACTTCCTCCTCCCCCCTCTCCTGCTCCTCCAGCATTTCCTCCTCCTCCTCCTCCTTCTTCTCCTCCTCCTCTTCCTCCCCCTCCGCTGCTGCAGCAGGTCCCGGCTTCCTTTCTTCGGCCGAACTCTGGCCGCAAGATGTTGTCGATGAAGAAGTTAGTAATCCGGTGCGGGTGCTGGTGGTTCCCGGGAGCCTGCAACACCACGGGCAGTATCAGAGCCCTCCTCCGGCCAGTGTCTCCGCCACTGGGGCTGCCCCCGCCGCCGCCCGACTCCTGCTCCTGCTGCTGCTGCTGCTGCCGGGGCTGCCTCTGGTCCTCGCTCGCCGCCGCTTCGCTGTGGCTCTGCTCATTCTCCTCCATGCTGTACACAACAATCCCAAAATGTTTCTCTCCGGGTTAAAAAAAAAAAAAAGCAACCCCCCCCCACCCCTCCCCCAAATCCCAACCCCTCCCCTTCGCACATCCAGCCCCACGCCCGCCCGCCTTCCTCCTGGTCCTCCAGCGTCTTGGGCGAAGGGTTCTGAAGCCGCCTCCGGCTGCTGCGGCCACTGCGGCGGGTCCTGTTGTGAAAGGAGCGGCTGGCTCCTCTCGGAGCGAAAGCCACGTTCACATTCACATCCAGAGAGTTGGTGTGGGGAGGGGGAAAAACGCCCACCCTCGGAGGCACCGATTCCGAAGAATCGGGCGCTGTGTATTTTTTTGTAAGCAACACCCCAACAGGCGCCCACAGCACCGTAACAATAGTCGGAGCCGTGTTCAGAGGCACCGATAATTCTTCCCCCCCACCCCCCTCTTTTAAAAAACCCTCCTTTCCTCTCTGTCTCTGTATCTCTTCCCTTTTTTCTTCCTCCTCGTCCTCCTTTCTGCTGCCGCGCTATCACTGCCGGTCAAGATTTTAATTCTGGACACCAACGCATCCTTTTCTCCCCAAGGCTTTCACCATTCCACTTTCCTGCCCACCTCCCAGCTCCCACCCACTCCACCCATCCCTACCCCCGCCCCCTTACCCCAGCTCCCGGTGAGAGCGCAGTCGCCTAAAAGGTGAGGGTCGGTCCGAGGGAAAGCCACCGCAGCTGCACGCACACACATGGAGGAGCGCGAGTCCACAGAGCCACGACAAGGTGCAATATTCCTCCCGCACGCGGCCCCCCCTGCTCGCGGACAGAGACGAGCGCCAGAAGCATGTGGAGAGTCTGCCGCCGCCTCGCTTTCCCCCCTTTGACTTCAATATTCCAAGTTGCACGGGCGAGGGGAAGGGGAAAGGGGGAGGGGGGCGGGTGGGTGTGGGGGATGGCTCCCCTGGTTCTCCCTGTCTCGGTCTTTCTCTGGGTGTCTCTTTATCTGGTGTGGGTGTAAATTTGGGAGCCACTTAACTGAACCTGAAATACTTTCACTCTGGATTTTTGTTCTTATTTTTAATAGAACCCCTCAAGTGACGTTGCAAGCCCGGTATCCTAGACACGTGCCTGCGGCCAATGGCAAAGCCGCCGCGTCCACACGTGACGCCGTGGCAGGCTGGTAAGTGACAGGAGAGAACGCGGCAGCAGCCTCCCCCTTTCCCTCAGTGTCCCCCTCTCACCACCCCTTCTCCTTCCCAATCTCCTCCTCCTGTCCCCGCCTTCCCTCCCTCTCCCTTAAAGCTGCAGTACCTTCTCCACTCAAGAGTGCATTAAAATGAGGATGGCCGGAAAGCGGTCCCCGAAACCAAGGATGGGCCCCAAGACTGCTGGTCTCTCTCTCTCTCTCCGTTTGGTTTATTTATCCCTTAAGCCCTATTCCGTTTATTGATAATTTAAAAAAAAAAGCAGAGCTCTATTAGGCATTTGTGTAACATATGATATAAGGATCTATTTTAAAATTTCCATATTGTTTACCGTGGGGGTGGGGGAGAAATCCCACAATTCCTTGCACAAAAATGCATAAATAATATTAAATGAGCTGCGGCGATACAAAGGGACTTTGGTGCGGCGGTCTTATTTGTTGGAACGGAGTGAAATTGTCACTTTTTTTTTCCTGCCCTAACCTCGGCTTCTTCCAGTTCTAAAATGCAAGGCAGACTCGAAGAATCTTTCCCCCTACCCCAACCCCTACCTTATATACTTATTGTAAGTATGAGCGTACGTATAGACGGTAGAATTCCACCTGGAGTTCTCTGATCTTCAAGAAACATGTATATAGAACAGGAGGAGACCGATGGAGGGCTGTGGGGCATGATTCGAGAAATAAAGTAGCTGTGGTTGGAAGGTAGGATCGTTCTTTTGGAAAGAGGGAACGCGCTTTTGGTCACTCGTCTCCGCCTCCAGGACAGTCTGAAGAGAGAATTCACAGGAAGACAACTGTCTCTAAAAGTTCAAGGTTGGGGAGGGGGGTTCTTTTCCTCTTCACCAAAAATCTGCTGAAGATCCACTAACCCCTTAGCTGTCCTCCCCAGTCTGGCCATTCAATTGCTTGTCTCTTGGCGTAAAATCCCGGAAACTATTTTGCTGAAGAGCCTGGTCAATTTAGAAAAGGAATTAAAAATCAAATGATATTGTAATGGAACGGGAGGAAACTCCTATGTAGTTTTATATTGTTTGCCTCCTTCCTCCTCTTTTCCCACCTTTCTTTATCCAAACTTTCTTCTCCCTTGGTGGTACCATCTGTCCCTAATAAGAATCTCTTTCCTGTTTCTCCATCCATATATTCTACTCCATTCACATGTTCTGTTCTCTTCTCTACCCCCCTTTTAAGCTTCCCCCCTTTTGCTTCCTCTTCTATTCCTCTTTTTTCTCCCTTCTCTCTCCTCCTAGGCCAGTCAGTCTCTGCTCTCCAAACCATTCGCCCAGCCAACCCATACCGAAAAAGAACTCCAGATGTACTTAGTCCAATTAATACTAATTTGAAAAGATTTTGTTACTCTTCAATTTTTGAAAGTCACAGAAATATTCATAAGGGGATATGAGGGTTTCTGGCTTTTAACACAGAGATACAAACACACTTACCATGTTCTGAGCGAAGACCGTAGTAGACCAGGAAGACTGTGCCAAATCAGCGATGCCAAACAAATAAAGGGATTCCTCTGGCACGGGAGTGGAGAAGAGCCCGAGGAGGCTGGCGGACGAGAAACTTGGAACTGTAAGAGCTGTAAGGAACGAAGGCCGAAGGAAGTGCAAAGATCCCTCTTGGTCTGAGCTAAGACTAGAAGGGCCAGAGGCTCCAGGAACTGTTGGGGGAAGAGGTTAAGGGTGTGCGTTGGGGGGCGGGGAGAGACAATGTAAAGACAGCACCAGACAGGCAAGATGAGCTTAGTGCCGCCTTTACCCTTAGCCAACTGTTTTTCCACGTGTGTGTGCAAAGGTGTATATCTTGCCAAACTTTGCCCTCCTGCTTTCATGTCTTCGACCCATCCTCTCCTCCCTCCACTCCCTCCCCCGAGCCCCCGTCCCAGTTCTCGTCCCTTCATCCCTTCCCCCCTACCCTCTGAGTTCCTGAAAGCCAAACAGACTAGAGCTGCGGGAGCTTCGGAGTGGACAAGATGCAACAGTTACAAAGGAAAATAAACAGGCAGCGGTAAAAGTGCTGAGACAAGGTGGCTGGGGGTGGGGGGAAGGAGATAGGAGGGAGGGGTGTGATGGAAGGGAGGAGGAATGGGAAGCCTCTCAGTCCAGGTTCTTCGGGCCCACTAGCAGCTGGGACTGGGACAGGCTGGTCGGCCCAGTCTGCGGAGCATCGCGGATGCTGGAGGAGGGCCAAAGTGACCTGTCCAGAGAGTATTCAAAGCTTCAGGACCCGGAATGAAAAGTTGGGAGAGGGTAAGGAATAGGCCCTGGACGCGCCTGCACCACCCCTTCACAAATGTAAGCACACAGATACCCACAATCCTGGGCACAAGCGCTTCCTTCTCTCCCTTTGAAGGGACCGAGACCAAATTCCATCCCTAAGCCACAACGCTTGCCCCAGTTTTCACCTCACACCCCCAGGTGACTCAGGAGATCAAACCTCAACCTGAGACTTATTTTTCAACAACTTTGATAATTTGCGTGTGGAAAGGAAAAGAATGTGAGAGGCCGAGCTTTCTTTACGGTGTTTTGGGAGAATTTTCTACACTCCCCAGGTAAATAACTACTCATTTGAGATAGGAAAGATTTAGGAATAACTTACAATTGTGTACATCTCGAAAACCAGCTCAGGTATTTCCGAGCCAAAAAGGTAGTTTTGCTCTAGCAAGCTACACAAGATTAATTTCTCCAACTGTCCCCTTGAAAAGCGATTAGTCTGTATACCAAGAAATATTTCATAATTACTTGGGAGCCTTTCCCTGTGACTACCCGTACCCTGTAATTAAACTTGTTCAAGGTGTTATAGTTCAAATATTTCCCTTACCAGCGGACCTAAATTATTGACTAAAACTTAAAACTACCTGAAAAACAGCTAACTTCTTTTAAGCTATACCACCCCATGTTAATAGTGGCCTTGGGCGGGGTGGCATTTTTTTTCCTGTGGAGGTAGCTTTATTTTGGGAAAAGAGAAGGTAAAAGCAGGAGTTGTGAGACATGGAAGGAGGGAATGGGGTAGTGGAAAGGGGAGAGAGAGAGAGAGAGAGAGAGAGAGAGAGATTCCTTAGGTCAAACAAGTGAATACATAATAACTGACATTGGGTGTCCCTTCTAATAGAAGTCCTGTCCTCCTAATTTACCTGACCTGGACAGTAGCTGAAGAAAACCAGATTGTCTGAGGCTGTCGAAAATATTTCCTTTTTAAAGTATAGAGCTAGTTAACTATTTTATAAATGCGTTTGTGACACACAGAGAAGTTCCATTAAGGGTGGGTACTTTGGAATTTCCTCATCTACCATCAGATCTAGAGGCTCTATCCCCTTTTAACCCACTTCAAGCTGCATTTTGAGGTTGCTTTGGTCTTGTTTAGAATGCACCAAAATATCAGTATTGCTGCTCCAGGGTTCCCTGGCACCTAGGAGATGTATGTGCTTCTGGACTTTTTTAGAATCTGATGAGATCATTTACAACGACATCCATAAATTCTGCATGCCTCTGCATAGAATTAGATATTATCATTTACCATAATTTCCCTCTGAATATAAAAGAAGGGGGCATTCTCATATCAAGTATATTTTCTTAGTCATGCCAGGAGGGCAGGAAACTAGACTAAAATACTCAAACACAGCACTTTCTTTTGCCTTTCCATTTCTATATTTGGAAGTTAGAAATCTGAGATGGGGAGAAAAATGAAACTTTAAAGTGAAGTATTAATAATAAAATATTGATATTCACAAAAATGAAAACTGGACACACTGGCATGAAATTAATGTTCTGGATTTTGCTAACATGCTAGTGGACATGTAATAATGTCTGGCTACAGTAGTAGCTTCCTTTTTTCATAAAAGGAGGAAGAAGCAGGACGATTTGTCTGACCACTCAGCTAACTTCATCTCCCACAGCTTATCTGGGGTGATGGTGAAAGTTGGAAGTAATGAAAGCAATTAGAGAAGCCAAGCTCTTGCTGTGGTTGTCAGTCACCCAGTTGGTCTAGATGCCCTGATAATTTGGAGAGCAAAATTATGACAGAAACAATGGCAGTCAGGCCAAGCTGAGTAGTTCCTGGGTTCCCCTGAGTCTAGGGGCCCAGATCTGTGTGTGCAGGAACTAGAGCAAAGAAGAGAAAAGCAGAGCTGAGGCAAAAAGATAGATATTCTGTCCCTGTCTCTGTCTCTTTCTCTGTTCCCAAACTGAATTTCACACACACACACACACCCCAAAAATGAAAAAAAATTATTGCTTGGGAAGAGAAAGAGGGAAACAAAGGGGACCAAGGAAGAGGCTGGGCAGGCAGGTGAGGAAAACTGGCACACAAGCTCATGCACAGAGATGGATGATTTTTCCCCCAACATGCTTCTGAAGCCCAGTTCTGGGATTCCTGTCTCCCTCCCAACTCAAAACAAAGAAGAGAGCAGCTCCAACACTCCAACAGACAGACTCAAGGATGGATTCCTGGTTTAGAGGAGGAAATAGTCAAAGCATCCAAGAAAGGCTCATGAAAGAAATGGTTAAACTCAGCTGAGACCAGCTTTTGAGGGAGCTCAAATGTTCATTTGTACATACAACACCCACACACCCACACACCATTTTGTTCCCCTTGTGCTAGCTGGACAGTATCTTCTCTTTTTTAGTGAACCCCCAAAGTGTCCTGTTTGGATTGCCTTTAGCTTTGAGGAGGAAGGCATGTGTGTGTGTGTGTGTGTGTGTGTGTGTGTGTGTGTGTGTGTGTGTGTGTGTGTGAGAGAGAGAGAGAGAGAGAGAGAGAGAGAGAGAGAGAGAGAGAGAGAGAGAGAGAGAGAGAGAGAGAGAGGGAGAGAGAAAGAGATTGATTTCACATTCCTGTTCTGCCTAGAAGTCTAGATGGGGAGTGGGGCACTGAGGACATTTACTAAGCAAATGTTCAATGCCTGGAGATGCTGTGAGACACCTGGGAACTGGCAGCCTGACCTGGCTTAAGGGAAAGAAAAACAACTTGAAATTCCTATTTCCTTGCTGACCCTCTAGAATTGTATGTATTAGGAGGGAGGCAAGGTTGGAGATGGGAAACGAAGAAGACTCTAGATGAAAAATGCACAAGTCTTTACTTCAGGGTTTTAAATGAAACAACACTTTGGAGGAGAATACCACAATATTGGCAGTAGACCTCACATTCCAACCCTGTCCCCTCCCAGGCTCTTGAACAGGAATAATTGACTAGAACTTCATTATCTAAGTAGATAGTGCCCCCCTTCCCTTGCTGTAAAACACTGGGATTTGCCCACTGACCACAGACAATTTTCCCATGGGGCTCTCTTTAGACTATCAAGGAAAGGCCAGGGGGACAAACTTCAGGTGTCTCCATCAGTCCACCTGTACCCCTAAACTCTAGTACCTCCTCATTATTGCTTCTTCCCCTTAAGCCAAAGCATTGCTCTTTTGCATTCTCAACAGGAGTTTTGGCACCTCTTAGAATTGAATGTGAATGTTGCATTCTCATTCTGACCATGGCCACTCTATTGTGTTTGGATGCCCATAGATTTTCCCAAGAGCAGAAAAAGGGCATGGCAGTGGATTCCATTCAGGGAACAACTTCTCTTCATTGTCATGTACATTTAACCTTAAGCTTTGGAAATACTTGTACTAACAGTTTCCCCATTTCCACTTGCATTCTGTGAACCAGAGAAAATGATACACTAAGGCTACCTGTGAAATAGACATTCCAGGTGTCAAAGGCAATACAGGATCTGGACTTTTATATTCAAACTGACTCTTTTACTGTTGTTCCTTCAAAGGCCTGTGCTTATCGATATGTTGAAACAGAAAAAAAAAATAAGGAAACAAACAAAAAGATAATCTGTTCAAAAAGAAGTTAGCCAGCTCAAACCTTCCCATCTTTTCCAAATGATTGAACCAATGGTAGCATTTTTATTTTATTTTTTATTTTTTTATTTTTATTTTTTTACCTTTCTGCTCCTCCAAGATTACTGAACGGAAAACAGATTTTTTTTTTTTTAAATAAAGGAGCCTTCGACAAACTCTGCCGCACTTTATGTGACATAGCATTAGTCTTTCCTTTTCACAGTCTTAGGTATAGCCCAATAACTACAGGTCAAATTCCCAAAATAGCCTGATGATCACAGGTGATTTATAGGGAGCCTGTAGCCCAGACTAAGTTCAAGTGTCTTCTCTTCTGTAAAAATCCTGAATCTCCAGAAGTTCCTTTTTGGGTGAACAGAGAATTATGTTTAGGTTTCAACGCAACACCATCAACGGGACAGCTACAGGCTTCAGTCACCTCTGAGAAATTGAGTTCATCACAGTCCAACTAATTTTAAGGACTTGTTTATAGTTAATGTAAATGAGAAACTTTTATTTTTAAAGCCCCAGAAAGACATCTTACTTCACTCTGGAAATCAGGGTTCAAATAGGAGTTGCCTACATCCTAAATAGTTAGTGGCCTATTTTTTTCTTTTTAAAAATTTATTTGTATTAAAAGTCATGCCAGGATATTGTAAAATGGGAACTACACCAAGTATCTTTTCAGATAACAGAAACTAAATTAGGAGTTAAATGCCAATTGTTCACTATACTTTAATTTTGTGTTTGGTTAAATAATCCATCAACACCCTTCAGCTAATATATAACATACTTACAGAACATTTTCTGCAAGTAAAATCAATATATTTCCCACATAGGGATGCATTACGTAATATGCATAGATATACAAAAAAAGTTTAATACTATATTATATCTATAAATGCCTATGTATGGAGTTTATTTAGTCTTACAAGTATTCAGGAAATTAATTTTGTGAGCCCAAAGGCCAGTAAGTTGAAATATGGAAACACCTAAGCTGTAGATCTGTTCACAAAATTTCTGCTTTATAAAAGTATATTTATAAAAGTCAAATTCCCTTCTCCAATTGACCTGCTCTTTTCTTTCCCGCTTCTCTCATTGTATGACATAATTCGAACAACTCTCGAATTCCCTCGTTTCACATTTCCAGATCCCTAACCTTTCCAGTAAAAGTCATATTTTAGGAAAAGTCCAGGCAAGTGATATTTAGAAGTGGAACTTTGTAGAAGATTTCTCTCTTTCAAAGCACATCTGCCCAGAGTTCAAATTCAAATATTTCATTTTACCTCAGGCAACTATTTAGTATTTTATTTTATAAAGTTTCAAGGTTCTGTTTGTGTATGACTTGGCTTAGTTAATCCTCTCAGACACAACAGCTTGTGTTGTGACGGTAAAGTTCAGCAACTCTATACCATTCGCAGTATTAACACGGGCTAGGAGAGGGAAATGGGATATGTGTGAAGATTTCCCACGTATGCAGTTAATTCCCTTAAATTCCTCAGGATTTACACCTCCCCATCTAGCGGGAGAGAAAACTAGAAACTCCTCTAATTAACTGACTGATTTTCTCTCTAAGTTCCCATTAAGTGGAGTTAACTTTTATGGTCTCCCAAATCTTCTTTACAGATGTTACGGGGGAAAGCAGGGAAAGGGGGTAATTCTGAATGTGCTTGGCACTCGACCGTGAATGTGGATTAGAAGTAGTGTGCTCTTCACATACTTTCAAAGAATTTGGGAGCCGAGGAGGAGAGGGAAGCTTGAGAAAGTGTTTTTGCTCCTGTTGGGGTGTGTGTGCATGTGAGTGTGAAAGTATATGAGATCTAGGTCTCCTTTATTTGCGAATGCAAACTCACCCTGAAATATTTCACAAACAACCAGCCTCCAAGATTTCAGCGTAGAAACAGAATAAATAGCGGGGTCTTGTTTAATTTTAAGTATTTTTCAGGGCGCAATTTCCTTTTTTCTCTACCACAGTAGAACCCCTGAACAAGAATTAGAAACTCTTAAAGCGGTCTTGGTCTAACGGGATTTTGGGTTGAGAAGGAAAAATTTGGGTCCCTACTACTGGGACCCTTAATTTCACTGGATCCACTTAAAAGAAAATAAAACAAAAGAAACTGGTCACCCTCAGGCTGCACTTTGTTAAGTAAATAACCAGGGTAGGAGAAAATCTCCTTACTTTAAAGACCAAGGACTGCAGACAAGTAGGTATTAAGAGACCAGCAACCGAGCTCCCGAATTCGCGCAACTTTCCGGGGTGTAGAGGAAGGGAAACCGCGGAGTCTCTTCCTTTGCATTCTAGCCTGGTTCCCTGACTTGGCTCAGGTGGTTCGGTTTTGAAGAGGAAGAGGAGGGACGAGGAGGGGCAGGGGTGAGGAAGACTTAGGGGGAAGAAAAGAAAAAGAGGAAAGGGTGGAAAGTGAGGAAAAGAAAGGAGGAAGATGGCCAACTAGCCCAAGATTCACTCTACTTTCTAGTAGTCTCGGGTGGGGGGGGGTGGGGGGGTTCCAGAAAGGAGATTGGGGAAGCTTTATTGTAGATTTTCGTTGGGGGGAGAGCTGGAGCGCGGTTCTATGTGGAAAGGGGGAAGTGGGACGCTAGATTACCCTTGCCTCGCATAGAGAGGGTGAGCTCGAGTCCCCGCCTGGTTTATATTAAATTTTGAAGTCATTTTTTAAAAAATGACCTCCACGACAAGTCCGTTTCAGCTTCATTTAATACTACAAATGTAGCTGTAATCCCTCCTGTTTCTACTGCTGCTTTCTTTGGACTAACCAACTCCTGGAACTGTGCTGGTGCCTGGGTGGGTTTTTGCTTAGAGTGACCAAGAATCTGCATGTCTGCCAATCGCGCTCCCCTCCTCCCCAGCCCCTTCAAGAACAGGGTCTCTCACCAGGCTGGGTTGGTTAAGAGTCCACTCTAGAGAAAGTCTACTGTCACCCACCATAGGAGTAGCCCCGAAATTCTCTTGAGAGCAACTGGAGTCCCCAAAGGCCTACCTCCCCAAATTGTCTTTCATTTCCCACTTTAAAACTTCCCAGGCTAGTGGTTTTAGAGCCAGGATGGAGCCACTTGCCCTCTCTCCTACTACGGCCGCAGATCTTCGCGATCCTCCCCCTCAATGATCCCTTTTCGGGGCTCAGGATCCACTCAAGTACAGAGAACCTTTGCACTCCGCTCCCTAGCCCGAGGAAGTTGCATAATAAACAGGTACTCGGAAAACCAAGTGCACAGGCAAATATTCGGATCATTTACTGAACTTAAAAAGTAAAACAAGATAAAACTGGAGACGGAGGGAGCAAAAGAGCGATCATGGGAACTTTTTCATGTGATAAAAGTCCTCTCTTCCCTCTCCCACACCAAGACGGACCCATAGGAAAGAGGCTGGGTATAGTTTCCTCCTGCAGTAGGGAAGGTGATGGGGCCCTGTAAGGTGATGGGATTCCCCAGCACGCGGAGGCCACGCACCCTCCCTTCTCTGCAGCTGAGCTCCAGTGCGTAGCTACGCTTACTACCTTTCAAAGGTTTTGTTATTTGGTTTTGTTTGAGTGGGTAAGGGGAACCCCTAAATCCCAGACCTGCCACCTGCAACTCAAGACAACGCCTCCTCCTCTCCACCCCCCCCCCCCCCCCAAAGGGGAAGATTCTCGGAATCTCGGCCCTATTTCCCTCCAGCAGCTTCTCTCTCTCTTTCTGTGAAGACACTTCTCTCAAGGGAAAACTCCCTTCTCTCTTGGGGCCCCCCATCCCTACTGCCCCTGGGCGCCTGGGCCTGGGGGCCGGGGAGGGAGAGGAACAGGGCATGGTATGTGACAGCATGTAGCGGCATCCTAGCCTAATGCAATATTCATGGACCGGCGTCCCCGGCGAGCTCTGCCTGCTGGCTCGGCGGCCGAAGCTCCACGGACAGCCGCAGTTCCGCAGACAGCCCCGGAGGCGACGGCGGGAGCAGTGAGCAGCGGCGGCGGCTCCGTCCCGGCACGGCCGCGCTCTTTTGCCGGCTCACAGATCAGAGAGCTGAGATTGCTACTACACCGATGTGGTCCAGTGAATCGCGGCAGCATCGGTGGGATTACAAAGCCGGGGTCACAGTTAGAACCCGCCAGTTCCGCACACAGGCCTCGAAGAGAAGCGAGGACCAGGCAGAACTTCAAAGTCAGGTTGTTGGATTCTCTGAAAAGGTTATGAGCTCCCAGGGCGTTCAGATTCTTTTTTTTTTTTTTAAGCCACCCCCCGTCCCCCCCGTAACACATTTTCGAGATCCCTCCGCCTGTGTCCCTTCCGCCCATGCCTTCACCATCTCGACATTTCCAGGGGGCGATCGGAGCTGGAGTCTTAATCCTGCTCCTTTCGCCGAGGGTCCCCAAGGTTCCCTGCCTTCCTAAGGATGGATTTATCTTGTCCTCTCTGGACTCGCTTCACTAAATGTAGCTGGGTTAGTCAAAGGTCTCACTACCACCTCCATTGCCTTCCCCCCTTCCCCCCTCTTCCAGTTCGCGCTACCTTTTTTTAATTAAAGTCTTTCAACTTCGCCAGGCGGCCCGGCTTTGTTGGGGCTGGGGGTTGCACCCACCCCTCCGGGATATTCCCTTGGATTCGGTTGAGAAAGCGCCCTATCAATGTAGCATGCTATAATACACACACGCGCGGCTTCTCAAACAGAAGCAGACTTCTAAACCCAGAGACTTCTCTCCATTGAGGGCTTGGGGATTGTTTCGGGGAAGGACACACACGCACACACACACACACACACACACACACACACACACTTTCTAGCTTCTTGGTTATAGTTGCCAAAGGGGTTGGAGTGGGGGGAAGGGGGGAGAAGAGGGAGGAGATACATTTAATTCCTTGGCTTTTTTTTTTTTGGCTGGAGAAGGCAGTAGGAAAGATCCTTAAAGGAAAGGAGGTCAGGAGGTGAGGAGGGATTAGGGCCCTATGATCCCTCTTTCCCTCATAGGTCTGGTGAATGAGGAGGGGGTCAGCTAATTTTTTGCTTTTTGAAGAAAGGACAAAAGGGGCAGGAGGAGAAAATCAATGCCTCGAAGGAGAATGCTGTTAAAAAGAAATTGGGGAAGATGACAAGGTCTACAGAGGAAGGATAATAAATGAAAGGGCGAAAAAGTGTGACCAAAAAGAAAAGGAATGGGATTTTCATCCGAGAAGTTTCTGCCTCCAGCCCCCTCCCCTAACAACCTTTCAACAGCCACACCCCAGACCGTTTCCCAACATAAAGGGAGAAAATGAGTTCCCTCCCAGCCCCAATAGAGTGGTAAACACCTTCATCACCGGTCCATACTTTAGCACACACACTCCCTGGGTTTTGTTCCTTTTAGTCCAGAGAACTAACAAGAAAGCTATAATTCGTATAGAGAGAGTTTATATAAAATTTATCGCTAAAGTGACCCCAAACGTCTTGGGCTCGAGGCTCAGCTCTATTTCCACCTTACTGAAGAGGTAAGGAGTCTGGAGCAGGGTGGAGAATGCTGCTGAGCTAGTTCCCCGAAGAGGTCCTGGATCATAGATGAAAGAATTGAAGGGACCTTAGACGTCATAGACTCCCCTTGTTTGACAGATAAAGAAACAGAAGCACAGAAATAGACCATAGAACTGGGGTTCAAGACCAGCGTGTGGGACTCCAGAACCAGCACTCTCTCCGTGCGCAGCACTTAAGAACTCCTTGGGCAGAACTGGGACAGCTCCCACCACTGGAAGGGCTCCGCAAAAAGGAAGAATACAGTCCCTGTGATCCCAGATGTAGAGGGGAATGATCTGAAGATATTTTTAGAAGGATTTAATTTGTACCCTGTTTCTTTTCTTTAGTACTAAGGGCCTGGTCTAAGAGCTAATGTTATAATAATTTTTGTTGTGGTTCAGTTGTGTCTGACTCTTCCTGTCCCCCGTGAAACTCTGTCCATTGGGTTTTCTTGGCAATGGTACTGGAGTAGTCTGCCATTTCCGTCTTCAAGGGCAAACAGAGGTTAAGTGACTTGTCCAAGATCCCACAGCTAGGAAGTTTTGGAGCCTCTATTTGAACTCAGGTCCTCCTGACTCCAAGCCCAGGCCTCTATATCCACTTTGCCATAGCTACCAATTAGAGAATACTTTAAGGTTCGCAAGGTATTTTACAAATATAATTTTATTTGATCCACACAAAAACCCTGTGAGGCAGGTACTATTATTGTTCCTATTTTAGGGATGGGGAATGATTCAGTTAGACAGGTTAAGTGACATTCAGAATGCCACAGCTAATAAGTGTCTGAGACTGAAGCCTGTAAATAAGTAGCCCAAAGAAAAGGATGATTTAGAGTGAGGCCCCTTAGAATATATGTATGTATGTATGTATGTATGTATGTATGTATGTATGTATACATGTGTATATATGTATATATAAATGTGTATATATATATATTCCATGAGGACAAAGACTGAGCTTTCATTTTGTTTTATAAAGGGCCGAGGGCACTTGATGTGTCAACCCAGACATTTAGGTGGATGATGGTGATATTGGTAGTGGTTTATATCTACACCCACAGAATCAAAGAAAGTTAGAAGTTGTAGGGATCTTGGGAATAATTTGGTCCAAGTTCCTCATTTTACAGGCAAGGAAACTGTGAGGAAATATTTATTTTAGTACTAAATTGATAGAAAGGTAAAGTTAGCTACCATATACAATGGTCAATGGTAGAACTGGGGTTAGAACCCAGGCCTCCTGACTCTCAGTCCAGTATTCTCTCCATTAAGCTGCTCAAATTCCATCTATCCCTGACCCTGGAGCTTTCTAATGACATAAGACCCCTTTGTATTTCTTAGTCCTTCAAAGTCTAATGAAGGGTAAATGTATATGAGGATGAGTTTCAATTTCTCTTTCTGAACAGGATCCATACTTTCCATCTAACATATATTATTCTAAGGAGATGGGAGTTTTTCTCCTCCAAATGCCTCATAGTCAACTCCATCTGGATTTCTCATTGGCATCTCAAATGTAGCATGTCCAAACATGTCATTTTTCCATCTAAACTTATGCCAAACTTCATGCCAAACTTTCCTATTTTTATTGAGGGAGACACCATCCCCAGATACCCCTGTATTCAAACAGTTGCCAAGTCCTGTCAATCCTACCTCTCCCAGCCTCTCCACTCACAAAGCCAACATCCTAGTTCAGGTTCTCATCACATTTTTCCAGGACTATTTTAATAGCCTCCTAATTGGCTTCCAAGCTACCAATCCTAGCTGTCTCCAATCAGTGCTCTCCACGTCTGCCAATATAATCTGCCTAAGGCATCATCTGACCATGTCATTCCCCTTTGCAAAAAATCTTCAGTGTCTATCATTATCTCTAGGTTAAAATATCAATTCCTCAGCCAGGCATTTAAGCTCCTTCTCTATAATTCCACAACCTACAAGTCCCTCTCTTCAAGTGCTATTTCACATTACTCAGAATTGTACTTATGTATACCTATACATCTGAACTATAATTCATCCTTTGCATGAATACCTTGAATGAAGGGCAACTCACTATGTTCCTTTTTTTTTTTTTTGAAAACTTTAATTGTTAAGAAGTTTTTTCCTACATCGAGCTTAAATGTGTCTCATTATGTCTTCCAAGGCGATTGCCATTATGCTTTTGGACAACTCTGATCATTGGGAAAATTTTCCTTATAGTGAACTGAAATATGCCACCTTATAACAGCTACCAATTGCTCCTAGTTCTTACCTCTCAGAGAAGCTAGAGAAGGTTCTGTGTGTGTGTGTGTGTGTGTGTCTGTTTCTGCTTTGTGTTCTCTCTTCTCTCTCTCTCTCTCTCTCTCTCTCTCTCTCTCTCTCTCTCTCTCTCTCTCTCTCTCTCTCTCTCTCTCTCTCCTCCCTCCCTTCTTTCTTCCCTGCCCTCTCTCCTTCCCTCTCTTTGAAGGCAACATCCTTATCCTTAGATCCATTTTTGAAGCCTTAAATAGTCAATAACAAAAGAAGTTCATCTGCCTGACACCAATCATGTCAAACAAAATCACTGTAAATAAAGAATGATTGACAACAAGGTTCAAAGACCATTCAAGGATGAGATCTAGATTCCCAGTATTGGTTATGGAAGCAACAAAAAGGCAAAACACATGCTACCTCGTTAATTCAGGAATTTTTTGATATTCAGAAATTTCTTGATACATAATGTAAAAAAAGCTAAATATGCTCCTGGTGTGGAATAAAAAAAAAAATCTTACCATGGAGAGATTGTTCACAGTGTTGCCTCTAAGAATCATATAGACATGGAAAGGACAACTCTGGTGGTCATCAAGATCATCAATCCAAATGTTAGACTGAGGAAGGAAAAAAATAAGCAACCTGCACATTTTAATTTGCATTAAACAAAACTTTTAATTACAAAAATGAGGAAAGTTTATAAAGAGCACAGGGATGGTGAGTACCACAGATTAACTTCCTGCTTTACCACCCCAAAAGAATCATGAATTGCCATAATATTGTGTAAGAGTGTGCTTCTGATATATCTCATTCACCCAGTAGTTAAAAACAGAGTGAAATAAGTAATTGCTACAAGTATTTGCCATTTAGGGTTCATGATGTTTGAATGATAAGATAAGTTCCATCCAGACCCCAAAATCTCTGACTAGCATGGGATCATGATCTTCCTGCCTGGTCTTCTTGTCTCCAGCCCATATCTACTCAAATTAGTCCTTCGCAAGACTGTCCTAGCAATCTTTATAAATTACTTCTTTTATAATAACCTCTCTGCTCAAAGACCTTTGGTGGTTCTCCACTGCCAACTAAATAAAGTACTAAATGCTTATTTGAGCATTCAAGACCCTCTACAATCTACCTCAAACCTTTCTTTCCAGCTTTATCTCATATTACTTCCATCTAGAATTATATGCCAGTCATATTATACTGTACCACTTCCTTTTCTCTCCTCTTGTCCTCATTGGTTCTGTCTCCTTGTCTTGGATCTCTTGATATAGATGCTCCTTTCATCCATATAGATTGTAACAAACTGGCAGATGGTCTTTGACCATAACTAGACTGGTCTTTAGATGACTGACACATAATTATTAATGTAAAAAAAACCTTTCCATCAAGGGAAGACTTGTCAGAGATCGAATTTTATTGCCATAACTTTTGAGAATTGAGGGATACTGCTGTTTCTTGATGAGGCATCTTAGAAGGACTTCAGTCAAAGTTCCCTCTCCCCCATCTCCTTCCTCCCCTAACTGAAATCTTTCCCTTGACTTCATTGTATAAATCTTTGATCTAAGTGACATGTTGAATTTAAGGTGCCAGTGAGACGTCCATTGTGGTTGTTCAGCGTTTTCAGTCATATCTGACTCTCCATGGCCCCATGTGAGGTTTCCTTGGCAAGGATACTGGAGTGGTTTGCAATTTCCTTCTCCAGCTCATTTTACAGATGAGGAAGCTGAGGCAAACAATGAAGTGACTTACCCAGGGTCACACAGCTAGTAAGCATCTGAGGCTGACTCCAGCCTTTGCACTCTATCCACTGCCCCACCTAGCTGCCCTAATGAGACATCTAGGTGGAAGAACACAGTAGTAAATTTGAAATGGGCTTCTAGGGAAACTGGAGCGGGGAGGTAGGGGAACATAACAATTTTGAGGGGACGTGCATCAGATAAAATACACATAATCACA